>NC_069662.1:5025263-5339342 GCF_027244095.1 Hemicordylus capensis | reverse complement strand
CACAAACCCGGCTCCTGTGGACACTCTGCCACCCAAACCGCCTCCCCAGAAGTGCTGCTCTAGGGGTTATCTTCTGCCCGTCCTCACGCAGCCCCACAGCCATACCCCCCACCCCCACATCAGGTGCCCTGCCCTAAAACTGCTGGATCCAAGGAGGATAAAGGGATGACAGGCACAGAAATAAGAAGTGGTGAACAAGGAAGGAAGGAAGGAAGGAGGGAGGGAGGAGTGAAAGAAACACACATGTGGGATTGGGGGCGAGGGAGAAAAAGATCAAGGAAGAAGGACAAGAGAGAAAGAGGGCCAAATGAGAGGAAAACCACCCAAAGGGGAGAAAGCAGGCATGTCTCTGCAGAAAGAGCGGGGTGTGTGTGTGTGTGTGCTGGCGAAGAGACCAGTTTCCAAGGATGGAAGAGAGAAAGGAGAGAGGGAAAGATGGACAAAAAGCGAAGGATGCAGCAAAAGGAAGGCGCCTGCAGGAAGGGGGGCCGGAGGGGTGAGGGTGACCCTGTCAGAGGCAGGGAAGAAGAAGCAGCAGCGGCGGCGGCGGGTGTGTGTGTAGATGACAAAGCAGGGGGGAGGGGGCCTGGAGGAGGAAGGAAAGCGGGGAGGGGGAGAGAAAATAGATGGCGGAGGGGCTGGTGGGGGAGGGGAGCAGCGAGGCAGAGAAAGGAAAGGGGGGAGGGGACGAATCCGGGGAGGGGGGGAGGGAGCGCAGGATGCGGCCGGCGGGTGCGGAGAAGGGAAGGCGGCCGGGGGGGGGCGGAGATGGGGGGGGGAAGCGGGGAATGGCGCAGGCAGGGAAACGTGGGGGAAGGGAGGGGGGGAGAGGGAGGGGAGGGGGCGCGGAATGAATGGGACCGGGTGGGGGGAGGCGTCGGCGGCCCCGGGAGTGGCGGGCAGGGCGGATGCGGGGCGGGCAGGGAGGGGGGCGCGAGCGGGTGGATGGCGCGCTGGCCGCCGGGCGGAGGCGGCAGCGGGCGCTGCAGGCCGGGCCCCCCGTCTCACCCTCCCTTGCTCTCGGAGAGCAGCATGGCCGGGTCCGGCCGCGGCTCCCTCCGCTCCTCCGCCTCTAGTCCAGCAGCAGGCGCCGCAAGGACGCGGCGGCGGCGGCGGCAGGGCCAGGCGGGGGCGGCGGCACAGACGGCGGCAGCAGCAGCAGCGACAACGGCGGCGGCAGCAGCAAGACCGCACCGGAGAGGCTGACGGGCGGCGGAGCCATCTTGCCGCCGCCTTCCCAGCAGCCCCTGGGAGGGGAGAGGAGGGAGGGAGGGAGGCTGGAGGGGGAGCCGGAGCCGCAGCAGCAGCATCGCCCACCGCGGACAGAGGAACTCCCGGACACTCACTCCCCGGCGCCAGCAGAGATGAGCGTTCGGCCCCCGCCGGGAAGCCCAGCCAAGCGCGCTCCTCTTGCCCGGCGCCTCCGGTTACCCTGCGGCCAAGCACTGCCCTGAACAGGCGCAGCTACTCCCAAGAACATCCTCACCCGCCCCGGCCTCCCCCCAGGGCCAAGCGGATGCCTCCCGGGCCATCTGCTGCTGGTAGGATCATGCAGCCGACTGCCTCTGAGCAGGGAGGCTCATCAGGGCCATACAGTATCAGCCACCTGAGAACCATCTCTTGACAGACTGATCCTCCATCACTTGGTGGAAACCATGCTTCACACTATGCATAATTAACGTCTGGAACTCGCTGCTACAAGAGGCTGGGTGGCTTTAAAAAAGGAGGAGCCAGGCCACCTAAGGCTAGCGGCCATACCCACATCTTGTGGCAGTGAATTCCATCAAGTAGATCTTTTGCTTGCCATGAATTTCCTCCCCCCCCCCCCGCCCCATTTCAGCCGCTGACCCACTGTTCCAAAATTATGAGGGAGAAAAAAGGTCTCAATTTACTTTCTTCTCATCCTGGATGATCTTGTAAAAACTACCATGAGCCAGCCCTCTTTTTGTCTCAGCAAGGAAATCCAGGGTGCTGCAGTCCCTTAAAAGAAAGGGGCCTCCATCAAGGCTATGAGAGGGTGGCTGGCAGGCCACAAGCCCTATAACCAGCCCCCTTGCCTCAAGGAGGTTCATTCCCTTCCCGTGCGACTCTTAATGGATATCCTTACCCAGACTGGGATGGTGCCAAATTAGGACCCTGCCCGGCTTGGTCCCTTGGAACCCCACCCTGTTAATGGAGCCCATTGCAAGGTTCTGTCTTCCCCCAGGGATGGGCTTGGTTAAGGCGGATTGCGGCACAGTCTCCCAAGCAACTCTGACTAGGGTGGAATTGCTGAGTGAGTGCAGCTCCTCGCACGGTGAGCACTGAAAACCCATCGGACCGAGGGCTGGCTCAAGCGGGCACACCAGCAGAAGCAGCCGCCGCCGCTCAGGGGATGGAGAAGCAGCTCTGCTCGCAACCACTCCCTCCTTGGGGCTGATCTGGAGAGGTCCAGGACATCAAGACTGAGGCGGCGGCGGCGCTCTCAGAATCAGCACCGCCTGCATGCACAGAGAGTCCCAGCTGTTCCCGCCCCACACTCCAGCCAACTATCTGGGCCACACAGAAATCACAGCTGCACTGGTCGGCTGGTTTTGTTTTGTTTTGTTTTTAAAGAGCAACAAATCTGGCTGCCCCGTTATTAGGGCCAACCCAACTGACACAAAGTCCTGCTTGGGGTGTGGTCGTGTTGCCTTCTAGTTTCTCTAGCGCAGGGTTTCCCAACCTTGAGTCTCATCCAGATGGTCCTGGGAGCTTTGTCCAACAACATCTGGGGACCTGTGGCCGAGGAGGCCAGTTGTGGAGAGCCCTAACGTTTGCTGCTGGGTTGATCCTAATAAAGGATCTAAGACTAAGTTGCTCTCACCCGGCATGAGAATGTGGAAGAGTGTCCAGGACCAGTCCTGAACAGGGCCCTCACCACATTCAGGTGGGCACAGAGGTGGGCACACTGGTGGGCACACTGGCCTCTCCAAGCTCCTTGCGGCTGGGGAAGATGGGAGCCGTAGTCCTGGGTTAGTGAGCGCTGCTCGGCCTGAGCTAACCATGGTCGAACACTGCACGCAAGACCTTTCAAAACCAGGAGGAGTGCATCCTCGCCCAGGGTGTATCGAGTGGGGAAGTCGAGCTGGTTCAGCCGTCAGCCCTTTCTCCCGTCCCAGTCGTGAGGCACACGGCACTCTGCACGCGCTCTGAAGCACCCTGCTGCTGGTGTGTCCTGGGTCTCGAACCTGGGTCAGATCAAGCTCCCTGGCCCATTGCGCAGGACTGCCATCTTCTCACATTGCGGTCTGAGCTCCGGGGCTGCTGCCATCTCTGAAGGCTCCCTGCACAAGCATCTTGCCCTCCGGTGGTCCGGGGCACTGAGCTCGCCTCCCGTCCCACCCTCGCCCCCGAGAGCTTGGCCTTCCAGACTCACCTTTTGCTGCGCTGCTGCTGCTGCTGCTGCTGAGACGGGTGCTGGGGCTCTGAGACAGGGACCCCACTGTCTAGGCCTGCGGCCTCCATGGGAAAGGAGGGCTCTGAGCTGCCCTGTTGGGAGAGGGGGTGGGGATTTAGCAGGCAGAGGCTGTGGGGGGTGGGCTCACGTGCGCCACCCCATAGCCCCCCCCCGCTTCTAATGCTAGGCTAAAGGGGAACTGGCCCCCACCAAGGAGTTGCCCACCCCCCCAACGCCGTCCACTGCATACTCGCTCTGGGACTGCACTCTCCGTCTCCTGCTGCTCCTCCTGCTCCTGCTGGCTGGGGTATCTCGAGGGCTCCAAAGGGGGAGAAGAGGCGGCCCTTTCCTCTTCCCTGGGACTGGACGACATGTCCTGCTGGGCCTGGGGGCTGCTGCGATGCGGCGGGGTCTCCCCTCGGGGGGAGGACTCTTTGGTGTGGGGGTAGCTGGTGCTGTCCCTCGAGGCTTCAGGACTGCGGGACTGCAAGGGGAAAGAGACAACTCTGAGTCCAGGGGCTCCTGCTGGCCCAGCCGAGGAAGACGGCCCTGACATTTAGCAGCCGTGCCCCACACACCATGCTTGGGGGCATTTTAAAAGCAGCTCACAGTGCAACACGGGTGGGGGGCGGGGGGGAGACTAGGCAGCCAGGACTGTCCCTCCATTGAAGACCACGCCAGCAATGACATTTGCTTAGGGAAGAAACCAACAAGAACAGGGAAACGCTTGAGCCCCATTCAGACGTGCTCAGGGTGACAGAGCAGAAAGTGGGTAGGGAGCCCCGCCCCAGCGCTGACACTTACTCCCGGGCCGTGTCAGTCGCGGTTACGGGGGCATTTGGGTAAAAAGGCACACACGGTCACCATGATGGCTGCAGCTTCCAAGGCTGCCGATCACGGAAGTGACAGCCATCACGGTGACTGTGCGTGCCGCTTCCCACAAATGCCGCCGTAACCGCGAGTGGCAGGGTGAGGGTCAGCACCCGGGCGGGGCTCCCTACCCACTTTGGGGGCTGTCCCCGTGAGCGTCGCTTGCCTTCCTAACGTCTGAAGGGGACTTTGGTTTTTAGCTGTTGTCCGGATGCGTCCCAGCAGAGGCCATCTCAGGAGAAGCAAGCCAAATACCTCTTCCGAGATGCTGCTTGCCACCTGCAGTCTTTATTTAAGTACTTCTATCAGAAATCTCTATTTAGAAATTATATTAGAAACCTCTTCTAAAAACTCTACTGACTGCTAAATCAGGGGTATCTTTTGTGTCTTATCAAAATTATTTCCAGCTGAGAAACGAAACACTGCAGCTCTCTCAAGCAGCAATCTAGCTCGTGGCCTAGGCCTTTGGGGCTGGGTGTGCATGCCAAGGACTCCAGCATCTAAGGAAAGGTGCTCTAAAATCTGCCTAAGAAATCCAACCTCACCAGACCCAGAATGTGTTTTTAAGGACCCCTCCTGCAAAGACCCGGCCTGAAGCGTGGGCCTAAATTCCACTTGAGCTTCGGTGGGGCCCTTGGGCAGCGCAGGGAACGTTGCAAGTTGTTCAAGGCAAGCCTCGCCTTTCCACACAGCAGGGATGGCAGAGTCGGGCTGCAGGCCAGTGGGAGGCTTCTGGAGGCTGGCGGCATCTCGTTGGCCAGACTCCCCCTGCCCTGCTCTCCCCAGGACTCGCTGGCCCTGAGCGGAGAAGGTCTGTTTGCTTTGAGAAGCGGCTGGCCTGCAGCCAGAAAGAACGCCTTGCGTGGCCTGCCCCCAATTCAGACTGGAGCCTTTCTTCCCCAGGGATTCCAGTGTGGGGTGTGTGGTCAGGGCGGGGGGGAGGGATCTAGAGACAGAGTTCAAACGGCATGTTAGCGGCGATGGGCTTCTCCGACCTCTGTCTGAACACAGTCCCTGCCCAGAAGCCACGGAAGTCCCACTGAGGCAGCTGCGCTTGCTACCCAGAAGGCTTGCGGGGAGCCGGGGCAGGCTGGACTTCCTTCTTTACGGGCACCTGCTCTGCCTGCTTGTGCAGCAGGGGGCTGGCCTCTGGGCCTTTACCCAGTCTCTCGGCCAACCAGGAAAGGGCGACATTTAGCACGTCACACAAAGCAGAGCAAGGGGGCACATTTCCCTGGCCGCTGCCTCTGTGACCCCCTCCCTCCTGGCAGAAAAGGGAGCTCACAAGCCACTGAGGGCTTGGATATGCCCAGACACCAGTGTGGTGGTAGGGTGTCTGACTAGGGCTGGGGGGACCTGGGTTCAAATCCTCACTCAGCCATCAAGCTCAGTTACTATCTCCCAGCCACACAGGGCTGTTGAGGGGACAGAATCATACAAGCCCTGCTGTGCAACCTGCAGGAAGGAGGACGGGATGAAAATATAGAACAGCATTATAAAAATAAAACCTTAACCCATCACTGGTCACCAATTGAGTGTTCAGTTTCAAGGCTCTTTGAAACACCTGGCATATTGATCTTCTCTCATTTCCGGGTGTTTTTTTAAATAGGTATACACATATACCTCTTTTTTTAAAAACCCTTTTATAAATAAATAGGTCTCCCCCTGATGGATAAAAGGACTGGCTTGGCATAGAGGAGGACTGGTTGCAAATCCCTGCTTCAGCCATGAATCAGCCTCTTTCTTCCTCCCTCCCAGGGCTGCACAACTTCAGCCCCGCTGCAAGTGCTGGACCACAACTCCCATCATCCCCGTCTATTGGACACTGTGGCTGGGGATGGTGGGAGTTGTAGTCCAACAGCAGCTGGGGGGGTGAAATTGTGCAGCCCTGCTCTAACCCACTCTCACAGGGCTGAAAGGAGGGGGGATGAGATACGAGTCCTAAAGTAATGACACAACACTAGGAAGCACTAGGTATTGCGGGGCGGGGGGGGGAGAATCTTGACATCCCCCTCTGGAAAAAACCCAGGCTGGAATGGGACTATACCCCAATCAGAGTAGAACTCACAGTCCTAGAAGGCCAGCACAAGGATCCCATCCAAAAATCTGGAATATTGCCGACGTGCCTGATAGGGATGTGCACAAACCGGTTTGGAAGTCCGTTTCGGAGGCAGGGGGGTGGCTTTTAAGGGGCAGGGAGGGTGCCCTTACCTGCCCCGCTGGCACTTTCCTCAAAATCATTGCCGTGGGGCTGTGGCATCTCTCCCTGCAGCCCCAGTCACTGTCATACCGGAAGTGACAGTGACTGGGGCTGCAGTGAGGTACGCTGCAGCCCCACGGCAACAATTTTGGAGAAAGCACCTGCGGGGGAAAGTGGCGGGGCAGGTAAGGGCACCCTCCCTGCCCCTTAAAGGCCACCCCCACCACCGCCTCCCAGGAGTGCTGCCTGGCACATCCCTAATGCCTGAATCTCCAGCACTGCTGGAGGAGGCTCGACAGCCCGGAGGCCCACTCACCTTCCTGCTGCTCTCACTGCTGGAGCGGGACCTGGAGCCGGACTCGGAGCCAGAACGGGAGCGGGAGCCCGAGGCCCACCGCTTCCTGGCAGGCGACTCGGAAGAGCCGGAGCGGGGTCTCCTCGGGCGGGAGCGGGGCTGGGAGCTACTGCGGGAGCGGGAGGAAGTGGACGCTGAGGAGGAAGAGGAGCGGGAGGAGCGGGAGCCTCCTGGCCTGGCCTGCTGGCGCTGAGGGAGAGGCAAGGGAGATGGCGAGTGGCGGGGCCTGTCCTCTGGCAGGCCAGGGCTGACCGCGGCCGGAGCTTCCTGAGAGGGGGGAGACGGTCGGGAGAGCTGAGGCGGGGCTTCGTCTCCCGTGGGGCTGGGCCCAGCGGGGGCTTCCTTGGTCAAGAGAGGAGGCGGCGGCTCATCTCCCCCGTGGTCCGGCTGGGCGTGCTGTGCTTCAATGAGCTGCGGGGGTGACGGGGAGGCCTGGATGAGAGCCGCTGCGGCAGCCGCCGCCTCCTCCAGGGTCCGGAGGGCTTCTGCTGCTTCCTCCTGGTCTTCCTCTCGGGGGGCCTCCTCCACCCGCTGCGGGGGCTGCAGAGGGCCAGCTCCCCCGTCACCCAGGCCCGCCGCCTGCCCGTCTGGCGTCTCAGGGATGTCGGGCACCCCTTGCTCTGCCTGCGGCGTCACTTCCTGGGCTCTTCCTGCCTGCGGGGCTTCCGGGGGCAGAGCGATGGCCTCTGATGCTGCGGCTCCCACTGGCTCCTTGTCCGGAAGCCCCAGCTCCCCAGGCCCACCCTGTTCC
The DNA here is from genome assembly GCF_027244095.1 of Hemicordylus capensis. NCBI lineage: Eukaryota > Metazoa > Chordata > Lepidosauria > Squamata > Cordylidae > Hemicordylus > Hemicordylus capensis. The sequence continues at coordinate 5,331,748 of NC_069662.1, read as the reverse complement.
TCCTGGGGTTCTTGTGCCACAGCTCCCTGGGGCTCTTCCCTGCATTCTGGTGCTGGAGGCCCCCCCTTCCCTTCCCCCAGGCCCTTGGGGGGAGGGAGAAGGGGTGCTGCAGCTTCGGCCTCCTGGGCGTCTGGGGTCTTGGCCAGGGCCTCCTTCGGCTGGGCCTCTAAGACAACGGGTGTTGCTGCCTGGCACGAGCCTGTCTCCTGGGAAGCTTGCACTCCAGGCTCAGCCGGCACTCCAGGCTCAGCCTGGCCCTTGGACGTCTGCTTTGCCAGCAGAGAGGCAGCTTCCTCGTCTTCTTCCTCCTCCTCCTCTTCCTCCTCCTCCTCTTCTTCCTCCTCGTCGTCATCCTCTTCCTCCTCCTCTTTTACAGGTGCCTGTTGTGCGATCCTCCGACTCCGAAGAGATGTTTCCCGCTCTTCGCTGACCGGGGCATGGACCCCTCCTGCAGTCTTAACAGCTCTGGCCTGAGGGGAAGAGGGGAAGTCGAATCACAGAAGGCCCACGTTGCCCCCCACCAACCCCTCCCGCTGCCTTTTCATGTGGCAGACACCATATACGCAGCCTTCCCTAGCTGATTTCCTCTCCCCTGCTGCCGCTGCCACTTACCTGCCTAAGCCGGGAGGAATGCTGCTCTTGTCTTCTCACTCCTTCTTCGTCAGGCTCTCCCCTCTCCCGGGACACGACACAACACTTGCCTACAAAGAGAACGAGACCCCACCCCAATCAGCTGGCTACCCGGGAATCAGTGATCAAAGCACCAGGTAAGCCCAGGTGGCTGTGGGGGGTGGGTGGGGGAGAAGAGGCATGAGGTCTCCCTCGACCCCACCTGGCTTGCGTTCTCGGCTCGCCTTCACCACACAAATATACAGCTCGGCTCTCAACAGGACCCAGCTGATGGCTCTGTGCTCCCTATCATCAGTTACCGCAGGTTAATTTCAAACAGAGCACCACCACGAGCCTGTGCATAGGAAATGTATGCAGATGACATCTGTAGGAAGGATATGTGGGAGATACTTTTATAGGGGATGTGGGTGAGACAGGGAACAAAGACGAGATTTGGAAGCATCAGTTCTTCCCAGGGACTCGGGCGTCATTCTGCATCTCCTCCGCCGGCCATTTCTTCTCCTTTAAGGAAGGTATTAAAAGAGAAGGTGGCTGATCCGCGATCCTTCTGGAGACCTAGGCAGACAGTGTCTTCCCTTTCCCTAGTGGTGGTGTTCTCCTCAGTGTGTGCAAGTGGCGTGCATGCGCTGTCCTGTTTTCCTACGCTGGTCTCCCCTGACCTTTCTGCATCTAGAAAGAGGAGAGCTGGCTCTGTGCTCGCAAGCAAGAATTGTCTCTTTGCTAAGCAGGGTCTGCCCTGGTTTGCATTTGAATGGGAGAATGCATGTGTGAGCACTGTCGGGTAGTCCCCTTCAGGGATGGGGGCTGTTCTGGGAAGATGCTTGAGTGCAGAAGGGCTGCTCTGGGAAGAGCATCTGCAGGCTTGTATTTAGAAGATTCCAAGATAGCGCTGGGAGAGTCTCCTGACTGCAACCTTGGAGAAGCTGCATGTGTAGACAATATTGAGCCAGATGGACCAATGGTCTGACTCGGTATAGGGCAGCTTCCTAGATTCCTATAGAAGATTATAATCACTATGATCTCCTTTCTGCACAAGAGCTCTGACTGGACATGAAGATCGGGAAGCAAGGCTGGAGAGGAATGGCTGCATTAACAGGGCAGGGTTTTAAGTATCGTCCAGCGCAATCCAGAGTCTAGAATGCTGCCAGACTGCTCCCTGGGCGAGTGCCTCTTCTGAACACAGACAAGTGTCAGGAAGCATGTATGTACCTGCCCAGGTGGGACACCTTCCCTTTTTTTATTGGAATCCAGGTATGCAGTGTCTGCGTCAGCAGTGAGCACTGGGTATGAGTGTGGGAGATGCAAATCCACATTCTGCTTTTAAGCACACGGGTAAGTTTTCTTAGCGAGAGGAGAGAAGAGGCAAAAGCAAGTTAACCCTAGTATAGCAGCACAGCTGTTTTAAGAGGAGGAAAACTTAAACAGGACAATCTGAACGTCTTCATAATCTTTTTTTTACTTCCGACTTACAACCATGCGAAGTCACAGTTTGTCTCAAACCAATATTATTTATTTTTATCATATTTCTAAACCGCCTGATATGTAAATCTCTAGCAATCTCAACTCCCAATAATGACAATTAATTGGTGGCAACTAATTCAGAACCTTTCATCTACTGTCTATAGGCCATTCATCACAATCTATGACAGAGAAACAAATGTTAGCAGTATCATACCTGGACCATACAACCTACTACAAGCCCTAGTTATATCAGGACTAGATTACTGTTTTGCACTTGACAAGCAGCCACCTAATGGCACCACGGAGAAATGCCTGACTAACAAGCAGAAGGTTGCCGGTTCAAATCCCCACTGGTACTATATCAGCAGCAGTGATCTAGGAAGATGCTGAAAGGCATAATCTCATACAGCACGGGAGGAGGCAAGGGTAAACCTCTCCTGTATTCTGCCAAAGGAAACCACAGGGCTCTGTGGGCGCCAGGAATCGAAATCGACTTGATAGCACACTTTTCCTTTACTTGATAAGCATTCAGGAACTTCAAGCTGTGAGAAGGTTGCCCAGAAGGAGGGTTGTTAACCAGAGCTAGCTTTGTGAAGCACACATGGCTCTGCTTCTGCAACCACAGTCTGCTGGTTCGTTTCACAGTGCAATTCAAGGTGCTGGTTATCACCTCTGAAATCCTAAGCAGCTTGGGAGCAAGATATGGGAAGAACTCCTCTGTCTACTATCATCTGAGGGGGCCTTTTTGAGGATCCCATCACCAGCTGGTTAGGCTGGTGGGGACCAGGAACAGGGTCTTCTTGGCAGCAGCACCCAGATTACAGGCAAACTCTTTGCTCAGGGTGCTGCATCTTGCTCCCTTGGTTTGTGTTTTGCATAGATACTTTGTTTGTTTAAACAAGCATTTTGCTTGCCTACTGTTTAGTCTAGGGGTTCTGAAACTTGGGTTTCCAGATATTGTTGAGCTAAAACTCCCATCACCTTCAGCCACAATGGCCTCTGGCCACTGTGAGCGGGACGGGAGCTGTAGTCCAACAACATCTGGAGACCCAACATCTGAAAACCACTGGGTTAGCAATTTGTGCTGTGTGTTTCTTTGGGGGTTTTTCTCCTACTCTCCGGGCTGGTTGGATTTGGATTTTCCATTTTATTGATCTCAAATGTTTTATTTGTTTATTGCTATTGTGGTAACTGAATCGTTTTTAGCTTCTGTAAGCTGCCTTGAGCTTTTTTTTTTTTTTTAAATGAAAAGGTAGGGTACAAATCTCTAAAATAAATAAATATCTTTGTCCTTTGTTACAAAAACTGAAAGGGCATGGCCCACCAATAATTGATATTCTCCTCTTGAAAACTGCAGGAATGAGTTTTAGTTATCCCCCTTGCTTGCAATGTCTCTGGTGGGAAGATCTGAGAAAGCTTGAAAAATGACCCTTGGTTAATTACAGCCACCTCCAAGACTGATTACGTTGTGCTGTGGCCTGTCATCAGTACCCTGAAACCTGGACTGAAGCCTCCATGCTGACCTGATCATGCCTTGTCCAACAGGCAATTTTTGCAGTGTGCCACCATACAGAAAAAGTTACCAGCTATTCCTTCAGGAAGTCCCAACAGGACCAAATGACTTCTCCTTATGTCATTTTCCAATTCATCTTGAGCTAATATACTTTGAGTGAAGCTCTCTTGCCTCAGAATTCTTTAACCCCGTATCTGTTGCTTTTCTACTTACTCCTTTTTGTCTTTACCCAAGCACCTATTTATTTGCCGGTTGATCTAGACTTTCTTCTCAGCTACACATTTATCTTATTTATATGTTGCACTGAAACCCTGCCTTCAACACAAACACCCTTGAGGCACCTTACAAAAGTTAATAAAAGCAGCACCAATAACCAAAACACCATCAATAAAACTGCACAAATCAAAACAGGGCCAACAGATCAAAACAGCACTCTCATTTTTCCAGCTTTTTGCCTATGGTTTTCTATCTTCTTACCAATTCACTTCCCAAACACTTTGAATTCTGAAACGCTCTTCAGTACTGTCTGTCTCTTTAGAATGTTTTCCCCCCCGCCCCCTGCTTGGAATGGACTAGGTCTCCATTCCACCCCCAATAATTAAGATGGAACATCTCCGGAGGATAGACCAGGAGGCATCATCATCATCCTTACTCTCAGGGTCTGCTGCTTCCCGGGCCTCCCGCTCCAGACGCTGCCTCAGCAACTCCTGCTGCTTTTCCAAGTACTGTTTGATGAAACTGTTTTGGCTCATCTCCTCCCCAATCTAGAGAGAAAGAGAGAGACGGAGAAGGGCAGGATTCCACATGAACCCCACAACATGACTGGAGTAGGATTCTGTACATAGAATGGGGAAGGGAATGTGGGGATGTGCAGGGTGGAGCGAAGGAGCTTGGGGTGGGCAGGACTCCTGGGTCTAAGTCCCAGTTCTAGGGCAGGAGCGGGATCCGATCACGCACAAGCATCAGGGGATCTGCAAAGTCTACAGTAAGGGAGGCAAGGGAAAGGCAAGGCTCCCTGTATCCTCTTCAACATAGCTCAAGCACATCGAAGGGAGGCCTGTCATTCTCACCTGGGAATTGGGTTGGAAGGTGGTGTGTGGGGTTGAGTGTTTCTGGAGGTTTTCAAGCATCAGGGCCTGCAATGGAAAAGACAATCAGGTCAGAGAAGCCTACACCATCCCCAAGAAGATGGATCAAGCCCAACACTAACTGCTCAGCCTTCCCGCAAAAGGCTCACCCCACAAGTCTATAAAAAACGAGTAACATGAACATAGGAAGCTGTCTTCTACCAGGTCGGACCCTTGGTCCATCTAGCTCAGTATTATCTACACAACTGACAGCGGCTTTTCCAAGGTTACGGGCAGAAGTCTCTCTCAGCCCTATCTGGGGATGGCCGGGAGGGAAACTTTGAGCTTTCTGTCCTCCCAAAGCGGCCCCATCCCCTAAGGGGAATATTTCACAGTGCTCACATGTAGTCTCCCATTCAAATGCAAACCAGAGTGGACCCTGCTTAGCAAAGGGGACAATTCATGCTTGCTACCACACGACCAGCTCTCCTTCCATAACAAGCCCACCCCACTTGCGGATCGTCTACCCCAAAGCAAAATAAGAGGACTAATACCAATTTCCCACTGCAGTCAAAAATCCAACAGCCACTCCACTGTCAGGCCCCTAAGAAAAAGACAACACTGAAAATCCCACCCCTCTTCTCATCTCTAAGGGAAGATCAGCCATTTAATCCAATGCTTGTGTTTCCCACACTAACCCTTCTGTGGCCACCTCGCCCAACAATCCTGACTTACCATCCAAAGTCCAAGCCAGCCTATCTAGCTCTTGTGACCTGTCCAAGAATCCCTTCTCGCTCTTACCCTCCAATGGCCCCAGAACTCAACTCAGCCTTCTAAACCGGGGTGGGTAAACCTGGCCCTCCAGCTGTCACTGAATTACAACTCCCACCATCCCCAGCCACAATGACTGTGCTTGGGGATCAGTGTTCCCTCTAGGACGTGGGCTCACATGTTTTTTGATGTCCCACTCAGTCAGTTTTAGACCCCGCTCAGGTTGAACCAGGAAGGCCAGACTCTGAATGCATGTGCATGCACACTGCCTTGATACTGCCACCCAGAACAAAACTCATTCCACACACAAAGGGAAAAAATTAGAGGGACCACTGCTGGGGATGATGGGAATTGTAGTTCAACAACAGCTGGAGGGTCATGTTTGCCCACTCCTATTCTAAACCCAGACTCCTCTAAGTTAGCATCACTTGCTGATCGGTACATGCCTTTCCATCGACACACAATGGCCAACCAGGAGTTACTATTATACTTAAGAACATTCCTGCTGGATCAGGCCCAAGGCCCATCAAGTCCAGCATCCTGTTTCACACAGTGGCCCACCAGATGCTGCTGGAAGCCACAGGCAGGAGCTGAGGGCATGCTATCTCTCCTGCTGTGACTCCCCTGCAACTGGTACTCAAGAGGCATCCTGCCATTGAGGCTGGAGGTAGCCTATAGCCTTCTGACTAGTAGCCATTGATAGACCTCTCCTCCATGAAGTTATCCAACCCCCTCTTAAAGCCATCCAGATTGTTGGCTGTCACCACATCTCATGGCAGAGAATTCTACAAATTGATAATGCGTTGGGCAAAAAAGTATTTTCATTTGTTAGTGATAGATTTCCTGGCAATCAATTTCATAGGATGACCCCTGGTTCTAGTATTATGCAAGAAGGAGAAGAAGTTCTCTCTATCCACTTTCTCCACACCATGCATGATTTTATAGACCTCTATCATATCTCTGTGCAGTCGTCTTTTTTCTAAACTAAATAGCCCCAGGTGTTGTAGCCTTGCCTCATAAGAAAGGTGCTCTAGGCCAGGGATTCTCAACGTTGGGTCCCCAGATGTTATTGGACTTCAGCTCCCATAATCCCCAGCCAAAAGCCACTGGGCCTGGGGATTATGGGAGTTGAAGTCCAATAACATCTGGGGACCCAACGTTGAGAATCCCTGCTCTAGGCCCCTGATAATCTTGGTTGCCCTCTTCTGCACCTTTTCCAGTTCTACAATGTCCTTTTTAAGATGTGGTGACCAGAATTGTACGCAGTACTCCAGGTGTGGCCGCACCATAGTTTTGTATAAGGGCTTTAGAATATTAGCAGTTTTATTTTCAATCCCCTTCCTAGCTTACAGCATTCTGGTCTCTCTTTCTCCTACTCAGCATCACTATCATTTAACCACCCAGTCCTATTCCTTTGATTCAACCCAAAGATCTCAGTTCAGTCAGGAAATCATTCTTCAGGTCCATGTCCTCAAGTCACTATCAACCCTGCCAAGCAACAGGGACAAGCAATCCACCCTGATTGCAGGTAGGTCTCAATATTAATGGCTTTTGAAACCAAGGCCAAGACATACCAAGTGCCTCAGGGCTTTCTATCAGGGATCCTAGAGCCAAGTCCAGCTTGCTAGCCATTGGTCCACAGGTGAGCGGACATCGAATGGCATTCACACTTGATTTAAGTGCCAAGCCACTGCTACACATCCTCACCCCAAAACAGGCTGCACTTCAACCCAGCAAATCAGTAAGCAAAACGGCCAAGTAAAAAAGCAGCACTTCCTCCCCACAAAGCCCTATCCCGTCCGAAGTGAGAAGAGAACCTCTTGTGCACACACAGGGGAAGACCTAGTTGGAACAAGAAAGCTGAAGTTTGGTACCTAGGTCATCCAAGGCACCCAGATTACTAGAAGTGCCTGAGAAGGGGGCATGCTCACCCTCTGGTTTGAACCTCAGAATGTGAAGCCTGCCTCATAAAGAGTGGCCAGAAGAGGAAGCAAAGCTGCAGAAAACGTGCAACAGAACACAGGAGGGTGCGAGCCCCGCCCCTGCCCCCCCCCCACCGCAACACATGCAAGGCCCAGCCCTGGACAGCTCAGTTGCAGCGACACCCAGGAACACAAACTGCATTTTACAAGCACATGTACACAATTTTTTGGGGTAAAGTTACCATTTATGTAGCACAATCGGAAGCCTTAACTGATTCCAGGGGTTCTCAACCTTCTCTCTGTTCTCTGCCTTAATGGGAGGACAGCTGGCCTTGTGGTCACAAGCACGAACTGTCCCCTTTGCTAGGCAGGGTCTGCCCTGGTTTGCATCTGAATGGGAGTCTACATCTGTGAGCACTGTAAGAGATTCCCCTTAGGGGATGGGGCCGCTCTGGGAAGAGGACCTGCCTGCTGGCATGCAGAAGGTCCCAGGCTCCCTCCCTTGCATCTCCAAGATAGGGCTGAGAGACTCCTACCTGCAGCCTTGGAGAAGCTGCTGCTATGATTCCCTGATCATGATAGAAATGTTGTTTTTGTGTATTGCATGTATATTAAGGGAATCGATCCAGGATGTTGCATTTCACTGTAGTCCTTAACATATGTCACTGTGTCCTATCTATGCTTATTATGTTCCCACCCTTGGGTCCCCAGATGTGACTGGACTACAACTCCCATTATCCCCAGAAGCAACTGTAGTCCAATAGGATCTGGGGGTCCAAGGTTGAGAACTGCTGTCTTACTCAATGTTACCATCAGTGGTTCATTTCTAAAAAGAGGGATGCTGGGGCTTAAGTAGATCTCCCCTTCTGATCCCAAGGAGATGGGGCTCGTCGTGGCCACTGAGGGAAAACCCCTCTCCTCTTACAGCCACCTCGCATGCTCCAAGGGTGAGGCCTTGGATGGAGCTGCCAAGTCAGAGTCCGGGTGAGTGGAGCTCAGTTTAAGACTTGGCTCCTACCCAAAAAGATTCTGCCTCTGCGGACAGAGTCATGGGTGTGCAAGGAAGGAAGCAGCTGAACTCCACCTCTCTAGCCCAAAGGAGGGTCCTGCCCCATCCAACACACATGGAGTGGCACACATTATCCAAACCAGGATGCCATCAGCAGAGAGTGGCACTGCCTACAAAGCACTGGTGCCCAGATGTCCAAGAACGACGGCAGAGGCTGAATGTGAAACAGGGAGCCCTTGGCACAAATCTTGCCTCAGCCATGAACCCAGCAAGCACCAAGCATGACTCCCTCAAAGCTTCAGAACCCACCACTTGCAAAAACCAGTATCTTCCTAGTTTATGGGACTGTTGTAAAGCGTGACTGTGATTACATAACCCACACTTAACATTCCAAAAGTGCTCCATAAAATGCTCAGTGTTATTATGATCTCCAGAGTATTCAAGTTAAACCGCCAGTTACCAACAGTAGGAACATAGGAAGCTGACTTCTACCAAGTCAAGCCATGGGTCCATCTAGCTCAGTATTGTCTACACAGACTGGCAGTGGCTTCTCTAAGGTTGCAGGCAGGAATCTCTCTCAGCAGCCCTATCTTGGAGATGCTGCCAGGGAGGGAACTTGGGACCTAGATGCTCTTCCCAGAGCAGCTCCATCCCCTAAGGGGAATCTCTTACAGTGCTCACACTTCTAGTCTCCCATTCATATGCAACCAGGGTGTACCCTGCTTAGTTAAGGGGACCAGTCATGCTTGCTACCACAAGACCAGCTCTCCTCCCAATAAATATATACAGCAAACACCGATGTTACATTGCAGGAGCAGGGAACATCCATCCCCTGCCTGATCACCGCTGGTGCCAACATCTGATGCTTTCTCACCTCTGCCAGTGCTTATATCACAACTGTGACACCAGCAAGGAAAGCCCACACAGTGTAATTGCCAAGATCTTGAATTCCTTATTGTAGACCCCCGCCCCCAAGTCTCCATGCTATTCTTTCAATATATTTACAACCCCTGCATGCCCAGTGATTCACTGTAAATATCAAACACAAACCTGCATAGCACCACTATAAGTGACCAGAGAATAGTTTTCTTTTGGTTCTCTTGAATTGTACATATCTTAACTGACCAGAAGCAGGTCTTTTGCAAAGCTGAAGTTCTTTACATTTCTAAAAGGAGGCTCTAAAGCACTCAGCACATCGAAAGCCTTTATGGAAACTTTCAATAACCACATCACTCATCTTAAAAATTGGAGGAACAAAGCAGCTTAGTTCTTGCAAAGCTTATCCTGCTTGCTCCAATTATCTATAAAACCCGATAGGAAACCCCAGAAGTATAAACACTTGAGGTGAAGTTGATCAGGGCGAAAACACAACGTACAAGGTCAAAGATAAGATGCAAAAGTAGTGGAGAAGTACATGAGCAGGTCAACACATGACTTCAAGTTCCCCCTGCAGCGCCTATCAGCACTGAGTTCTCTGCTCTCCTAGATCCAGCAACAGGGTTCTAACTTCCACGATGTGCCCCCGTAACTTCAAGAAGGTGCCCCCCCTTTCCCTCCCGCTTCTGGGAAACCCCAAAGTGAAGTCAGAGGTGGAACCCCTCTCCCTATTAAGGGTGTGAGACGGATCCTCCTCCTCCCATCGCTGACTGGTCTGGTGTAACCAGAGGAGTCCCCTATTGCTCCCCTCTCCACTTGGTGTCAGCAGTGGGATGTTGCCCCGCGCATGCGTATCACCAATCTGCACCCCAGGGCCAGGGGCCCCGTCGCTCAGGGGCAAAAACCGTCTGTCTTGGTCTGCGCATGCGCGAGGCCGCCCGGGCCCCCGGGCCCCCCTCCGCCGGGCCCTTTTCCTCACCCCGCGGAGGCGCTTGATTAACGCGCTCTTCTGTCCGCTCTTCGCCAGGCCGCGCTGCTCCAAGGCTGCCTTCAGGTCGGCGACCCTCAACGCCTGGAGCGGCCTCCCGTCCAGAGTAACCTCCTCCCCGTCCGCCATCTTGTGTGGCGCCGCTGCCTGCCCTCCCCGGAGCTTCGGGGGCGTTCGGAAACTTCCGGAGGCGGCTTCGGCGCTCTGTTGACCTGCGACACCCCTTTCGCGCTCACTCGACAATCTTCGCTCACGCTTCGTTACCAGTCGTCAGCTTTCGGGCACTTCCGTTCAACGTACAGATCCCCGATTGGGGGGTGGGGGGGGTGGAACTAGCTGTGGCTGCCACTCTCGGCCGGCGAGTCTTTCCGGGCTACTTCGGGTGTTTCCGGTTCTCAGGGAGACGGAGTGAAAGCGTTCCCCTAACCCGGAAGTAAGTTCCGGCGGCGCCTCGGTACTTTCCGGCAATCTCCGGAATCCGAGCTGCTATACGAAAGCACTCGACAATTTCCGTTCGGCAGAAAGGAACGGCTTCTGTGCTCAAATCCCTTTGAGTTCAGCTTCGGGTTTTTCCGGCAACTCTCGTCTCTTTCCGTCACTCCTCCTATGTCTCCTCCCCCCGGTTCTGCTCCCGGTGAAAATGGAAGCGGCAGCCTCGGAATGGTAAAAGGAGGCGTAGCTTGAGCGGGGAGCGGACCCAGGTGAGAACTCAGTGCTCCACTTATGGCTGTTTCTTCTTTTTGCATCTCCCCCATAACTAGTGAGCATACATGGTAGGAGAGAAAGCAGTCTCGGGACTTCGTGAGGCAGTTTCTCCTCCCCCAGCCTGTATCGCATCGCACAAATGCTAGAAGAATTTTCTGGCGTTAAACATCACCTTTTCCACCCGGCCCTGAAATGTATAGGCTTGTCCCCTAGTTACCCACTCTTTATTTTTTTTAATGCACTTTGCATATGCTCAGGGGTGCTCTTCGTGGTTCCACATGTTTCTGGGGTGAGCCCTTGCACTCCAAAACACCCCCGTATTTACCCGAATAGAAGCTGACTCTGAATATAAGGTGACCTTAAGAAAAAAGGGTTTAAATACAGGAACAGCACTTTGAATTGATGATCACCCCACTCCCCGCAATTTCTAATATCAAAAAACCCGGAGAAAAGCTAGTCTTGGATTCAGGTAAATACAGTATTCTAGGGACTGAGATGTGGCTTAAATGAAGCTCTCATTTCTGTGCCCTCGTGTAGAAATCTCTTTGAAATATTGTAATATTTTGGATTTGTCGTTCAAAGGTTTATGCATGTGATTATGCAGTGATTATGAAGATTATGCAGAATCTTCTCGGATCCTGGTTTCACAGTTGTTAAAAAAACAACAGGAATGACAATATTGTGTTTGAACTGGCATATTCACTAATTTGTGAGGGATAAGCAAGACACTATGACTTCTATGTTCTTATCTGATCTAGAATTTCTATGTGAATAGTGCCAACAACAGCTGTCCTGTTTCCAATTCTTCCTCTCCAGTTCATTCCAGTTCTGACAGGCTCCCTCTCCCTGCCTTGCTTCAGAAAGTCATGATTTCTTGAATGATCCCAGAATAAATACTTTTTATGATCGCCTGTCTTATCCCCTGTTCTGCTCTGGATGCCAGAGCAGAAATCTTCCTTGACTTGCTTTTAGCTTGTCACTTTCATTGCACAGTCCTTCCCTTCCTGGCTTAGGAGTGACATTTTTCATATGTGGATTGCATCTGCTGTTCTTGAAGAGGGTCTGCCTCAATACTATGCAGTTCTCTGGGGTGTTGTAGTCTTCTACAGCAATTGTTATATGCAGGCCCCTGGGACAACCCATCAATGCCACTTCCTGTGGCACCTGTTGCAACACTGTTTTCTAGTCAGACTCTGGTTTCTTCATTTTATAGGCTTGGTCATGTTTATAGCTGTGGCTCAATGTTAGCTCACATGCTTTGCAGGCGTAAAGAGTCAACCCTATGTGTTTCCAGGTAAAGGGTCCTGAACAGGGATCCACAAATATATCCTTAACCTGCTAGAGAGCCATTTTTTGTTGTTGCTACCAATTCTCTCCCCGCAGATCCTTTCTGGCGCACAAGCCGAGGTTTTAGGAGAGAAGCAGGTCTTCTGTCAGCCCTCCCCTACAGCCCAGGAAAGATTCCTGCTGTTTCTTACCTTCTCAGAAGTGGTAGTGGCAATGAGACTTCTGGAAATCTGTGCAATGGTGGGTGTGTTGCTCGCCAGAGAGTTGGGGGCATTCGCCCCTGGTGAGCCAGCAAGTGGATACGTAGAAGCCTGATCTCAAAGCACACAGGTGCAAAAGACCTCTGCATGGAAATCTGGAAAGAATAGGCAGTTGGTCTTCAGTAGATAGATTGTTCCCAGCATGAACCCTAGTTCGAAGTGAGTTCCAGGACTGAAAGAGTTGAAATTGCCTCAATAGACAATATTGGGCTAGACGGAACACACAAGTTCCACTCCTCCTTGTTTCTCAGGTTCTACCTTATCCTTGGGATTTGAATAGTGCTTTTGAATGCTCAGAGCATTCAAAATTCATGTTACCTTGGTGCAGGCCTGTTCAACTTTGCCCCCTCCAGCTGTTCTTGGACTACAGCTCCCAGAATCCCCAGCAACAGTGGCCAATAGCCAGGGATGATGGGAGTTGTAGGCCAACATCTGCAGGAGGGCCGAATTTGAGCAGGCCTGCCTTGGTGTAATCTTTATACCAGCCTTGTAAGGCAGGGGTTCTCCACCCTGGGTCCCCAGATGTTGTTGGACTACAACTCTCATCATCCCCAGCCTCAATGGCCAGGAGCCAGAGGTGATGGGAGTTGTAGGCCAGCAGCCGCAGGAGGAGCACAGCTTAAGACCCCTGCCTGGAACCTGGGTCAGGCCCAAGACCTTTCTAGTCCAGCAACCTGATGCCTCTGGGAAGCCCCTAAGCAGGAGAGGAAGGCATTCCCGACTGGCATTCAGAACCTGGAGGTAGCCTATAGCTAGCCTGCCTATATGCCCCCCACCCCACCCTCATGGCCACTAACTCCTCCCTCCCATGTCGCTTGGCTGCCCCCCTGCAGGATGGCGGAGCCACTGCCCCTGTCGTACGTGACGGCCCAGGAGATGCGCTGCCTTTTGCACTGGCTGTCGGGCTGGGCCCCAGCGCAACGCGAGTGCTTCCTCCGTGACCTGGTGGACAAGGCTGTGCCCTGGAAGATGCTCCCTCTCCTGGAAGGGCTGGCGGGACTCAGCGTGGCCCCCGGGAAGCCCCCGTCCATCTTCGAGTGCCAGCTGCGCCTCTGGGACCAGTGGTTCCGCAGCTGGTCGGAGGCCGAGCGCAACGAGTTTGTGAGGCAGCTGGAAGAGACTGAGCCGGACCTGGCCTCCCATTTCTACCAAGAAGTGGCCAAGACCGCAGGGCAGGCGTGATGGGGACTCCCCTGTCATTCTCCTCCTCTGATCCCCTCCTATTTCTCCAGGGCCACCCTGAGATTCATGAGCGTGCTAAACTGATTGCCCACTCCCCAAGAAACGATCAATACGTGTGTGTGAGCAGGAGTCAGAAGAAAGCAGAATAAACATCTCTACCAAGTGCAAATGGTTAAAATGATCAGTTGCCCCTAAAATCAGCCAGCTGCACAAGGATCCAGTAGATTCTTCTCCGTTTTTTCCTGCTGCAAGGCCTGCTTCCTACTTGCAAATGGGAGAGAACAGTAGCAAAATAACTCTTTATTTTTCCATTGATATGACCAAAAACCAAACTGGTGGGGAAGCTGAGGCAAGGGTGTAACATTGGCCTTTTTATGGATGGGTTACTGAAATAAGTACAGGGGGAATGTTTTCCACATTACCTGCACCACAAATGCAATGTCTTAAATGAGATATTCCTATAATATCTGTCCAAAGCAGCAGTGGACATTTTATTTTGCTATTGATGGGTTGTGTTCAAATTTTATTATTGACAGCTGCCTTGAGTGTTTTCCCGTGGAAAGGCATAATAAACAAATGTATTTCCTGAAACCTTTCATGAGTAAGAGCACTTGTAAGAACATATCTGTTGTGTTTATTTTTATATCTCCCACTCCCTCCAAGGAGCTCAGAGAGGTGTACATCATTATGTGTATCCTCACAACAACCCTGTGAGGTAGGCGAGACTGAGAGAGAAGTGACTGGCCCAGAGTCACCCAGTAAGTTTCATGGCTGAATGGGGATCTGAATTTGGTTCTGGATAGACCCCTCCTCCTAGATACAATTTCTGTAATCCCCCTTTAAAGCCCTTTCAGCCATCACCTCATCTCGTGGCAGTGCATTCTATTATGTGCTGTCTGAAGAAATACTTCCTTTTTCCTATCCTGCATCTACTGCCAATCAGTGCCATTACTGAGCTCTAGTTTGGTAGCATTCTAAGATCTGAAAAGTAACTACATTTTGATCAAACTTCACCATCGTGTGATACCAAGGAGTTGTGCCTCTTAGAGATCAGCCCATCTGGCTATAAACACCCCTTGGTCCAGGGGTTCTCTGTAACTTGGATCCCCACATGTTGGACTACAACTAACAAACGCAATGCATACAGAGATCTCCACTAAAGAATTACAAACTAGGTGTGTGCATGGACAGTTTGGCATGGTTTGGTCCCAATTTGTTTCTAATACAGACCGAGCCATGCCAAAGCGAACAGGTTTGGTCGAACCGGTCAGCTGGGCCAATTGTTTCAACGAACCAGCTCAAAGCGGTTCGCAGTCGAACCACTTGAACTGGCCTGGTTTGCAGCAGTCCAGTTCATGAGCAAACCGATTCTGTGCATCCCTATTACAAACTGCAATAAAAAATATATCTACTGTGAATACATATCACCTTTAATGTACCATGTAAAAGCAATTTGATACAATGAATGTAAAACACATAAATGACTATTGGCAATAAAAGTGTAGATACAGTATAACAAATCCATATCAAGAATAAAGAATCACATGTACAAGAAGTCCATATGAGTATGTGAGATCCAATAAAAGTTCATGATGGTGACCTGGTGACCTCAGTTTTGAAAGTAATTCTTTAAGTGCAAAAATATATTCTTCTAGATGTGGAAACTTCCAAACAAAATGTGGATGCTATAATATCCTAAAAGATATATATCAAACATGAACTTATCTATAATAGTATTATCACATGATAGTTTAATACAAAAATTTATGAGAAATGTTTATAAAACTATAAATTGATATTGTATATAAAAAGCTGATAAAACACAGTCTTAAGAACTTTTTCAATAATATCAAATAATTGGCAATAGCTCCTTGAATTCAACATATGATAGTCACAAAAGATTTTATGTATGATGCCAAAAGATATCCAAAACCACATTATAGCTTCCAATAAACTAGTCATATAGAACTAAAAATTATTACCAAAAGATCTTCATACTGTGAATATGACCTATAAAAGAAGATGGTAATGTATAAAAATACTTACATATAACAACAATTATTGCTTTAGAACATTTCCAAAAGCTCCATACTGGCTGAATATAACTCTCAAACCAGGTAAGGTAAAGTGCTGTTGAGTTGGTGTCGACTCCTGGCACCCACAGAGCCCTGTGGTTGTCTTTGGTAGAAAACAGGAGGGGTTGACCATGGCCTCCTCCCACGCAGTGTGAGATGATGCCTTTCAGCATCTTCCTATATTACTGCTGCCGGCAACTTCTGGCTTGCTAGTCAAGTCATTTGCCTGCTGCACCATTAGGTGGCTACTCAAACGAGGTAGAAACAACTAAACCTTTTCATGTTTTATCTGCTGCTTATATCTGGTAGGGTTGTTTTTTTAAAAAATCTTCAGTTTTTAGTTTTCTATTAATAACTTTTAATTCAAAACTTTTAAAAATTGTAATTTTAAATGTGGTTTTAGCCTGGTCTTTTAACTTATTTGTTTAACTTTATTAATCTTTTACTTTGTATCTGTTTTGTTGATGTTGTGCGCTGCCCTGAGCAGTAGTGTACTGGAGGGGTGGGGTAGAAATATTTTAAATAAATAATAAAGATACACACACACTAAAGGCTATTTATAGCCGAGTAATGTCACTTGCTCTAATTATACACAGACATTAGCGATACATCTTAATGCGTGTAGCCTGATCCTGAAGTGACTTACATATAAGTTAAGCCATGCCAGAACACAATAAAAAAGGATGAAAAATCCAGTTTATTGTTAATATATGATACATGGGAGTTGTCATACAATGACATCTGGTGCCCGAGTTTGAGAACCTCTGTTTCCAGAGGGCTGTACCAAACAGGTTCCCCTTTGCACTCAAGCCTCTCCCTTGACGAAACTGCTGGGCTACAGCCTCAGCCTCAGCCAACTCTCATCCTCCATAGCTTGGACCTTAGGCCAGTAATTAAAAAATATACCAATGCACAACAAAGCCGGGATATCTGCTTGAGTGGACCAGGCCACTTGTACGCCCTTGCCAAAAGAGCATCCCAGTTTGCTGTACAATGGACCCTTCCTTTCCTTCTGCAAGCTCTGTTGCTTAAGGGTCTAGCTGGAAGCTAAGCAGGCTGGGGTTTGATTCGTACTTGGGTGGGAGACTGCTAGGAACCTCATGGACCCTGCCTTGAGTTCCATCCTGGAAGAAAGGCAGGATACAGGCATAACCAATAAACTTGGGCAAGCGGGCTCCTTCGTGCTCAGTTTTGCATCATGTCCACATCTTGGTGAGGCTTGCTCGCTACCTCCGGATATGCAGAACTGGCTGCTCATGGGTGCCTCTGCCTCTGGCATGCCCCCCCCCCCCCGCACCCCGCGGCTGTTGCTGTGAACTGTAGCGACAGGATCCTGCATCAGACAGTGCTAGCGGGTTTTCCCTTCGCAGTGCAGCAGATCAAGGGCTCCCCCTGATTTCCTTTCCTTTTTCAGTGGAGTGGTGGGATTCCTGAAATTGGAATGGCAACTTCATTCCTGTCCTCTAAAGCACTTGCAGTCCCCTTCAGTGGATTGCACCCTCTTCGTTCCCAGCCTGAAGTGCGCGGCTATGTCTGCAACATCTTTCCGATATACTTCGCAGCATTTCTGCAGCGACTTGCAGTGCCCTCCTCCTTCCTCTTGGGCATGTTGGTCTGTACACCCTTCCAGAGCGTTCGAGTGGCGGCAAGCCACGGATACCCCTTGAGACACAGGAAGCTGCCTTATGCCGAGTCAGACCATTGTCCTATCTAGCTCAGTATTGTCTCTACACTGACCGGCAGCGGCTTCTCCAAGGCTGCAGGCAGGAGTCTTTCCTAGCCCTGCCTGGAGGCACTGCCAGGGATTGAACTTGGTACCTTCTGCACACAAAGCAGATTCTCAGCCACTGAGCTATGGCCCCCATCTGCAAAGCTGGGTCTGCCCCCATCCAGGCACTGACCACCCCAAGACCTGCTTAGCTTCAGTAAGGTGGCTGTATCATGTGCACTTAGACCTTGCTCTGGGATCCCTTAGAGCTGGTCTGGTGGTAGCAAGCACGACTGGTCCCCTTTGCTGAGCAGGATCCACCCTGGTTTGCATTTGGATGGGTGACTACGTGTGAGCACTGGAAGATATTCCCCTCGGGATGGGGCCGCTCTGGGAAGAGCATCTAAGCTCCAAGTTCCCTCCCTGGCAGCATCTCCAAGATAGGGCTGAGAGAGACTCCTGCCTGCAACCTTGGAGAAGCTGCTGCCAGTCTGTGCAGACAATACTGAGCTGGATGGACCAATGGTCTGACTCAGTATATGGCAGCTTCCTATGTCCCCCTCCCTCCCACTCTCTCTCTCTCTTTCTTTCTTTCTCTTGCCCTGCCCCTTCAGTTGGCAAAATGGACTACCTTCTACACCTGAATATTCTCAGGGAAAGGTTGACTTTTGTGTGTGTACTTCTAGAACACCTTTTGAATCTTACCAACTTTTGCACGGACAATTCTGCCACTGCAGTTGGCTGAATGCACTACTCAGACCGTGCTTAGACCATGCTCGGGCCCCTCTAAGGTCCCGGAGACCTGCACCACCGCTCTCTAGGGGCAAAGGGGGCTGCTGTGGCACTCTGCCCATCCTTAGCCATGGCTGTCCATGGGGCACTCTTGAGAAGGACATCCCAAAGAGAGGCCAGGGTTCTTTCAGGCCCGCTGTCCCCTTTTGTGTGCTGGGTCGCTGCTTTACGATAGGACAGCTTGTCTGTCTCCTCCTTCTTGCACCCCGACACGGAGGAGACCTGGTGTTTGCCAGTCTCAAAGCCTTTGGCAATGTTTACCGGGAATAAATCATCAGTAAGGAGAGATAAGCAAGGGGACAGCAAAGCTGCATTGCAACAGCTCTTCCCTCCCCTCTCCGCCTGCCGGCAGTAAACAAGATGCTTGTCGAGGCAAGGCTGAGATGAACTTGATGACCAACAAGGGACCAGTCCTTGACATCCTTGCTGGCCACCTGCTTCTCTCTCTCTCTCTCTGCCTGCTCCCCCAGCTGCATGGGGCCGGCCGTGATTCACTTCTTCTTGCGAGGGAGGGACTGGTGGCAATGCACACCTGCCGAGACGTCCCCCTCGCAGGCACAGTTCCCTGGCCTTCGAGTTATTTCCTGCCGAGGGGCTTTAGACTGTGCAGGACTCGTGAGACAGGGAGGATGTGAGCCAGCTTGCCTGGTGGTTCAAAATACGTGTCTCTTCTGTGTTGAACTCTGGTTCTCTTTGCTTGTGGTTCCAAAGAGCGCAGTCCTAAAGGCCACATGTTTGCTTGTGTCTTTTGAGGGCAGGGGCAGGAGGGAGACGATATCCGCCATTGCGGGCCCAGTTCCACATGTCTTGCAGCAGCAGCAGCAGCAGCAGCCAAAAGACCAGGCTGGGGGGCTTCTGCTCCCCCCTTTCCCTCCCTCCCGGCACCCACAAGAGCCGCGTGGCCAGACTTAGGACTTCCTCCTCGTGGTCATGTTTTAGTGCAGGGGTGACACTCTCCAGCTGCTGTAGGACTACAACTCCCACCATCCCCCAGCTGCAGTTATTGCAGGTGGGAATGATGGGAGTTGTAGTCCAACAGCAGCTGGAGAGGAACATTGAAAGCTACCTTCTACCACTGGTCCATCAGACCTTTGGTCCATCTAGCTCAGTATTGTCGACACTGACTGGCAGCAGCTCCTCCCAGGGTTTCAGGCTCAGGAGTCCTTCCCAGCCCTCCCTGGAGATGCTGCCAAGGATTGAACCTGTTGCCTTCTGCATGCAAAGCAGATACTCTACCACTGAGCTGCAGCCCCATCTCCTTCAGGTTGGCCACCCCTGAGATATCCGGAGTGTGTGAGAGAGAGGTTTCTTCAAATCCCTGCCCTACTTTTTCAACGGCATACGGGTCCACAAGGTGGCTTGCTCAGATAAAGTCACCTTCGCTGCCCCCTTTCAGAGTTCCTTCTCACAGGGATGCCCAGATGTTGTTGACTACAACTCCCAGAATCCCCAGCTGCAACGGCTTTTGCTTGGGGTTTATGGGAGTTGTAGTCAGCAACAGGGAACACTGCCCCCCTTTCCCTGGCGCCGTCTCTGGCCATGCCTCTGTGATGCTGCCTCTCCTTCTGCCTTCCTGCCCCTCCTCAAAACCCACCTTTTTGCCCAGCCCCCTAATCCACATAGCCTTAGCCGATCATGGCTAAGCCTAGGAATGTCTCAATCGGCAGATTTCCCCTCTTGGATGTCTCTGTCCTTTATTGTCGCCCTTGTGTCGCTTCCTAGGATGTCAGCCTCCTGGGACAATGGCCTCTGCTCTGCTTTATAGCCAGTCAGATTCTTGGTCCATCTAGCTCAGGACTGTCAACACTGACCGGCAGCAGCTCCTCCCAAGGTTTCAGGCAGGAACCTTTCCCAGCCCTCCCTGGAGATGCTGCCAGGGAACCTGGGACCTCCTGCATGCAGAGCAGAGGCACAGCCCCTGAGCTATGACTGCATCCCCAAAGGTGGGTCTCCCATCCAGGCATTGACCACACCCAGACCTGCTTAGCTTCAGCAAGGTGGCTGTATTGGGTACCCTTGAGCCACACTTTGGGACTCCTTCTTTCTAAAGCAGCTGGTGCTTTAGATGGCAATATGTAAATAACAGTTTGGAAAACAGTCATAGCAGCAACAAAACGGGGTCCAAATGGGACAGCCAAGAGCCAGCAGAAACGCCAGCAGCTGAACACAAATTTATAGGTCCATATGTAAAACCTGTGTGTGTGTGTGTGTGTGTGTGTGTGTGTGTGTGTGTGTGTGTGTGACTATAAATCTTTCCTTGGAACTGCGAGTTGCAGAGTGCTCTGCAGTCTCTCTAGTTTTCTTGCTGTACAACAGCCCTGTGAAGCGGGCTGGCAGAACTCTGATTTTTACTGATGGGGAGCTGAGACGGGCACTTGAGGGCAGCTATGGGGTGCACTGCATTTAGTGGGGTGGCACGTTCTGCTCCGGCAACTCAAATGAGAGCCAGCATGGTGTAGTGGTTAGAGTGCTGGACTAGGACCGGAGAGAGCCGAGTTCAAATCCCCATCCAGCCATGAGACTTGCTGGGTGACTCTGGGCCAGTCACTTCTCTCTCAGCCTAAGCCTACTTCACAGGGTTGTTGTGAGGAGAAACTGAAGTATATAATACACCGCTCTGGGCTCCTTGGAGGAAGAGTGGGATATAAACTTTTAATAATAATAATAATAATAATAATAATTAATAACAGAGAAACATCTGCCACACAATACACCAGATATAACTGTAGTCGAGAAGAAAGAAAAACAAGTCAAAATGATCGACATAGCAATACCAGAGGATAGCAGAATAGAAGACAAAGAAATAGAAAAAATCACCAAATACAAAGATCTACAATTTGAAATTGAAAGGCTGTGGCAGAAAAAGACCAAAATAATCCCAGTGGTAATAGGTGCCCTGGGTGCAGTCCCAAAAGACCTTGAAGAGCACCGCAACACCATTGGGGCCACAGAAATCACCATCAGCCAATTACAAAAAGCAGCTTTACTGGGAACAGCCTACATTCTGCGACGATATCTATAACAACTGACAATAAAATTCTGGCATCCCAGGTCCTTGGGAAGGACTCGATGTCTGGATAAAACAAACCAGTCAATAACACCTGTCTGACTGTGTAAACAAGAGATAATAATAATAATTAATTAAAAAATCCAATGGAGGGTCAGTAGTAATTTTGCAGAAGGTAAATTCTCAT
Organism: Hemicordylus capensis; assembly: GCF_027244095.1. NCBI lineage: Eukaryota > Metazoa > Chordata > Lepidosauria > Squamata > Cordylidae > Hemicordylus > Hemicordylus capensis. The sequence continues at coordinate 5,310,308 of NC_069662.1, read as the reverse complement.
CTTGTTGCTGGTCCCTGCTTTGCCATCCCATCTGGCCAGCAAAGTGGGGATGGGGTGCTGTTGTGGGGAAGCTTGCTTTCAACTCCCCCCCCCACCCCGTCTGCCCCCCCCTCCAATCTTCCAACAGCATGTATGTGAGGGCCCCATCCAGAAGGGGGCTGAGGGAGCCGTGCCTCGTCTCCAGAAGTAATGGAGAGAGACAGCTTACCCGAAGGAGAGGCGGTTTATTCCATCCTGGGCCACTAGAGGCCCTCGCAGGCCTGTCAGCCGTGTGTGGCGCGTGGCGTCTGCAGGTGTGGCCCCAGTGGAGCGTGATGTGGGGCACGTACCCTTAAGGGCTGCCCCGCTGCCTCCTTCCTGGGAAGCTGCTGGAGGCTTCTTGGGAATGGATCTGCCGAGGCCAGGCATGATGGGAGACGGACGTCCCTCCCTCGAAGGAGCTTAAGCAGCACAGCTGACCTGCCGCTGCGATATGCAGACGCGGGGGCGGGGGGGGTATTCCGAGAGGGTGCTCCGAGGTGGGTGCTTGGTGTGTGTGGGGTGATAGCGAGGACCCAGAGGCCTCGCTAGCACCCCACCTGAACCGAGATCTGGTCTTGCGGCAGCGAGCATGGATGGGCCCTTTTTGCTAAGCAGGGCCTGCCCTGGTTTGCATTTGGATGGGCAACTCCATGTGTGAGCAGTGTAAGATCTGCCCCTTACGGGAGGGGGCTGTAGCTTAGTGGCAGAGGGTCTGCTCTTGCAGAGCCGCTGCCAGCCCGTGTTGACCGGGGCTACACGACTTCAGCCCTGCAACGGTTACTAGGGATGTGCACGGTCCTTTTACGGACCGGTTCGGAAGTCCAGCGTTCGAGGTGGTTCGGTGCTGCGTGTCGGCCACTGACCGTATGACGCTGACCGGGGCTGCAAGGAGGTACACTGCAGCCCCACGCCAGCGGTTTTGAGGAGGGCGCCAGTGGGGTGGGAGTGTGGGGGGGCAGGTAAGAGCACTCTCCCTGCCCCTTAAAATCCCACCCCCTGACTTCCCGGGAGCGTACAAACCAGTTCATGCACATCCCTACCATCCCAAGTCTGTGGCATGGGCACATAGGAAGCGGCCATATACCGAGTCAGATTGGGGAGGAGAGCTGGACTTGTGGCAGCAAAGCATGAATGGTCTCCTTTGCTAAGCAGGGTCCGCCCTGGTTTGCATCTGAATGGGAGACCACATTTATTGTGTGAACACTGTCAGATATTCCCCTTAGGGATGGGACTGCTCTGGGAAGAATATCTGCATGCTTGCCTGCAGAAGATCCCAAGTTCCCTCCCTGGCAGCATCTCCAAGACAGGGCTGGGAGAGACTGCTACCTGCATCCTCGGAGAAGCTGCTGCCAGTTTGTTTAGGGGCAATACGGAGCTAGACTGACCAATAGTCTGACTCAGTATAATAAGGCAGCTTCCTAGGTTCCTATCCTTGATTTATCACAGGGTTTTTTAACCTTGGGCCCCCAGATGTTGTTGGACTAGAACTCCCAGAATCCCCAGCCACAAAGGCCATGTCTGGGGAATCTTGGGAGTTGTAGTCCAACAACATCTGGGGGCCCAAGGTTAAAAAACCCTGGTTTATCAAGCTCAGTCTTGCCTACCCCAGGGCTCCCCAACTTTGGCCCTTCTGCAGATGTTGGACTACCACTCCCATCACCCCTGGTCACAGCGACCAATAGTCATGGATGATGGGAGTGGTAGTCCAACATCTGCAGGAGGGGCCAAGCCGTGGTGGCACCCGAAGGGGGATGACAGATGCTCCTCCTGTGCCCCTAGTGATGGCCAGCCCCCTTTCAGGACTGGGGTGTGTGGGGAGGAGGGCAAGTGGCCAGCAGCCGCCGCCACCTCCTCCTCTCCTCGTGCTTCTTGCAAGCTTTGCAAGGAAGGTGAGAGGCGCTCCGAGCAAAGCTTGCAGGGGTCACATGGTGCTGCTACTCTGGTGGCAGCGGGAGTATTGCCACCCCTCTGGCACCCCAGGAATCTGCCCCCTGAGGCACCTGCCTCACACCCCTAGCCAGGAGAATCGCAAGTTGAATGTCCCTGTCTGTAAAAGCTCCCTAGGAACCGAGGAAGCTGCCTTCTACTGGGCCAGACCACTGCTCCATCTAGTTAAGTATTGTCTGCACAGTTTGGCAGCGGCTTCTCCAAGGCTGCAGGCAGGAGTCTCTCCCAGCTCTATCTGGAGACGCTGCCAGGGAAGGAACGCGGGGCCTTCTGCATGCAAGCCGCCAGGTGCTCTTCCGCGGAGCTATGGCCCCGTCCCCTCAGGCGAATATCTTGCCGCGCTCACACGTGTACTCTCCCACTCAGATGCAAACCAGGGTGGACCCTGCTTAGCAAAGGGGACAATCCATGCAAGTAGAAAATGAACACAGCAGAGGGCAAAGAAGACTAGAACCCTATCGGATCAGGGAGAGGTTTTTCAAAACCTTTTTAAAAATTGCAGGCGGTTTCTTATGTGTGGAAGCATGAATAAACAGCTAACACGGAGACACACACATTTGCAGCCTGGAATGGTGCAGTCTGCTCTGCCACCTCAGGATTCTCCCCCCCCCCACCGCCTCGCCTTCATTCTGCTGTCCTGTCTGTGGAGAGTGAGGGTCCCCCAAGAAGGCTTCCCAGAATCCTTTGCAACCCTCTCCCGGGGTTCTTTGCCAGTTCTTTGCAGGGGCTCCTCAGCAGAGAAACTGAGGTGGGAAGGCTCTCCTGAAGGTAGGAAGCTTGGAAGCATCTGCCTCTGGAGAGGCCATTCTAAGCCGTGCTAGTAATGTGAGGATTCAACAGGTTGCTGCATCTGGTGTGCGAGGCACTGAGCCTGCTATCTTTGCACACCATGAGCCTCCCCCTTCCTGTCTGGACTGAAGCCCAGAAGAACAGAAGAACAGCCCTGCTGGATCAGGCCCAAGGAGGCCCACTTAGTCCAGCATCCTATTTCTCACAGTGGCCCACCAGATGCCGCTGGAAGCCACAGGCAGGAGTGGAGAGCATGCCCTCTCTCCCCCTGTTACTCCCCTGCAACTGGTACTTAGAGGCATCCTGCCTTTGAGGCTGGAGGTGGCCTGTAGCCCTCCGGCTAGTAGTCACTGATAGAACTCTCCTCCATGAAGTTATCCAAACCCCTATTCAAGCCATCCAGGTTGTTGACTGTCGCCACATCTCGTGGCAGAGAATTCCACAAGTTGATGATGCGTTGGGTGAAAAAGTACTTCCATTTGTTGGTCCTAGATTTCCTGGCAATCAATTTCATGGGCCCAGTCACAAGACGGAACAGAAGTTCAACCGGCAAAGCTTCTACTTGCATAGAGAGATGTAGTGCTGGAGTAATTTTTACCCGCTGAATTTCTGCCTGTCTCAACCTCTTGAAGCAGATTACAGTCCTAATCTGCAGCGATTTGTTTTCTTCTGTTTTGAAAGTGTAATCTTATAACTTTACTTTCAATAGCAGGACCTCCTACATCATAAGGGCAGACGGACATCCAGAAATAGCTGGCTGGAGTGCAAGTGCTGCGTGGAGGGTAATCCCATTATTTATTTGCAAACACTGCAGCCTTTGGCCATGGTGGCTGTGGATGATGGGAGTTGTAGTTCACTCCGGGTAGGGCTGGGAGAGACTCCTGCCTGAAACCTCGGAGAGCTGGTGTCGACAGGACTGAGTTGGTTGGACCAATGGTCTGGCTTGGTCTAAGGTTCCTAGCAACGTCTGGAGAACCTCTGCAGTGCTGTGTGTGGGTCCACACAATAGGCTGAACGTTGGGGGAAAGGAAGGATTCTGTCCCTCTGGGCCGCTGGAGGTTTTTAAGCGCACGGGGTACCAACGGTGCGGGCGGAAGTTTTGCAAACCCGACCTGTTGCAAAGAGCCTGGCTTGTGGGGGCAGGGCGGCGGGAGAGACCTTTAGGCGACGGAAGCAGAAGAGGAGGCTGGCCGTGAAGGTGGGCCGGCCGTCTGGGACGCCTGAATGGTGCTGCGAGGAGCACCGTGGGTCCAGCCTCGGACGTCGAGCCCATTTGGAAGGCGAGGTGGACCAACGAGATGGGGAAGGGGGGTTTCTGCCCCCTCTTGCGTGGGAGTGCCGATTCCAGTCTGCCTCGGTTGGGGTGGCGGGTAGGTTTGGGGGGGAAGGAGGAAGAGAGGAGGTCGTGGTGGCTTGTGGCGGGCGTCTTTCTCCATTCCGGTGGCGTAACAGGTTCTTTCACAAGATAACGCAATAGAAGCGGCTTACCTTGAGGTTGGCTCTTTCATACCCCTGTCTTGATGGGAGGGGGGGGGACACACGGGGGAAGCGCAGTCCTGCCAAGGGACGTTGCTGAGTCCCTAAACCCTACGCTCCGGGGGTTTCCGCAAGGCCCAGGGGTCTCTCTAGCACAGGGATGTCAAACTGTGGCCCTTCTGCAGATGTTGGCCTACAACTCCCATCATCCCTGGCTCTTGGCCACTGTGGCTGGGGATGATGGGAGTTGTAGTCCAAAAACAGCTGGAGGGCCACAGTTTGACATCCCTGCTCTAGAAGGAGCAATGAGGAAGCAGGGGGCCGTCCTAGGAACTTAGAGCAGAGGAACAGAGGGAGCTGCCCTCTACTGAGTCAGACCCTTGGTCCATCTCTAGCTCAATATGGTCTACTACACAGACTGGCAGCGGCTTCTCCGAGATTGCAGGCAGGATTCCTTACCAGCCTCATCTTGAAGATGCCAGGGAGGGATCTTGGAACCTTCTGCGGGGCAAGCAGGCAGGTGCTCTTCCCAGAGCAGCCCCAATATCTTCCAGCACCCACTCATGTAGTCTCCCATACAAATGCAAACCAGGGTGGACCCTGCTTAGCAAAGGAGGCCGTTCATGCTGGCTACCACAAGACCAGCTCTCCTCCCATGAGGTGGGGAGGTTAGAAGCGTCCGTCACCTCTATCCAAGAGCAGTTCTCTGGGGGTTGTAACATCAACCACTGACTTGGGCAATGTGTGTGTGTGTGTGTGTGTGTGTGTGTGTGTGTGTGTGTGTGTGTGTGTGTGGTGTGGGGGAGGGGGGACCATGGAGAAAGGGGTCCACAACCATTAAAATGAATGCATGTTGGCTTATTTTGCATACCTTTGCTCAACATGTGTGTTCCGCATGGGATCCAAAATTGGAGGCTAGGAGGACATGGGAACATTGGAAGCTGCCTTCTACAGAGTCAGACCGTTGGTCCATCTGGCTCAGGATTGTCTACACTGACTGGCAGCAGCTCTCCAAGGTTTCAGGTAGGATTCTTTCCCAGTCCTACCTGGAGATGCTGCCAGGGAGCGAATGGAGGCAGATGTCTACCACTAAGCTATAGCCTCATTCCCTAAGGGGAATATCTTATAACAGAAAGTGCTTGCATCTAGTCACCCATCCAAGTGCAAATGAAGGCAAACCCTGCTTAGCAAAGGAGACCATTCATGGTCAGTACTGCAAGACTGGCTCTCCGTTGGTCCTGCCGAGAGACATGGACTCTCCTGGTAAGGAGTGATGGACAGGTCAGAAGAGAAGGAAAGGGCAGCAGGAGCACATGAGTTCGGTATGAGAATCCGTCTGACATCGCGGCTAGAAAGTTGACCACTGACCTGCAAGTCCCACCTCAGGTATCCTGAGGCAAGTCGCTATTCGCTTCCATTCTCTCTGTGTAAAATGGCGACCACAATGCCCTAGCACAAGACAGTTGTGAGGAAGAATTCAGGGAAGTGCTTTGCAGATTGTGCGGTGTCATGCACAGCAAAGCGTTGTTGTGAGCTTTCCTATAGTGCTTTGGAGTGACCTCTTACACCAAAGACAGGGGTTCTTAACTTTGGGTCCCCAGATGACTACAACTCCCATCATCCCCAGCCACAATGGGCAAAGACCTTGGAGAGGGCCATTCGTCTCCTCTCAGTCCCCAACACACTTGTTAGGGCTGCTCTACAGGTATGGAGAGACACACCTTTCCATCTTTCTATCAAAGCGGCATAGCCCCACAAAAGTTTCAGCGACGCTGTCCTGCTTTGGAAAGTGAGGGAGAAGAAATCTGGGCAGAGACATTTCCAGCTGTTTGCAGGCTATGCAGTTAGAGAGCAGATCAGCGGGGAAGGAGATGGCCCAAGCTTCCGGTCCTTCCCTCCTGTGGGGCTGCTCTGTAGCCCGGCTGCCCACATAACATACACACAGAGCTTGAGAAAGTTTAACAAGGCTAGGGATGAGCCAGCCGCTGGTCTCACCCAGTGGCTGTGCATGGGAACAAACCGTTTCTGAGATGAACACCCTTGGTCAGCTGCAGTCTACCAGCAGAACAGTGCTAAGCACTTGTCCCCACCCCCCAGGCATTAAGGTAGTGCTTGCACAGGTCATACCTGTATCTACCCAAATGAAAGAGGAATCGGATTCAGATTCAGAACCTCCCCACCCCACGCCTATCCCCAAATATTTAACAGGAAAGAACTGGAAGGAAACCTCGCCTTAGATTCCGGTAAATACAGTAGCACTCTGTTTGTAGGAGCATATGTGTTGTGGGAACATCTGAGGAACAGGACTGGAGGAATGAAAGAACGTTGAAAGAACTTCTTTCAAAGCAGGCAGGCTGAAAGGAGCATGCTCTGTAGCAAAGGCGAAATCAATGCTTTTGGAAAGATTTATTGGCACACGCCTCCACACTCTCTTTTGCTCTGGTGACACGCCAGCACTGGGAGGGATCTCAAGGGTGATGTAGTATACATAAGAACAGCCCTGCTGGATCAGGCCCAACAAGGCCTATCTCGTCCAGCATCGCTTCTCAGTGGCCCACCAGCGGCCTCTGAGAAGCCCACAGGCAGGGGGTGAGGGCATGCCCCCTCTCCTGCTGTTGCTCCCCTGCAACTGCTATTCAGAGGGATCTTGCCCGAGGCTGGAGGTGGCCTATAGCCCTCAGACAAGTAGCCACTGATAGATCTGTCCTCCATGAATGTATCTATCCCCTTCTTAAAGCCATCCAGGCTGGTGGCTGTCAGTCACCACATCTTGTGGCAGAGAATCCCATAGGTTAATTATGCGTTGTGTGAAAAAGTACTTCCGTTTGCCGGTCCTAAGTTTCTTGGCCGTCAGCTTCGTGGGATGGCCCCTGGTTCTAGTGATTGCTTAAGCATGGGAGTTTTGCAATCTTATGCTCAGGCAAAGCGTAACTAGGCAGAAGACGGGGCTTACCTCGCTAGATGACTGTTTAGAGCAGGGACAGGCAGCTCAGGAGCTGCTGGAGGCTCCTGGAGTTACCTGAAGTGACTTTCCAGGCATATGATACTACTACTACTACTTCTGCTAAATAAACTCTATTTGTGTGGCCGCCCCATAACGATGGTTCTCTGGGCTGCTCACAGAATAAAACAATAAACAGTAAAATGAAGCATGCAATCAAAACCACATATAACCTACCATACAACACAACTTTAAAAAACAAAACAACATTTAAAGCCATTTTAAAAGCCTGGGTGAACAAAAAGTTCTTCATCTGGCTGGCACCTAAAAGATGATAGGGATGGTGCCAGGCAAGCCTCTCTAGGCATTTGGGCTTCCTCCCTCTCTCTTCCCTCCCAGCCAATACTGCAGATCTGATTGGCTGGCTGGCTGGGGGCGTGGCCGCACCAGTTTTTAAAATTGCTCTGCCTTCAGGTGCTCAGGGTTGCTTCTCTTCTGTCTCTCCCATTCATTTCTCTCCATTTGCTTCCCCACAAAGCAGCCTTTCCTGCTTCTCTCCTGCCCTGCAGCAAAATCATTCTGGAACTCTGGGGTTTTGGTGTTAAAATCCCTTAGTCTGTAGGTGTCGATTTGTGTGCAAGCTGCCATGTTGTGACTCAGTCCATAAAATGGACCGGCCTAAGAGGAGAGCTGGTCTTGTGGCAGCAAGCATGGATTGTCCCTTTTTGCTAAGCAGGGTAGAAGTCACCTTAAGTGGCGCAGTGGGGAAATGCTTGACTAACAAGCAGAAGGTTGCCGGTTCGAATCACCGCTGGTACTATATCGGGCAGCAGCGATATAGGAAGATGCTGAAAGGCATCATCTCATACTGCATGGGAGGAGGCAATAGCACACCCCTCCTGTATTCTACTAAAGAAAATGACAGGGCTCTGTGGGCGCCAGGAGTCAAAATCGACATCGACTCAATGGCACACTTTACTGCTAAGCAGGGTCCTCCTTGGTTAGCATTTGAATGGGAGACTACATGTGTGAGCAGTGCAAGATATTCTCCTTGGGATGGGGTCATGGCTCAGCGGAAGAGCACCTGCAGGCTTGCATGCAGAAGCTTCCGACTTCCCTCCCTGGCATCTCCGAGATGTGGCTGAGAGAGACTCCTGCCTGCAACCTTGGAGAAGCCGCTGCCAGTCTGTGCAGACAATATTGAGCTAGATGGACCAAGGGTCTGACTCAGTATATGGCCGCTTCCTTTGTTCCCTAGGTGGCTGTTTCATGCTGGTAGCTCCCAAGGCTGGAGCCAGGTGGGGTGGAGTTCCCAGAAGCCTTGAGTCTCTGCCCAGCACTGTTCTAGGCATCAATCCGTCAGGGGCAGCAGTAGCTGGAAGAGATTTCCCCTGCCCAGCACCACTTTGGTGCAGGAAGAATGGAGGACCAGGACCTGATACCATAGGAAGGTTCAGTGGCATTGCACCCAGAAGGAGGTCTATGTTTGCAGCCTTGCTCAGCCCAAATGCCCATGGAAGGTGGATTTGCTTGTATGTCAACATAAGAACAGTCCTGCTGGATCAGGCTCAAGGCCCATCTAGTCCAGCATCCTGTTTCGCACAGTGGCCCACCAGATGCCGCTGGAAGCCACAGGCAGGAGTTGAGGGCAGGCCCTCTCTCCTGCCATTGCTCCCCTGCAACTGGTACTCAGAGGCACACCCTTGAGGCTGGAGGTGGCCCACAGCCCTCTGACTAGTAGCCATTGATAGACCTCTCCTCCATGAAGTCATCCAAACCCCTCTTAAAGCCATCCAGGTTGTTGGCCGTCACCATATCCTGTGGCAGAGAGTTCCACAAGTGAATCACGCGTTGTGTGAAAAAGTACTTCCGTTTGTTGGTCCTAGACCTCCTGGCAATCAAGAGGACAAAGTTTGCATTAATTTCTGCCCCAAAGTTCTTCTTCCCTTCTGCGCTGTTTGCATGGCTGTTCTTCCCCTTTGCTCTGACCCTCTACTGACGGGAAGGAGTATGGAGAGTGCTGGATTTAAAAATGCGGCTAATTTACCCTCCAATTATCCCTTCCTAGCTTTACTCCATTTCTTCCCCCATCCAATACAGGGCTGGAGTAACTTTGTGGCAGATCACATGTTTTACACGGAGGGTGTAAGGTTCAGTCCCTAGCAGCTTCTCCACTGCTAGAATCTCTGGATCTCGGCTCAAGACCCTGGAGAGCAGCTGCCTGTCAGAGTGGACAGCACTGAGCTGGGCAGAACCCAACTAATCTGTGGCACTCACTGCCACAAGATGTGGTGATGGCCACTAGACTAGACTAGGTGGCTTTAAAAGGGGAATAAATAGACAAATTCATGGAAGGTAACTCTATCAATGGCTGTTAGCCTTGATGGCTATATTCTGCCTCCAGGTCCAGAGCTATATGCCACTGGACACTAGCTGTTGAAGAGCACCTGAGGGAGAGGGAGGCATGCTTTCATTTCCTGCTTGTGGGCTTCCCAGAGGCATCTGGTTGGCCACTTTCACTGTGAGAAACATTTTGAGTCTGATCCACCAGAACTCTTCTTATGTTCTTAGTTAGGGCTCCTGGTGCATCTGACTATAACAGGATTCTCAAATCCAGTTCCCCAGGTGTTGCTGGACTACAACTTCCATTATCCCCTGTGGCCATTGGGCCTGGGGATGATGGGAGTTGTAGTCCAACACATCTAGGGACCCAGGTTTGAGAACCTCTGCATTATAAGACTGCTCTTTATATCAAAGGTGTATGTGTGTGTGTGTGTATCTATATATCGATTCGTATTTACCCGAATCGAAGACAACTCTAAATTTAAGATGACCCCCTTAAAATATACAAGTTGAATAGAGGTTTTGCCTGCATTTAATTAAAGACGACTCCCTGATTCCTAACACCAGAGAATGTTGGGAAAACCTAGACTTGCATTCAGTTAATACAGTGTGTGTGTGCATGTGCGTGTGCACATACACTAAAGATGTGCACGAACCGGTTCGGATGTCCTTTTCCGGACCTCCGAACTGGTTCAGCAATCTGGTGGTTCGGTGGCGGAGTGGGGTTTACCTTTAAGGAGCAGGGCGTGTACTCTTACCCCACCCCCTGCTGCGTTCCCCCCCACCAGTGCTGTGCCCAAAATCGCTGGTGCAGGGCAGTAGGTACCCTCTTGCCACCCCGGTCAGCATCAGATGGACAGTGGCTGGTGTGCATGTGCAACGTGCACACGTGCACTGGCCACTTCCAATCTGACGCTGACCGGGGCAGCAAGAAGGTACGCTGCCACCTCATGCCAGCGATTTTAGGCACAGCACCGGTGGGGGGGAAGGCGGCAGGGGGTGGGGTAAAAGCACCCTCCCTGCTCCTTTAAAGGTAACCTCCACCGCTGCCGAGCTGGGCATCTCCCGGTTCATGCGCATCCCCAGTGTGCAATGCACGTGTGTGCAGTTGATTGATTGATTGATTCAATTTATATATCGCCCTTCCTAAAGTGTGGTTTACATTAAAACCAATAACAAATATTAAAACAATTTTTAAAAATTAAAAAACACACACACGTTTAAACCAGATTAAAACTTCTTACCATTAAAACTAGATATCAGTAAAAGCCAGGATAAAAAGTTGGGTCTTTAAGGTTCTCCTGAAGGCCTCCAAGGAAGAGGCCTTCAGGAGAGCCAGAGAGAGAGAGAGAGAGAAAGAGAGACCCCTAAAGATCTTGAGCCCCTCAGGGCAGGGACCTATGCGCTCCACGCACACAGGCAGCACCGTATAAATAACAAAACAGGACTAAGCATGGAAGCCAGTGTGTGCCACAACAAATCCTTTATTTACACACTCCGATCCACGCACACATCCCCGGCCCAGCAGCACCACCACGGCCGCCTCCTCCGGCCCACCCTGCAGTCAGGGCTGGCCAGCTTCAGCTGCAACCCCCCAGCCCTTTGACCAGCCCGGCGGCCTCGGGCACTTGGCGGAAAATGTCACGCAGGGTCTCTGTCTCCTGCACCAGCTGCTCCACGCGGCTGCGGAGCCTCTCGTTCTCCCCCAAGAGCTCCACCATGCGCTGCTGGGTCTCCAGCACCCGCCGCTTGGCCTTGTCGCGGCTCTTGCGCACAGCGATGTTGTTGCGTTCGCGGCGGAGCCGGTACTCCAGGCTGTCTTTGTTCACCGACTTCTTCCCCTTGGGGGTGCCGCAGGGCGAGGATGGGCTGCAGGAGGGACCCTGTGGGTGCAGAAAGAGAGGGGTGTGGGACAGGAAAGGCTGCGGGTCAGGGAAGGGAGTGGCCCGGGGCTGTCCTTAGGGCAGGGCAAGCAGGGCAATTGCCCCATCCCCACTCTTTTAACCCCCATTAGAATTAACTGGAAGTGGGCCCTGCACTGGCTGATTTGCCCCAGGCCCTGCACCCCGCCCGGGCTATCTAAGGACAACCCTGGAAGGAAGCAGTGAAGAAACGCCTGCTAAGTGGGCAAAGAGGCACCTTTGAAAGTGGTGCTTCTCTTTCGAATTCACCTCCAACACTGGCCCTATCCACCCCCAGCACAGTACCTCCAGTGACTATTGATGGTGTCTATCTTATGTTTCTTTTTAGATTGTGAGCCCTTTGGGGACAGGGATCCATCTTATTTTATTTATTATTTCTCTGTGTAAACTGCCCTGAGCCATTTTTTGGAAGGGCGGTATAGAAATTGAATTAACAACAACAACAACAACACAGCATCACAGCATCCTTCCTGTGGCTGTGGCTGCTGTCTAACTCGTGTTTCTTTCTACCTGTATTTACTCTAATAGACACCTTAAGTGGCGCAGTGGGGGAAATGCTTGTCTAACAAGCAGACGGTTGCTGGTTCAAATCCCTGCTGTTACTATATCGGGCAGCAGCGATCTAGAAAGATGCTGAAAGGCATCATATCATACTGTGCAGGAGGAGGCAATGGTAAACGCCTCCCGTATTCTACCAAAGAAAACCACAGGGCTCTGTGGGCACCAGGAGTTGAAATTGATGGCACACTTTACCTTTACCTTTACTCAAATAGAAGACAACTCTGAATTTAAGATGACCTCCTTAAAAACAGAGGTTAAATACAGTTTACACCTGCTTACCTAAATGAAACAGGACTCTGAATTTAAGACAGCCCCCCAATTTCTAACATCAAAGAGCTTGGGGGGAAACCTACTCTTGGATTCAGGTAAATACAGTAGATGGTGAGCCCCTTTGGGGACAGGGAACCATTTCCCTCTTATACTTTTAAAAAATGTAAACTGCTTTGCAAGTTTCTGTTGCAAAGCGGTAGATAAACAGTAGTAGTAGTAGTAGTAGTAGTAGTAGTAGCAGCAGCAGCAGCAACAACAGGTGCCCAGTTATGTACATTTCTCCAGGTTCAAGAAAACTGTGCATATAACACATAAGAAAGTAGTTAACACAGTTGGTATTTGGGTAAGTGACTCATCCAGCTGAAGTTTGGGAGCTGTGCGTGCTCCCGTTTTGTGATCATGTGAGAGTGTAAAACAAGGCTGGAGGAGTGGAGCTTGATCGTGTGCTAAGCCCCACCTGGATAGGATGGTTTTTCCTCTGGGGACAGAATCCGGGTCAGGCTTAGCACACGATCAAACTCCTCACCTCCAACCTTGTTTTACACTCACACACAATCACAAAAAGGAGCACGCGCAGCTCCCAAACTTGGGCAGGATGGGTGTCCTACTCAAGTACCGATCCGTGTGAACTGCCTGAGTGGCTTACATGCAACACACTGCTCCACCAATCCAAGAGGTTGCTACTAATGATTGCATCCTTGCTGTAGCGATGAGTCTCCCATTGGCAATAAAGGGAGGCTCGTCGCTACAGCAAGAATGCAATAGTTAGTAATGACATTGCCTCTGCAAGCTTATTAGCAGTGTGGACACGGTTTGGAGAGGCACAGAATGAGCACACCTCGTTCTTGGAGTGCTGCACTGTACCTCATTATCTGCGGATCTGATATCTGCAGTTTCGCATATCCACAGTCTTGACACCCGACGGCATATGCAGAAAACAGATTTTCCGCGTATCCCCAGTTTTCACATATCCACAGTTTGGAGATGGCCAGAAATGACCTCGGAGATCGTTTCCAGTTGCCCTTTTGTAAAAAGAAGTCATTTTGTGGCCCACTTAATTTTTAAAAATCCTTTCTTTCTGCAAAAAAAATTACAAAATAATGGAATAATGTGGACTTCTGGGGGGCATTGCTGACTAGCTGGAGGCCTGCGTAGCACGGTAGGACACTTTACTTTACTCCCTGCCCCTGTTTTTGCCCATTTTTATCATGGTTTCTCAGCCTCCTGGAACCTAATCCCCCCATCCCCTTTGACCCAATGCTCCATTATCTGCGGTTTCGTTACTCGCGGTAATCCGTAGGAACGGAACCCCCATGGATAACGGGATTCATCTGTATGCAGGCCATTAGCCCTGTTTATGTGCCATGTTCAACGCATGAACAATCTGTGGGCAGTGCAGATCCGTACACATTATTCACATGTCAGGTTCAATCCACGTAGTTGTACACTTCCCATTTGTGCCCTGCATTTAAGGGGGCTTGTTCTCAGATTAACTCTTAAAATGAATAAACAGACAGTCATTCACACAAAAACATATGCCCGTGTACATACACCTGTACGCACATGTAGCATAATGTTTGCACAGGCCTATTGAACATAACATAAAAACAGCCCTGCTGGATCAGGCCCAAGGCCCATCTAGTCTAGCATCCTGTTTCACACAGTGGCCCACCAGATGCCTCTGAGAAGCCCACAGGCAAGAGGTGAGGGCATGCCCTCTCTCCTGCTGTTGCTCCCCTGCAACTGGTATTCAGAGGCATCTTGCTTCTGAGGCTGGAGGTGGCCTATAGCCACCAGACTAATACCCACTGATAGACCTGTCCTCCATGATCTTGTCCAAGCCCCTTTTAAAGCCATCCAAGAAAGTGGCCATCACCACATTCAGTGGCAGAAAATTCCATCGATTAATTATGCACTGTGTGAAAAAGTATTTCCTTTTGTTGGCCCTAAATTTCCTGGCCTTCAGTTTCATGGGATGGCCCCTGGTTCTAGTGTTGTGAGAGAGAGAGAAAAATTCTCCTGTCCACTCTCTCTACTCCAGGCATGATTTTATACACCTCTGTCTCCCTCTTTTCTAAACTAAAAAGCCCCAGATGCTGTCACTTTGCCTCATAAGGAAGGTGCTCCAGGCCCCTGATCAACCTAGTTGCCCTCTTCTGCACCTTTTCCAGCTCTACAATGTCCTTCTTAAGATATGGTGACCAGAACTTTACGCAGTCCTCCAAATGTAGCTGTACCATAGATTTGTATAAGGACATTATGATATTAGCATTTTTATTTTCAGGCCCCTTCCTAATGAACCCTAGCATAGAATTGGCCTTTTTCACAACTGCTGCACACTGAGTTGACACTCTCAGCAAGCTATCCACCCAAACTCCAAGATCTCTCTCCCGGTCAGTCACCAACAGCTCAGACCCCATCCGTATATATGTGAAGTGGGTTTTTTGCCACAATATGCATCACTTTACACTTGCCTAAACTGAACACATTTACTGTCTCTTGTTAAACTTAGATTTGAGGTTTAGAAGCCATTAGAGTTACATTCTTGAGTAGCTTCCCTAGTACAGACGTAGAAGCAAAGGACCTCACCAGAACATAAGAAGAACCTTGCTGGGTCAGACCAAAAGGCCCATCTAGTCCAGCATCCAACTTCCTATCATGGCCAACCAAGTGCATTTGAGAAACCCTCAGGCAGGGCTTGAAGGCAATATAAATGCCAAAAATAAATACATAAAATTAAATATCTTAAAGATCCATCTTTTTAGCCTGGCTTTTAATGATATCTTGTTTTAATGTTAATGAGTTCTAATATGGTGTGTGTGAGTGTGTGTGTTTAATTGTAATTGTTTTATTATAGTTTGTTTGTTTTTAATGTCAACCACCCTGAGCCACTTTAGGAGGGGTGGTATATGAACTGAATTGAATTGGCTTGAATATCCCTCTCCCCTGCTGTTTATCCCTGCAACATCTGGTATACAGTAACACAGGGGTTCTCAAACTTGAGTCCCCAGATGTTGTTGGACTACAACTCTCATCATCCCCAGCCACCATATGGGAGCTGATGGGAGTTGTAATCCAACACCACCTGTGGACACCAAGTTTGAGGACTCTTGCAGTAGCAGCATCCTGCCTCTGAACATGGAGGTTCCATCTAGTCATCATGGCTCATAGCCACTGATAGACCTATCCTCTGTAAGTGTGTGTCATCTCAGCTATTTAAGCATCATCACAACTTGTGGCAGTGAGTTCCATACATTAATTACATGTTACGTGCAGGAAGTAATTTCTTCTGTCTTTCCTGTATCTACTGCCTCCTCATTTCCTTGGGTGATCCCATGTTCTGATATTAGGAAAAAGGGAGAAAAACAATACACTTTCTCGACACCATGCATCCTTTTCTACATTTCTGATACCTCGTTCTTTGTCTCTTTCCCCCTAAATGATAACACTCCAAATGCTTTAGCTTTTTCTGATGGGCCAGGTGCCTCAACCAGGGTCCCCTCTAACAGGGAATCCCAGAAGTTGTTGACTACAATTCCCATAATCCCCAATCCAAAAGCCATTGCAGCTGGGGATTCTGGGAGTTGTAGTCAACAACATCTGGGAATCCCTCTTAGGGGGAACACTGGCCCCAACAGCCTGATCAAACTCCTTTTTTTGAACCAAGTTAGATAAATTTAGGAGGCCTTTGCGTGATGGTGGATTTTAATCTGCTATTTAAGGAAAGGTCTGTTGGGGTCAGAAAGCTCCCTTCTTTCCTGTTTTCTGCCTGAAATTTCCAATCAGTAATTAATCAGTTACAATAAGGATGCTGTGGATTATACGCCGGTCAATGGTAAAGAATCTCTTTCCATACGCATGTGCAGCTGACTCTTTGGGGTATGAGCTGGCGCGGAGACCCCATACGGACGGACGGGAAGCATCCCCTTCCTTGAATCGTCCACCCCAGTTCCAAGGGATCTCTGGACTGGGTCAGGCGAGGGGATGAATCTCCCACCACCACGAGCCCCTATTCCATTGGCATAAACATTGTTGGCTTCCTTGCTTGGCTTTCCCTTTTCTCATCCCAGCCTTCGCTTGTTTTGCCACTCAGGCAAAAGCGGGCTCCTTCTGCCCAGATCTGTCCCCAGCCCCAGTTTCCTTCTGGGGAGGAAGGAAACACCCTCAGAACACCCTTTCAGCAGCATCTTTCCTGGACAAGCGTCTCTCCTGCTGGTGCTGCTGGCAGTTGTAATCCAACGTCATCTCGTCTCGGGACTCAAGTTTGAGAACCCCTGTGCTATTGTATAATATATGTTAGTGGGGGGGGGGGATAAACAGCAGGGGAGAGGAATATTTCCCTGCTGCTAACTGAGCTAAAGCCACCTAATGGTGCAGCGGGAAATGACTTGCCTAGAAAGCATGAGGTTGCCAGTTCGAATCCCTGCTGGTACCTATACCGGGCAGCAGCGATATAGGAAGAGGCTGAAAGGCATCATCTCATACTGTGCGGGAGGAGGCAATGGTAAACCCCTCCTGTATTCTACCAAAGACAACCACAGGGCTCTGTGGGCGCCAGGAGTTGACACTGACTCGACAGCACGCTTTACCTTAACTGAGCTAAGAGGCACTTTTAAAAGTGGTGATTCTCTTACATGTAGGAGGGGGAGAGCAACAGGCCCTCTCCACCCCCAGCACAGCAGCCCTCTAGTGGCTGCTGCTAGTGTCTACCTTATGTTTCTTTTAAGACTGTGAGCTCTTTGGGGACAGGGAGCCATCTTATTAATTTATTATTGTTTTCTCTGTATAAACCACTTTGGGAACTTTGGTCAAAAAGCGGGATATAAATCTTTGTGGTTTGTTGGCTGCTGTACCACCACTGCCTCCGGTTTCCCCCTCCCCGCCTCCCTGTCTCTGGAAATCCCTGACGTAGCGTTTCCATCCGAGGCTTGTCTCCTACAGATCTGTAAACCAGATCAGGCCTGCCCCTCTTTTGCACTTTGCACGGCATTTACTGCACAGACAGCAATAAACAAAGCCGCTGCTTCAGACCACATATGCGCTATGCTTATATCCTTGTTTGTTAATTTGGGGTAGGGAGGGGGCCCCCCAATACACCGGGTCCTAGAACTACTGTGATGTAAAGTACACAGATTAGAACAGGGGGGGGTTCCTCAAACTTGGGTCCCCAGATGTTGTTGGACTACAACTCCCATCAGCCCAGTCCAAGGCTTTGGGGGTGATGAGCACTGTAGTCCAAGAACGTCTGGGGATTCAAGGTTAGGAGCCCCTGCTCTGATCTGAGTGGTTCAAGGATGTGTTGTCTACGTTACACTTGCAGCCCAAATCCTTGATTTGGTTTACTGCCAGGTCACACCCAATGCCATTGCTGCGGGACTCATGTGAGGGACATCCAGGGGTCACCGGTTGGGAAGGACGTGAGTCAGATTTTAGGAACCTTCAAGACTGAGCGCCACAAATGCCTGAGATCCTCACGGTTCCAGACCCAAAGGAAGCAGGGTCCAAAGCTTGCTATCATACGAGCTCAGAAAGCCCCTTCCAAGAGTGGTGAGTCAAGTTGGAGGTGCAGAGAGGTTCCTAGCCGGGTGCAGCTTATATTTAAGGGAGATAAAACGTGGGGGGAGCTGTGCCTTTAGGTTCGGGTTGATGATTTGAAGTATAATCTGATCTTCAGTGGGAGAGTCAGCTGGGCCAGAGGAGGCAAAGGGAGGCAGTGGGCAGCATAGGAACATATATAGAACCCAGGAAACTGCCTTATACTGAGTCAGACCCTTGGTTCACCCAGCTCAGTGTTGTCTACACGGACTGGCAGCGGCTCTCCAAGGTTCCAGGCAGGAGTCTCTCCCAGTCCTGCCTGGAGACGCTGCCAGGGTTTGAACCTGGGGCCTCAGATGCAATTCCAGTGACCTCTGGCCCCATCCCCTAAGGGGAATCTCTTCCAGCGCTCACGTGTCGTCTCCCATCCAAATACAAACCAGGGCGGGCCCTGCTTAGCAGAGGGGGACCATTCATGCTTGCTACCACCAGACCCGCTCTCTCTCTGTGTCTCTCCTTACCTTGAGCACTCTCAGGGCTTGTCCAGCACGTGCCCCAGGCTGGGCAAGAGCCACCTGGCCACAGTGGGCTGCCGGGAAGTGCAGGGCGTTGTAGGGGTTGCGTCCACCTGCCTGCCCAGCATCGCTTCCTCGCGGCTCCTCCTTGACGGCAACCGAGCGCAGGTCAAAGGGCCCAAGGCCCTTGCGCTCCCCTCCGTAGGACAGGAAGGGGTACGGCTCCCCGGGGAAGTAGCTGGGGAAGGGGGCCGCCTTGGGCACCCGCTGCTGGGCTCCCTGCAGCAGCTCCGAGAACAACTGCTCGTCTCCCATATACGAGGCCAGCTCCGACTCGCAGAGCGGGCCTCCCAGCTCGGCGCCGCCACTGGGCCTGGCAGGGGGCATTTCCAGGGCCTGGTAGTGCCGCTCACTCTCAAAATATCCTCCTTGGGACATGGTGTCGAGGTGCGACCTCCAACTCCCTGATGCCTTTCCTATCTCCCCCTTGGCCTCGGAGACAGCCGGGTCGTCGTCGGCACGGCTGGCTTCTCTTTCAGGTCCCCTCGTGTTGGCCTGTGCTCTTCCTTCCTTCTTCGGCTTCAGTGGGAGTCTCTTCCCCCCTCTGGCTGATGCTGGGCTTCCCTTCTCTTTAGACACCACCTTTCCCCCGCCAGCCTTTTTTCTGGGCTGAGGTCGTCTACCCTTCTTCTTTCGGGAGGTCCAGCCTTGTCCTTGTGATCTTTCTCTTGCCCTTACATCCCTCTCCTCACCTCTGCTCCCTTCTACCTTCTTGCTCCGTTCCCCCTGCCTGTCTGAGCCTTGTTCCCTCTTTTTCTCGGCCTTGTTCCTTCCCTCCTGCGTCTCCCTCCCTCTTCCTTCCTCTTTCTGAGGTGTGGTGCACACCCCAGTCCTGCAGTGAGAGCAGCACACCCTGCCATCTCCCCCGAGGACCCCCTTCCCAGGTACCTCTCAGCCGGATTTGCCCAGCAGCATCCTGGTGACCCCCATGTCTTTCCCTCCCATTCAACAGGCCTGTTTCCTTAGCTTCAGTTGCCAAAAACCTCGGCCACTGCCTGTAGCTTCACCTTATCCTGCAGCTCAGCTCCTGCTTCCTGTCGCCCTTGCGCAAGATTCTACCAGGCACCTACTCGTATGATGAGCCTCCTTCTTGCTGTTTGCACCATGTGCAAATGCGGGATAGACAACAAAAGGGACTCAGACAGACCTTTCCTGCAATGTACTTTCCCCTGGGGATGACTGTAAGGCTGGGTGGGCAAACTTGGCCCTCCAACTCCCATAATTCTCAGCCACAGTGGCCAATAGTCAAATTACGTGAGTCGTAGTTCATCAGCACCTGGAAGGCCCCCTAGTTTGCCCAGCCCTGCTGTAAGGAAAAGCCGCTTTGAGCCCCCTTGTGCGGTTGTCATGGGATAAGGGGACAAGGACATGTGTGGATTGGTAACTGGTTGAAGGACGGGAAACAGAGGGTAGAAATATTTGTTGATGATGATGATGATGTTGACACAGTATATTTGGACTTCTGAAAGGCTTTTGACAAAGTTCCCCACCAAAGTGGGGAGCAAACCCACTTGAGTAAACTTGGCAGTCATGGGATAAGGGTACAGGTTCATGTGTGGACTGGTAACAGGTTGAAGGACAGGAAACAGAGGGTAGGGATAAATGGACAGTTTTCACAATGGAGGGAAGTAAGAAGTGGGGACCCCCAGAGATTCGTATTGGGACCGGTGCTTTATCATTTATTCATAAATGATCTAGAAGTAGGAGGAAGCAGCGAGGTGGCCAGATTTGCAGATGATACCAAACTCTTTCAGGTAGTGAAATCCAAAACAGATTGTGAGGAGTTCCAAAGGGATCTCTCCAAACTGGGGGAGAGGGTGACAAAATGGCAAATGCGGTTCAGTGTTGGCAAGTGTAAAGTGATGCACACTGGGATGAAAAACCCCAACTTCAAGTATACGCTGATGGGATCTGAGCTGTCGGTGACGGACCAGGAGAGGGGTTGTGGTGGACAGCTCGTTGAAAGTGTCGACTCAGTGTGCGGCAGCTGTGAAAGAGGCCAGTTCTATGCTAGGGATCATTAGGAAGGGATTGAAAATAAAACTGCTAATATTATAATGCCCTTATACAAAACGATGGTGCGGCCACTTCTAGAGTACTGCATACAATTCCAGTCACTACATCTAAAAATGGACATCGTAGAACTGGGAAAGGTGCAGAAGAGGGCAACCAAGATGCTCAGGGGCTTGGAGCACCTTCCTGATGAGGCAAGGCTACAGCATCTGGAGCTTTTTAGTTTAGAAAAAAAGTCTGTGGGGAGACATGATAGAGGTCTATAAAATCATGCACGGTGTGGAGAAAGTGGATAAATTCTTCTCCCTCTCACATAACACTAGACCTAGGGGCCATCCCATGAAATTGATTGCCAGGAAATCTAGGGCCAACAAACGGAAGTACTTTTTTACACAACGCATAATCCACTTGTGGAATTCTCTCCCACAGGATGTGGTGACAGCCAACAACCTGGATAGCTTTAAGAGGGGTTTGGATAACTTCATGGAGGAGAGCTCTTTCGACGGCTACTAGTCAGAGGGCTATAGGCCACCTCCAGCCTCAAAGGCAGGATGCCTCTGAGTACCAGACCAGTTGCAGGGGAGTCACAGCAGGAGAGAAGGCATGCCCTCAACTCCTGCCTGTGGCTTCCAGCGGCATCTGGTGGGCCACTGTGTGAAACTAGATGGGCCTTGTTCTGATGTTCTTAAAACACCCAGAGACTGTGGCTGCTTGCAGAGGCCCTGTTAGAGACTAGTATAGCCTTGCAGTGTCTTTTGGCACCAGCAGGTGGAGCCCTGAGGTAAGGAAACAGACTATGGAGCACGCTCTCAACTTTGGGTCACCAGATGTTGTCGGCCTACAACTCCCATCATCCTCAGCCACAATGGCCTTGTGTGTTTGGTGCTAAGAGCAGTTCACCACCTGTGATATTCATGTCCCACTTTCTTAAAGTGATAGTGTACTCACACCTCCAAGGCAAATAACAGTTAGAGGGGGCAATTTTGTTTGGGTTGGGGGGTGAGTGGAAAGGGTTAAATATACCCCAACCCGATCATGCTCCCATTTTTGTTCGGGGCCTCCCTGCATCTATTGAAGAAATTTTTTTTTGCAAGATCTTTTGCAAGATTTCAAGGGATAACTGAGAGATCTGTCTCTCATTCATTCTTAGGGCCAAGTTGCCTGTTACATTAGACATGTAGTTTGGCCTTGTGTGTTTGTAATGGTCCTCTGGCTACATTTTAGACACATGTCTGAAAGTAAAGAAAGTTTATTAAAAAAAAAAAAAAATGGAGTGGAGATTTGCAGCTTCCGCAGGAGCAGTACAATATCTTCGTAGTGCCAAGATAGTACATCCCTTGGCAATCCCAGCTTTGCCAATCTCTGCCATATAGTTCCAATGGAAAACTGGAGACTATGATGCAGAAAAGTATGTAAACTGGATGAAATTTCAGCATCCGGTAATCAGGGATTTAAGGCTACGGGGATGGCAAGTGGAGCTTAATTTATTACATTAAAAAAAAAAAAAAAACAGAGAGAGAGAGAGAGATGTGAAAAATACAAGGACACAAAACCGCGGGGGAGGACCCTTTCCCCCAGATGAGGTTCAAACCCAAAGAGAGTATTCCCAGCAATATAAGGCAACGAGGAGCCCCTTCCAGCAGGTGCCTAAGGCCAGTGGGTGTGGGGTTGTGGACGGTGAGGACAGCTCCCGTTGATACATCCATCCCCAGCAGAAAGCACTGCAGGGAGTGAGGAGGGAATGGTGGGTGTGGAGACTCCAGTCCCAGCAAGGGTTTACCGCTGGAAGCTGGTGGGGGGAGACTGATCGGGGCGCGGGGTGGGGACGGGGACGTCTAGTAGGGCACGCCCAGCTGTTCCAGTCCCAACACAGGGTGCTGTAGGCGGTAGAGAGGCAGCACTGGCCGTCGGGGTTGGGGGCCTCCCGTTGACCTCGGCCCCAGCCAGCGAGCCCTGTCCAGTCCATGTCTGGTTGTTTTGGCTACCCCGGCCAGCGTGAGCTCAGTTCTCAGGGCTGTTGAGGTCGTCCGTCGCACACATCAGCTCCAGCTGCTCTTTGGTGTCTTTGCTGAGGTTTGGTGTCTTTGCAGGCTCTCCGCCGGCATCCATCTGGGGGTACACGACCACGCAAAGCTTCTGCCCTGCTCGAGTCACAGCATCTGGAGGAAGACGGAGGTGAGCCGGTGAGCGGGGGAAGTGAGCCTGCTGCCTCAGCACACCCGCCACACTCCCATCCCGCTTCCCTCCATCTGCCCCAGACTTACCCACGAAAGAGTGGAAGGCAGGGGGCTTGTGCTCCCAGTGCACCCCCAGGAAGTAGACAGGCACGCCCGTCAGCATGATGGCCAGGCCAATGCCACACACCACGGGTTCCGACCACAGGCTGAACACCAGCAGGAAGGCCCAGAACAGCAGGTAAATGATGGGGAAGAACAGGCTCACCTGGGGAGGAGAGAGATGGGCTGGGTCCAGGCAGGAGCACCAGGAAAAAGGATACAGGATGGAAAGAGGTTGGGAGGGCAGGCGATGATGACCTTGCCGCGCAAGGGGAAAGCTAGGTAGGGGTCAGTGTGAATATGTCTTAGTCCTTGTGAAGGGTGGGGTCATGCAGGAAACTAAGGCAGGTAATGCTGATGAAGGGTTGGTTTGTTTTTTAGAATTAAAAATCAGGATTTTATTTTTATCAGATTTTTAAAAGTTATTTTAAGTGTTCCTTTAAAACAGCTTGCTTTTAAAATGATTTGAGTATAATACATATATTGAAGTCTACACTCAGTCTTCTCAAACTGAATCCATGACCCTCTATCAAACTCTATCAAGGAAAGCTTGCTTTTCTATGGAAAAGAAGGAAGTAGGGGCAAAAGTCAGTGATTCTTGTGGTCAAGCATTATAAACAGGGCACAACAGGTCACGGATTGTATTTATTATTGTACAAATAATAATAAACACAATCCACGCTTAGACCACAGGAGCACAGGGAATTAACTTTCGGTTTCCTGGTGAAAGACTGTTCTGCTCAAGTGACAACCAGCCTTTCCTTCCGGAAAGTTCTGGTCCTTCAAGTGATCTTACTTAGTGCTTTTTCATACATTATATACATGGAGAGAACCCCACAGAGACCCTTCATTTCACAAAGTCCCCTGACACAGATGTACATTCTGGCCAGCATCTAGACTAACACTGTGCTGGCACCAACATGATGTGCTACATCAGGAGCTCCTGTTCCAGACTAGTGCTGCACAAATGCAAATGTGTTTGCGCTTCAGCAACAAGGCGGAGGCATGCCTCCTGCTCCGAAACCTCTTCCTCCTGTGTTTTTCAAAGAACTTCTGTGCAGGAGCGCATGTGCGGAACTTTGAGCCTCTCTGTGACTTGGTGCCATGACGCGGCCATCTTGCGACACTTTGCTGGTTGCGCACGAGCAGCATTCGTCTGGATGTCATACGCAAAAGGCGTGTGAGTTCCATGACCAAATGTTTTTAATTGTGCTCCATGACAGTACAAGGGTAACAAAAAACTGGTATGCATACTAACTCAGACAAGAGACGGATTAGCAAGCAGGAAGCTATTTAAATCAGTTGTTTTAATTGGCCCTTGGAGATTTAAATATGGATGTGATTGGCTTTGATTTAAGTCAGCCCACTCTGCAGGAAGCCTGGCCCTAAGGGAATAGCGGGCGGGTCACTGGTGTAAGAAGATGACAAGGCCGGATCCGTGAGGCAGGGGTTTCTCACCTTGATGGGACGGGACCGGTGAGGTTCCTGCCAGCGTAGTACAACCTGCCCAGCCACAGTCACTCCGTAGAAGAGGTAGTTGATGAAACCCACGTAGTTGATCAGGGTGTAAATATCACTCGTCACCAGCATAAGCAGTGTTGAAAGGCACTGCCAGAGAGCAAGAAGAATTATGTCAGTTTTTCAGGACTCATCCAAGCCCCAGAGTCCGCCAAGCTGGCGTCATCCACCCACGAATCCTGACAGTTCCCTTGAAAGTGCCCTTGCCGGGGGCCTCGGTCACAACCCGGGGATCACCTCACCGGAACCTTTTCGGACAGATATCCTCCCCTCATCCCACATGTCCCCTAACGGTCCCAAATCACAACCCCTGCACTTAATGGCTCACAGTGAAGAGCAGGGCAGGGATGGGAGTGCAGCGTCGCACGTGGATCATGGCCAGGACGCTGGGGAGGTGGCCCTCCCGGGCTCCAGCGAAAAAGAGTCTGTTGGGGAGGAGAAGAGGGGGAATATCAGAAACACTAGCGGACCGGTGAAAGATCCTCGCCCCCACCCTGACCAGCAGTGGGGAAGGTGTCGATGTCAGCTCCACACATCCAGCAGGGCTTAGAGATCGTGCCTTAGGAAAGGGTGGCCAAAGCTCAAAGAGCAGAAGGGTCATTTTAGCTTCCCCATCCTTCTTAAGGTGTCGAGGTATAAAATGGCCTGGGTGAGAGCAATAGGAAGACCCAGAGGAGCACTGGATGACGATGAATTATTCTCTGCTAGGGCCATTGATAACGGTGGGTTTCAGAACACGGAACGTGTGGATGAGGGTGGTCTGACGGGTTGACTCACCTGGAGGAAGTGAAGAGGGATCCATTGACTCCTCCGAAGGTGGAGAGGGCAACAGAGATGGGCATGATCCAGGCCATGACCCCCAACAGTTTCTCCCCAAATGTCTGTGGGGAAGGGAACAAAGGAGAGATCATGAGGTTAGCGGCATCCCCATTTGGGACCAGGGGGAGGGATTCCACACACAGTGGGACAGACAGGGCCTCACCACTGCAACAGCGTTGGAGGCTAGCAACTCTTGGGGTGACATGGCAGTGACATAGGCCACATTGGCGAAGACGTAGACAAAGGTGACCAGGGGAATGGAGATGAAGATGGCCCGTGGCAGGTTCCTGTGAGGAGAGAAAGATGAGGGGAAAGAGGGGGGATAAGCCTCCAGGTGGGTCTGCCGCTTCGGCCACCATCAGGGGGCGTTTGGGGCCCTGACTCACTTGTAAGGGTCGACCAGCTCCTCTGTGACGTAGTTGAGGAAGTTCCAGCCCCCATAGGCAAAGGAGCCCTGTAAGAAGGCCAGGGCCACCAGCCCCACATCTGGTGTCTGGAAGAACTCAAAGGCATGCTTTGGCTCCAGCCAGAAGTATTCCCCTGTGCAGGAGAGAAATCAAGGGCAGAGAGAGAGAGAGAATGAGAGCGCTTGTTAGCAATGCAGGCGGTGGGCTGTTCTCTACCCCCTTTCCCTGGATCAGCTTGTTCCAGTTCAGACTGGGATAGGAAACTATGGAAACCAATCCGCCCTCTAAATCTGCTTACTGAGGAATGTCTCCCACATCCCTGGGTAAAAACCCAGACGCTTGTTCCCTTTGGGTGGAGGGGAAGGTGCAGTGTGCTGAGCAGGCAACGTGCCCTGCCCCCCCCACGCCCCCCCCCCCACTTCTTTTGCAGACCAGACTGAGGCTCACCTTTGCAAATCTGCACAATTCCCATGATGATGATAAGTCCCAGCGCCAGCAGTTTTCCTGCCGTGAAGACATCCTGGACACGTGTGGCCCAGCGCACACTGGCACAGTTCACCCAAGTCAGCAGCACTGTGGGAAAGTGGGAAAGTCAGTGGGGCTGGGGGGGGGGGAGAGGAGGGGCTGTCAACTTCTCCCTTCTCTCTCAGGCCCAAACTCTCAGTCAAGGCCAATTTTTCCATCCCTGCAGTGCAGAACACAACATCTGGACAACAGAATGCCAGGAGCAGTGTGTGTGTGTTGGGGTGTGTGTGTGTTTATGCTGGAACTCAGATGGCACCTTCTGCAGCAGAAAACAAGGTCTCTTTTCTGATGCAGGGCAGCCACAATCTCCTTTGCTTCTGGTTCAGATTGTGATCACAGCCCCGTTTGTTTGCATCTCTTCCATTATGTCTCTCACAAGGCGGCATTTTTCTCCCACAACAGCAAGAGGGTATAAAATGAAAGCCTGTTTGAGGGCAAAGAGATTGAGTGAGATCTGTTTTCAAAGGCACAGGTGATCACAGGGACTCCCTTCTCTCTCCGTGGTGGTCTCTGATTCACCTTCTTTGAAG
This sequence comes from Hemicordylus capensis, assembly GCF_027244095.1. Taxonomy (NCBI): domain Eukaryota; kingdom Metazoa; phylum Chordata; class Lepidosauria; order Squamata; family Cordylidae; genus Hemicordylus; species Hemicordylus capensis. Next base: position 5,283,840 of record NC_069662.1, on the reverse strand, counting down.
GGGGCCAGCCAGCCCCCCCCCCCCAAGTGACCTGCCTTTTGAGATTGTACCCTGGGGCTAAATCCATATACTGCAATATAAGGGAAGGCAAGCAGCAAGGGTCTAATGACGTAGGAGGGAATGAAAAACAAGCAGCAGAGGGAGGGGAAAGGCTATGTATGGCCTTTTTGGCTCTCAGCCTGGCTGCAGCACCAAAAACATCCCGTCTGCACAAACAGGCACTGGCCCCTGGTAACCCAACACCATACAAACAAGGCTTACCTGAGAGAGAGAGAGAGATAGCAAGAGAGAGAGAGAGAGAGGCAGCGCAGACAGAAACCTCTTCCCCCCCACTCTTTCCAGCCAGAGCAAAGTTGAGATAACAGGGGAAGACAAAGCAGAGATCTTTGCCCTGCCCTGCCCAGAGAGTTATCATGCCTTCTAAGCAGAGTGGTGACAATATCCAAAGGCTAAATGCAGAATGTCTAACCGGCATATGCGGAGAATTCCTTCTCGCACACAGAATTCCTTCTCACCCAGTGCACACTGCTACAGAAGCATACTGAAGCACGGGCAGAAAGGACTGCTTGCAGATGCAAACGTTTGTGCCGCCTGTCTGCCCAGTAAGCAGAGCAACTCCGCCAAAGCATGGCTGGGCCCTTACATTCTCCCTCAGGCTACCATAAACAAGCAGCTGTCTTGTTAGCCTGCAAAAACACCCCAGCAGAGGGTTGTGAAGTTTAAATGGGTTGGGGGGGACAAGCCCCACACCCGCCTGGTGTCCAGGGGCTGCACACATTAAACTTCACCCAAAAATATCAACTTGACAACGAGCCGTCCATTTCAACCTAAAGTTGTCACTAATATATGGAGAACAAGACTGTTCTTCAGATATCTGCTCTGAACACAGCTCGTAACAGGTCTGGTTTTCACATTTATATCCCACTCTTCCTCCAAGGAGCCCAGAGCACTGTACATGGTGATGTTTATCCTCACAGCAACCCTGCAAGGTAGGTTAGGCTGAGAGATCAGTGGCTGGCCCAGAGTCACCCAGTGAGTTTCATGGCTGAATGGAGATCTGAACTCGGATCTCCCTGGTCCTAGTCCAACACTCTAATCACTGCACCACAATGGTTATTGCTCCGGTTATTGCTCATATACGCAGCTGGTGCTTTCTCAGGTAAGCAACTCCCACCCCACACACCCATGAGCCCTAGAGACAGCTCAGCAGTTTGTGTGGTGTGTGATAAGGACACCACACATTACACTGGGGACCCCTAAATTATTATTATTATTATTATTATTATTACTACTACTACTACATTTTCTATCCCATTCTTCCTCCAAGGAGCCCAAAGCGGTGTACTACATACTTAAGTTTTCTCTTCACAACAACCCTGTGAAGTAGGCTAGGCAGAGAGAGAAGTGACTGGCCCAGAGTCACCCAGCAAGTCTCATGGCTGAATGGGGATTTGAACTCAGGTCTCCCCGGTCCTAGTCCAACACTCTAACCACTACACCACGCTGGCTCTCTAAAGCGGGAGTTCTCATTCTTGAGTCCCCAGATGTTGTTGGACTACTACTCCCATCATCTTCCGCCATCATGGGAATGGTACTCTAACATCTGGAGACGCAAGATTGACAATCCCTCCCTAACATGCCCTGGTATTATGCGGATATTTCATGTTTGATGCTGTTATTTACTACTTCTCCTGATCTCCAACATTGCGGGAGGTATCACGGCACCCTCATTCATGCACTTCCCACTGCGTCCTCTGTGCTTTTTTCTTTTCTTTTTTTGTGGGGTAAAGGGAGAGTTAACAGTGCTGCCCCAAACCCGACGGAGCAAGAGGAAATGGGAACTTCCCTGCTGCCTCAGCATCCCTTTTGCACAATCAAGTTCAAGTCAGAGAGGCTCAAAACAGGAAACTTGGAACTCAACAGAAAATCTGCTTGCTGGTGAGGATGGGTAGTAGGGACAGGAGAGCTGGGGGAGTGGAGGAGGAGGTGGTAGGTGTCTGCCTCTGAAGTCCACTTCATTCATGAACTGTTTCCAGTACAGGGATCATCACTATGTAGGAAAAACTGCAGTCGCTTTTGAGTATGTACCCGAAATATCTGAGTCCGTGGAGCATAAGGGGGTTGAGGAAGGCTGGCTTCTGTTAGCACTCAACATCATGAGATCACTAGCATATGACGGGAGGACCAACAACAGAGACCAGGAAGTGAGTAAGGCCAAGTGTGCAATCGTCGTCTCTCCAGTTAAAGGTTGCCCATGAGGCTGCAGGTCTGCTTGTGTGGATCCCTGGCCGAGTATAGATTTCCCTCTGAGGGCTAGATTTGGCGGTGAGATCCCAAGAATAGTTTAGGGCTGGATAAAGTTTCAATACAGTGGAAAAGTACAGTGGGTGGATCTGGGATCCATGGGGCATTGCGGGGGGGGCGGGGGAGAGGGTGCTGTGTGGGGAGGAATAACATCAAACTAATCCTGGAATGAAGATTCAACAGAGTGGCAAGCCAGAGAGCCAGCTTCCCAACATCACAGGGATATTTGTTACTCCGGTCTGTTCCGACTCAGAGATTAGACTCCTGGAAGTTCCCTGGTTTTCTCAGTATTTCAGGCACCCAGCAGGACTGGAGCAGGGCCAGTGAGGCTCAGATTCCCTGGGATCCTTTCAGGCACTGTTCTAGGAGATGTTGCTGGAGGAGGAGGAGGGTGTGGCTTGGGGCTGTTGCTAAATCTTTAGCACAGACTGTTCCAGGGACCCATCTAAACCAGCCACCCCACCACCACCACCTTTCTGACCTCAAAATAGACCCAGCACTCGGTTCGGAGAGGTCAGTGACCAGCAGTGGCACCCTTACAGCACCCCTGCTTCCTCCTTACAGCCCCTACAAATGAATCCAGGCTATGCCATGGCCACCAAGCCGGGGCTGGTACGGGAAAACAACATTCTGACCACTTCTAGGTGGCTCTTGCATCAGCGGGAAGATACGAAGCAGAAACCACAGCACAGCAAAGATAAGACCGATTCAGGCTTGTTTCACAAGGTACAGGCCACAGCCAGCAGCCTACAAGGATCCCATCCAAGCCAAGGACTACGTCCCGCTGATGAACTATGAGCCGTAACTCTGCAGCCAGTTTTCCTGCTAGTGCTTATGTTTCTCCGTTGCTTTCCCAGTTCCGTCTCTCTTGACCAGCTTTAGCCAGAAGCTCACAGTCCAAGGGGCTCCCATTTCTCTCTCCTCGCAGCCACCCCCTTCTCGTGGCTGTTCTGCACTAGTTCAGTGCTAGCCTTTCTCCATTTTCTAACACTAGTCTTCAAGGCAGAGAGCCCAGCAGTAAGAGGTTCCTCTTTTGCCGGGTGTTGGGGTATGGAGTTCTGCCTCTGTTCCACACACACATATTCGCTCTCCTCTCTCTCTCTCTTTTCTGCCTACTCAGCGCTGAGTAACCGGCTTTGACTTGATTGCTCAACCCTTGCTGAGCGGCAGCAGCTGGCTTGCATAAGCAGCTCCGCCAAACCCCCTCCCTGGCTGTCCCTCATCTTTTCCCCGCTCCTGCCGTGGGGCTGGAAAGGAAGGAAGAAAACCAGTTCAGGCTTGATCTTCCCAGCATTTGATATCCTGAAATAACCTCAGCAAGGATTACCCCTCCAGAGCATCATTGGAGTTCATCCTGGGAACAGAACTGGTGCCCACTCACTCACCCCTTACTAAAATTGGGGCAACTATGCAGACAATCAGAGAGAGAAACAGGCTGGGCAGGGATGGCTGGATGGATGGAGAGAGGATTGAATAGATGTCTCAAAGGGGTCACAGGAGATGTCTCTCCTGGTGCTTGGCACTCCTGGAACTTCCAGGGCCCGCTCCCTGTCCCATTTAGAGATGGCCCTTAGTTAATTATGGAGAGGAGAGGGGCATTGTGCATCTCAAGAAATCTCTGACGGCTCTCCCAGTCAGACCTTGCCTCAAGCTATAGCAAAAAGCAAGAGAGAAAAAGCATTGGCGCTTTTGAACTTCGGTGCTGGAGAAGACTTCAGAGGAGACCATGGACAGCCAGGAAAACAAACAAACAAATCAATCCAGAACTAGCCGACCCCACACAGAACATCTGTGCGGTATTTGGGGCCGGCGTTTCCCGCCTGGGCTAGTCCTCTCCCCTCCCCCGTGGTTTCTGGCCAGCTTTAAAGCTGGCCCGTCCCCTCCTGGGCCGTTTCCTCTTCCTGGTGACCCAGCTGCCTCCTCACCCCACCGCCACCTCGCCACCTCAGCCGGGCCCGAAACCACCGCCGCCGCCTCGCCACCGCGGCCAGGCCCACCACGACCTCATCGCCAGGGCCAGGGCCGCTGCCATGCCACCACGTCCGGGCCCACCGCTTCCCTCGTGCGGCTCCTTCCCAATTGGGCCCCAATTTCTCCGTCCTTGCTCCCGTCTTTGCCGGGAACTCTCGCAGTGTGTTGCGAGAGTTCCACGCAAGAGTTCCACCCTGAAGACACGCATCCCCACGGTGGGCGGCTAAAAGAAATAATTATATAGATTTTCACTCGAGGCACAAATGACCAGGCTCAAACTATCATACTTTGGACACATTATGCAAAGACCCAGCTCCCTTGAGAAGTCTGTAATGCTGGGGAAAGTTGAAGGCAAGAGAAGAAGAAGACGACCAGCAGCAAGGTGGATGGACTCGATGACGACAGCAATGAATGCACCACTGAGAGCCCTTAAAGGTCAAGTTGGAGACAGATCATCCTGGACGGAATCTAGCTATGACGCTGCTAAGAGTCGACACCGACTTGACAGCACTTAATCAATCATCAATCAATCAATCATAGCTGCTATAGCTACCCTTTCAGACTGATGGAGGGAGATACCCAGCAAGTACAAAAGTCTACTACGGGGGCGTAGCAAGGTTGTAGTGGGCCCCGAGGCAAGATTTTAAAATGCACCCCACCCCAGTCACTGAAGCTCAGCTCATGAAGTAAATAAATCTTAAATGAGGCTGAATAGTGGTAACAAAAAGCATAGTTATCAACGGTACTAGAGAAAGACCTGCTGTGCTGGTAGCTCCAGGTCTTAACACTCACATCAGTTTCGGAGGATGAATACAACTGAAGGAAGCCTGGGCGGGTACACGGTTGGGGGAGTCAGTCATGTGACTTGCCTCTGGGCCCCCCTCCAAGGCAGTAGGCCCCCAGACAACTGTCTCCCCTTGCCCTATTATAGTTACGCCCATTCAGTATTAACTTGCAACCCCACCCCATATTTTAGTATTTTGTTGGGATTTGTTTTACATCTCGCGATACCTGAAACGATGTTACCAACACAGGTAAAAATAGATCACACAAACATCTCCCCTCACCTCTTTTAAGACAAAGGAATTTGTGTTTTTGGCGTGCAGACTAAATACATATTGGGCAACATCCAAACTAGTTAGGCATGACTAAGCATCATTGAAGCGTTATTGACTAAGCATCGTGGTTTTTATACTGTGAACTACCCAGGGACTTTTTTGTATGGGGCGGTATACAAATGTACTAGATAGATAGATAGATACACAGAAATCAATTGGACAAGTTAGTCAGGAGTGACTTGTCCCACTGTTTTCAAAGAGATTGAGTCATGACTAAGTTAGTCTGGAAGTTGCCCACTATTAGTTTGGCCACACATTTATTATTTTGGCCACACACCTTGACTACCGCAATGTGCTCTATGTGGGGCTGCCTTTGTACGTAGTCCAGAAACTCCAGTTAGTCCAGAATGCAGCAGCAACAGGGGCGTAACTACCATTAGGCAGGGGGAGGCAGTCGTCTGGGGGCCCCACTGCCTTGAGGGGCCCCCCAGAGACACCTCACATGACTCCCCATTGCCCCCTGCCCAGCCCCAAGACCCTTCAGCCACTTGCCCTGTTTGCCCTTCTCCTGCTTGTCATCCTGGTCGGCAATCCAAGCAGCAGGCAAGCTGCTTTTCTCCCTGGCGCCTCTCAGCTGATCGGCGGGTGGGCGGGGCTTCCAGGGAGGCCTCCGTGTAGGCCTCCGTGAAGCCTGAATTCGAGTAGGCTGGCAAGCCCCAGGAAGAAGGCTGGCAGTCAGAGTGGCCACTACAGCTCTCTGCAGCAGACCCTCTTCCCAGGCCAGACAGCGCAGCCTTTGCCAGGTAGAATATGAATTCCTTTGTGTGGTTACACTCCCCCCACCCCCTATATAGGGATCTGCTTGCCATAGGGCTTTGATGTGGGGGGGGAGGCTGAGAAGTCTCTGAATATTTAATTTAAAACTGATTGGAAAATTTGCTGGCTTAAAAAAAACCCTCTAAAAAGTCCTATAAGTGGCTTGTTTCATGGCAGGAAATTACAAAAACTTCTGGAACAAATTTATTTATGTATTAATTAATTAATTAATTCATTCATTCATAAATACACTTATGTTCAAGTTGTTTTGCAACCCAGGTCTGAGTGAGAACTGAGACATGAGTGAGAACTGTGACGCATGTGTGGTGTTTTTATATTTTTTCCCCTTAGGGTAAATCTGGCCAACATGTGAATACAGCAACTCCATTCCAGAGGAGAGGTGTGTTAAAGGGCTTTAAAAGCCTCTTGTGAAAAACCTTCTGGAATCAAACTTTACTGAATTGGTTCAGAATTCTGAGAAAACAAACATAGGCTCACCCTGCATGGTTGAAAGTCTCCTTTGCTAATCTGCAGCAAGGGGCCCATTTTAATAATTAGTGTTTCTAGTGTCTTCTCATTTGCTCAATTTTGTACATCTGTTTTTTGTATGTTTTGAATGAGGACAGAAATGTGAGAATAAAAGTCCCCTGCTAACTGGGCAAAGAAGCACCTTTTTCTCTTTGTAAACCGCCCTGAGCCATTTTTGGAAGGGCGGTATAGAAATTGAATTATTATTATTAATTATTATTATTATTATTATTAAAAAATTTCTCGGCGGGGGGGCCCATTTAAGAATCTTGTCTCAGGGCCCACTCCAACCTAGTTACGCCCCTGAGCAGCAAGGTTGGTCCCTGGGTCATCTCGGAGAGATCATATCACTCCTGTATTAAAAGATCTACACTGGCTGCTGATAAGTTTCCGGGCAAAGTACAAGGTTTTGTAAGCTATAAAACCCTAAACAGCTTGGGCCCTGGGTATTTAGGAGAACGTCTTCTTTGCTATGAACCACACTGCCCATTGAGATCATCTGGAGAGGTTTGTCTGTAGTTGCCACTGGCTCGTCTGGTAGCTACTCAGAGACGGGCCTTCTCCATTGCTACCCCGAGGCTTTGGGACACACTTCCTGCTGAAATAAGAGCCTCCTCATCTCTTACAACTTTTAAAAGGGCAGTCAAGATGCATTTGTTTACCCGGGCTTTTAATTAGATATTGTTTTAATTGTGTCTTAATAGTTTTAATGTTTTAAATTTTAATTGTTGAAATGTGTTAATCTTTTTATTGGTTTTTTTTAAAAATTGTCTTGTAAACTGCCCAGAGAACTTGTGTTTTGGGCGGTATAAAAATGTGTTAATTTTTATTTTATTTTTTAAATTAATATCCCACCCTTTCCTCCAAAGACAGGGATGAGACCGTAGCTCAGTGGTAGAGAATTTGCTTTGAATGCGGAAGGTTCCCAGGTTCAGTCCCTGGCAGCAACTCCAGGTAGGGCTGGGAAAGACCCATGCTTGAAACCGCGAAGAGCCGCTGCCAGTCAGTGTGTAGACCATGGTTGCGCCACTTTGGCTGCCCAGTTGTTGCTGGACTACAACTCCCTGAATACTGGTCACTGTTGCTATGGATGATGGGAGTTGTGGTCCAACAACAGCTGGGTGACTAAAGTTGTGCAGTCCTAGTAAAGACAATATGGAGTAGATGGACCAATGGTCTGACTTGGTATAAGGCAGCTTCCTATGAGCTCATGGCAGCATACATGGATGGGGTCAACCCATTTTATCCTTACAGCAACTCTGCAAGGTAGGTGAGGCTGAGAGAGAGCAACTGGCCCTTAAGGTCAACTAGTGAGCTTCATGGCCCAAGCAGAGATTCAAAGAGGCTCCTTTATTATATAGGACATAAAATTCTATTGCTTATAGCCATGGTCACTCTATATGTTAAGAGCATGACCTGACTGTGTGACACAGGTTCTCCTGAGGAATAATCACCCCATGGTTTGAAGCACCTGAGGAGGGATTTGGAAAGCAGCTAATATAACGCTGATTTTCAAAAAGAGACTCAGGGGGGATCCGGGAAATTACAGGCCGGTCAGCTTAACTTTGGTGCCGGATAAATCGATGGAAAGCCTACTTAAGGACAAAATTGTTAAGCGTATAGAAGAACAGGCCTTGCTGAAGGAGAACCAGCATGGCTTCTGCAAGGGCCAGTCTTGCCTCATTAACCTTTTGGTTAATGAGAGTGGTTAATGAGAGTGGTTAACCTTTTGGTTAATGAGAGTCTCTATGAGAGTGTCAACGGGCATGTGGGTAAAGGTGATCTTTATTTAGCAGGGGGAGAGCAACTGGTCATATTCACCTGTTGCTGGTGTCTATCTTATGTTTCCTTTTTAGATTGTGAGCCCTTTGGGAACAGGAATCCATCGTATGTATGTATGTATTATTTCTCTACGTAAACAGCTTTGGAAACTTTTGTTGAAAAGCAGTATAAAAATATTTGTTGTTGATGATGATGATGATGTTGACACAGTATATTTGGACTTCCAAAAGGCTTTTGACAAAGTTCTCCACCAAAGTGGGGAGTAAACCCACTTGAGTAAACTTGGCAGTCATGGGAGAAGGGGACAGGTTCATGTGTGGTCTGGTAACTGGTTGAAGGACAGGAAACAGGGGGTAGGAATAAATGGACAGTTTTCACAATGGAGGGAAGAAAGAAGTGGGGTCCCCCAGGGATCTGTACTGGGAGCAGTGCTCTTTAACTTATTCATAAATGATCTAGAAGTTGGGGTAAGGAGCAAAATGGCCAAATTTGAAGGTGACACTAAAGTATTTAGGATAGAGAAATCCAAAACAGATTATGAGGAGCTCCAAAGGGATCTCTCCAAACTGGTTGAGTGGATGACAAAATGGCAAATACGGTTTAATGTACGCAAGTGTAAAGTGATGCATTTGGGGGCAAAAACCCCAATTTCACATATACGCTGATGGAGTCTGAAGTGTCAGTGACTGACCAGATCTTGGGGTCATGGTGGACAGCTTGTTGAAAGTGTTGACACCGTGTGCAGCGGGTGTGAAAAAGGCCAATTCCATGCTAGGCATCATTAGAAAGGGATTGAAAATAAAAATGCTAATAGTATAATGCCCTTATACAAATCTATGGTGTGGCCACATTTGTATACTGCGTTCAGTTCTAGTCACCGTATCTTAAGATGGACATTACAGAACTGGAAAAGATGTAGAAGAGGACAACTAAGTTGATCAGGGGCCTGGAGCACCTTCCTTATGAGGCAAGTCTAAAGCATCTGGTGCTTTTTCGTCTGGAAAAGAGGCAACTAGGGGAGACATAATAGAAGTGTATAAAATTATGCATGGAGTAGAGAGAGTGGACAGAGAAAATATTTTCTCCCTCTCTCACAACACTAGGGGCCATCCCATGAAACTGAAGGCCAGGAAATTTAGGGCCAACAAAAGGAAATACTTTTTCACACAGTGCATAATTAATCGATGGAATTTTCTGCCACTGGATGTGGTGATGGCCACTTTCTTGGATGGCTTTAAAAGGGGCTTGGACAAGATCATGGAGGACAGGTCTATCAGTGGGTATTAGTCTGGTGGCTATAGGCCACCTCCAGCCTCAGAAGCAAGATGCCTCCGAATACCAGTTGCAGGGGAGCAACAGCAGGAGAGAGGGCATGCCCTCACCTCTTGCCTGTGGGCTTCTCAGAGGCATCTGGTGGGCCACTGTGTGAAGCAGGATGCTAGACTAGATGGGCCTTGGGCCTGATCCAGGAGGACTGTTCTTATGTACCCTTACATGGCAGCTCTGCTGCTGCCTAAACCAACTGTAACATAACCCCAGGATCTTTAGGCAGATTTGAGTAACCATCCGTAGTAGGGTTGCCAAACCCACAGTGGCACAACTGCAAGCCTTGTGTCAAGAGATCTCCTTCTTCACATGGCTATTCCATTTGTGAGGGCACCATAACAATCCCCTCACCACATGGCCCGGCACTAGAGGCGGCCAGTCTTTCAAGCAGGCGCTTCTGCCCTAAGCCGCCGCAAAACTGCCGTCAATTGGGAACCAACCCAACCTGAGTGGCTGGAGGACAACATTGCTGATGAAGTGTGTACATGCTGGGTTGGTACTTACAAAGACAAACTCCAGCCAGCAGCCGCAGTCCAGTTTCAGGGGGAAGGCAGGTGGGGAAGAGCGGCTGCAGGACATAGTTTGAGAAGGTGAGGGCAATGACGGCCTGATTGGTGGGGTAGATCACCAGCACTGCAATCCATAACCGCAGAAACCTTGAGAGAGAGAGAGAGAGGTGTGAAAGAGGTCTACCACTCTTTCTTCTGACCTCATCCCCTTCATTCCCCACCCCACTGCCCAGTCCAACGTCACCAGTCCAATCTACCATATACATCTCGTGTACCCCTTCCCCAGCCTTCCCCACTTACCCAGCCAGTCCCCCAAATATGTCCTTGACATAGGAATAGTCGCCTCCAGATTTGGGGATCGTGACTCCCAGTTCCGCATAGCAGAGCGCCCCCACGGCGGTGATAAGGCCAGTTACAATCCAGACGATGAGTGCCAGCCCGACAGAGCCGGCATTCTCCAGCACGCCCTTCGGGGACACAAAGATCCCTGATCCAATGATGTTACCTGGAGAAGGAACAAAGAGGGGCACAGGGATTAGTAATGGTGAAAGAAGAGAGAGGGAGAAGGCAGGCAGACACACCTCCTCCAGTGCAATCAACATGGGGGCATCGGCTGGACTTGCCAGAGTTTAAGGGCCAAACTGGACGTGCCTTTAATCACATTGCAGGACCTGGTATGTTTGTTTTTTCTGGTGTCAATTAGCACATACAGAGAGACCCAGTCCAGACTGGGACTGTGGCAGGGGACAGGGAAGCTTTAAGATTATCCCCTTCTATGGCCCCAGTCCTGGTCGCCACAGATGCTGTTTGCCTTGGGGGGAAATGCTTCCACTGCTTCCATTGTGCATGATAGACCAAGGCTACTCTTCAGCTGTCATCGTACTATAACTCCATCATCCCTGACTGTTGGCCACTGTGGCTGGGGATGATGGGAGTTGTAGTCCAACAACAGCTGAAGTGCCAAAGTTGTACAGGCAGCCCTGCTACAGACATTGCCACTGGGAGAGGAATTACCCCCTGTATCTAAGGAGAAAGGTTAAGTTAGGATGATATTTAAATGTCAGCTTCTTCACATACCATCAACTGGGGAACTCATTAGCTCAGCTCCTAATCACACTCTATGCTTTAGTACAAAACCAAATCCAATGTTTGCGTTGTGCTTATAAACTGTTCAAAGTGGAAATGTTGTCACAGACAACATTTTAATCAATCAATTTGGTTTGTTAATTATACTGCACAGTCAGGCCAGCATAGTTAATCTGGAGAGTGTTTTCAACTTTCCACCATTATGAGCCCTGAATATTCTATTGCTTATAAAATCAAAACCATCTGTCCGATCTGCTTAGCCATCAGCACACATTCACTAGGTGACAAGGGACACCTCCTCTGCAAATTTGGTGAAGATCCATTGGAAAATGGTTTCGATAGAGCAGTTTAACGTTTTTCTCTTTTGAACAGGGGTTGAAAGGGTTGGTGACATTTTTTTTGGACTTCTACCAAGTCAGACCATTGGTCCATCTAGTTATTCTAGTCAGGCCAATTGGTCTACCAATATCTAGACAATAGTGGTCTACACAGACTGGCAGTGGCTTCTCCAAGGTTGCAGGCAGGAGTATCTCTCAACTCTATCTGGAGATGCCATGGAGGGAACTTGGAACCTTCTGCATGCAAGCATGCAGATGCTCTTCCCAGAGCAGCCCCATTCCCTAAGGGGAATATCTTGCAGTGCTCACGCATGCAGTTGCCCATTTGAATGCACACCAGGGTAGACCCTGCTTAGCAAAGGGGACCATTCATGCTTGCTACCACAAAACCAGTTCAATAACACAACAACCGTTCAATACAAACAAAATCAACCTAAAAAGCCATTTAGCATGCGTGCTAAGGCCCCATACCTGCATAGAATGTGAACTGAACTGAAATTAATGATATTAATTTCATTAATTATATTACTTTATTAATGATATCACAAGCATTCAGTCTTGTGAATGATTGTGTGGCCTGATCACGACTCATCAGATTCTGCTTCAATGCAGTTTTTCAAGATAAGATAGTGAGGCTCAATCTGGACACCTAACCCATTCAAGATTTTTAATTCCATTTGAAGTCAACTCATGTTGACTTTCGCATCAGAAGCAAGGACTGGTTCTAAGCAGATGTCTTCAGTATCAGGGTGTAACCATCTCTTTCTAGATGGAGGTGGCCTAACTGGAGCTGTATAACACCCAGATGCAGATCACAACTCTTACGTCTGCAGGGGTTGCAGCTGCTTGCTCAGAAACTTGGCTGTTAGTGACTCTGGACCTTCCACTGGGTTACTCTCAGACACACTTTCAGTTGGGGACTGTGCGGTCTTGCCTTCATTCCACATGCTGAAGGGCTGTGGCATATCTCTTCCAAATTTACATGGCCCAAGGCAAGCCTGGATATTGCAGACCAGAGGATCAAAGTGTGGGTTAGGTAGCCTCACTATTTTATCTTGGTTACCACTTTTTATTTATTTATTTATTTTTAAAACATTTTATATCCCGCTCTTCCACCAAGGAGCCCAGAGCCGTGTACTACAGTTTCTCCTCACAACAACCCTGTGAAGTAGGTAAGGCTGAGAGAGGAGTGACTGGCCCAGAGTCACCCAGCTAGTTTCATGGCTGAATGGGGATTTGAACTCGGGCCTCCCCACTCCTAGTCCAGCACTCTAACCACTACACCACACTGGCTGCATTGTATGTGCATTGAATACAATGTGTGAATAGGGCCAGCTTTTCATCTTTGCATATTCTCTCCCTCTCTCTCTCTCTGGCAGAAGATATCTGTACGATATTACATTACGGAAATTAAAACTCTGCAGCTATGAAATTGAGCCAAGGGATTGCACAGGGGTGAGGCTGGGAGTACCAGCTACAGGGCAGGGTGAGGCTGCACAGCAACAGGCTAGTAAAACCAGGAAATTCTGCGTAAAGACTTGAAAATTTGAAAGGGGGGATGGCTTTGGGGTTGGTAAGCCAGAGAGGGCAAGGGGAAAGTGTGGGGCAGACTAAACGTATGGAAGGAGAGGTAAAATAAAGTGGTGCATGTGGCACTGTGGGGAGGATCTGCCTCAACAGGACTTTATAGTCTTTCTCACACGCACACACCACCCATCTCAAGGAGGTGTGGCGCTGTAGTTCCGTGGGAGCGCTCATGCTTTGCACGCAGAAGGTCCCACTTTAATCCCTGGCATCGCCAAGTAGGGATGGCAAGGACTCCTGTTTGAAGCCTTGAGAGCTGCTGCCAGTCAGTGTTGACAATACTGAACAAGACGGACCAGCAGTCTGACTCAGTATAAGGCAGCTCCCTGTGTTCACCCAAGAGGTGAGGAAAGTTGGAAATAAAGGTGTGCTCTTATCTGGTCACCCTACTACGGAGAGAAAAGAGGACTGTGCTGAACTGAAAGGTCTTTCGTCACCATGCTGTACTGAAAAGGTCTTTAACCGACACATTGTGGCTGGCTGGGGATGATGGGAGTTGTAGTTGAGCCACAGCTGGCGAGCCAAGGCGGCCTACCGCTGACCGAGAGTGTGGTTAAAGACTTTTCAGTGCAGCATAATTCTACGAGGGGCACACAGGCGGCGGGCCGGAGAGATCCAGCACAGAGGCAAGCAAGGGGTCTCCTCTGTCTGACTCTCAAAGCACCTCCTCCCCTTTCCCCTTTCTGTGTTTGTTCAGCGGTCTCCTGGCACCTGCTAAAACAAAACCATCTGGAATGGGGAGGATTGATGGACCTGGAACAAACATGCTCCAAGAGTCGGCGCGCCGGCTGCACTGGAGTGGAAAACAAACTCCAGCCACTAAATGCTGAGTCTGCTTTGCTCCTGCAGTGTGGCCCTGCTGCTGCACGGCCTTGAACCCAGAGCCTCCTGGGCCAGGGAGCCCTCGGCTTCAGAGCAGGACCCCTCTTCTCCTCAAACCGACATGCAGCTCCCCACCCCCGCCCGGGACAACCGAAGGAAGCAATTGCTTGCCCAGCTCCAAGAACCAGCTGCTTGGGGCATGGGGCGGCGGCACGTTTAGAGAACTCCTCTTATCTGCTGTGCATTTGCAGCCTCTCTGGACTGACGCGGCTGTGTAGGCTGGCATCCTTGCTTAGTTGGCCCGAAGGCCCCGCTCCCTCGCAGCACATTATACCCTGCAATGTAAGGAAGTCCCCAAAATGGAGATGGCTTTTGGGTGGAGTAATACAGCCAAATGAGCTGGGATTTGGCCAGGGATCGGAGGTTTTGCCCCCAGAAGAGGGCCGAACAAGAGCAGGGGTTCAGATGGTTACACAAGCAGGAGTGGAAGGAACTGCTTCAGGGAGGGAAAGAATTACTCCTCTAATCCAATCCCTGATGAGAGCTCACAGCTCTAAGGTATTTATAGAAATGAGGGAAAGGAGAGCAGTCACAAAATGAAGTGATGGCTAGAAGAATTGGAGAGGGGGGCAAATAAATGGAAGGGTTTTTTTAAAACCCCTCATTCCTTCCTCCCGAAGAGAGTACACTAGTCATGGTGGGCCACAGCGCTGATCCTGGGTACAGGAAAGGTAGAGGAGGATCCAAACCCCTGGCTGTCTGGGGATTGTGGCAACACAGGCACATAGGAGGCTGCCATATACTGAGTCAGACCATCGGTCCATCTAGCTCAGTATTGTCTACGCAGACTGGCAGCGGCTGCTCTAAGGCTGCAGGCAGGAATCTCTCTCAGCCCTAAACATCACCCAGTGCTGGGTCAATAGGAGGGAACATTGTTGTCCAATGCACAGGAAACAGGGAGAAGAGCCTCCCACCAGAATCCCCACACTCACCCACAATAATGCCACAGGCGCTCAGCAGCCCAATTTCTTTCTTGAGTGCAACGCCTCCTCCTCCTCCTCCTCCTCCTGATTTGTCTGGGTCTGCTGAGCCCTTCTCAGAACCACCACGGTGACGCGCTCCGTCCTCCATGATGGTCTGCCTCTCCAGGGGATTGAACTAGGCAGCCCTGAGTGACGGGTGTCTGCCCCCAAAGAACCCTGCCAGTGGTTCTGGGTGGCTCTCCTCGAAGCCGCTGGGGGTCCTGGGCTGGGTCTGTGCCTGCTGCTCCCGTTAGGGGCTTGGATGCTTATTGGAGCTTCTCCGCTCCAAATTATATCTCCGAGAAGCTGAAGGAGGGTCTCTCTCTTTCCAGTCTGGCTCCACCACCAGTACACTTGGGGGCCTCTGGCTTCTGCCTCTGCAACTGTCCTGATGCTGGGCTTGTCCCTTGGGGGTCAAGGTGTCCCAGTCCCGGATCCAGATGGCAGCCAACACTAGTCTCTCTCCTCCAGAACCAAGCTGCTTTGGTCTCCTCCTTCCCCTAGGTTCTAGAGCCAAAAAGGTGCTGGACTTGCTTTGGTCCCAACACCCACCTTCTTAGGACTGAGTGGGTCTCTCAACCACCACACTTTGGTTTGGGTGCCTGCCTCCGGCTAGAACCAGCCTGCCTTTGGTTGTGGGACCAAGCTGACCTCCTCTGGCACTGAGTCCTCCTAGTACCAGCCAACGTAGGGCTCGGAGATCCCAGGAGGCGATGGGGTGGAATGAATCCCCGCTCCCTGACTTGTCCTTTCAGGTTTGCTTTGCTGCTGTCTCCTCTTCGGTGAAGTTTCCCCAGAAGCGGAGGAGGCCAACACAAACAACGCAGGGGAAACCGACTGGTTTGATCTTGTTCGTGCAGCTCCCACACACACACCTCTACTCTCAGAGTTGCCTTCCCTGCGATCACGCCGGGTTGGGTTGGGTTTGGTTTGGTTTTGTAAATAGGGCTTTCCCACCCAGATCTCTGACTCTTCTCCGAAGATCCCCCTAGATCTTCGTCCTGGTTCAGGATCTATGCACGGGGCATCGTTTGCCCGGATCCAGCTTCTTTGCTCTTCTTTAGGCTGATGACTCGCCCGGTTGCCTGTTTCGGAGCAGATTTCTCTTCGCAGCCCAGCTGAGCAATCGCTTTCTCGCTGCTGCTCGCGTGTGTTTTCTCTCTCAGTGGCTCATGTGCTGCTGCTTCTGCTGAACCGGTTGCCGCTGGCGGACCCGGGGCGGGGGTTAATCCTTGGACTGAGCTCTTCCAGCCCTCCTCCTCCCCTCGCCTCCCAATCCGCTCTGGAGCCCGCAGCAACCTCCATCCACAGAAACGGATCCCGTTGGGGGGACCCGCGCGTCATCTCGCTCCTCTTCCCACGCTCTTGCAGATTCACACGCCACTCGTTGCCTCGCCATCCTCCGGTTCCATGCTCGCCAAGTCTGAGCAGGACTGCACGAAGCCCGACTTGCAAGCGCTTTCCAGGCAGGGATGCTCAGTTCACTCTAGAAGAACGGGGTGCCACACTGCCCGGGTTTGGGGTGAGGGGGAGAGAATATCCATTCACTGACATGAGCCTACTCCAGCTCTTCACTTGTGCAATGTCACCGACCTCTGCGGAACCGGGTCAGATTTATGATGCTAAGTTCCCCCAACAAGGAATCAAGAGATTTCTGCCTCAGCCCCAAGTGCCTGGTCCGCGCTCCGATATTGTTCTCTCTGTGGGACCTTGTGGCAGGCAGTTCCTCGGGTTAACATAAGACATTTTAATAGACAATTCATTGTCTTTCTCTCTTTTTCACTGTTTGATCCTATTTTTCTAGAATACCCAAGTCTATTCATCCTTCTTCCTATTATACACGTATCCCTCTTTTTACATATACTTTGACTCATCTTTTACACCCCTCCACATATATCTCTTTTATATATATCACACACACATATATATTACACACACATATACAACATATATATGTGTTGTATATATGTCAACATGTAGTGGTTAGACCGGGAAACCCAAGTTCAACTCCCCATCCAGCCATGAGACTTACTGGGTGACTCTGGGCTGGTCACTTCTTTCTCAGCCTAACCTACTTTACAGGGTTGTTGTGAGGAGAAACCTAAGTATGTAGTACGCTGCTCTGGGCTCCTTGGAGGAAGAGCGGGATACAAATGTAATAAATAATTGTGTATATATATATATATATATATATATATATATATATATATATATATATAATCCAGACTTTCAGCCAGTGAGTTGTCTCCTGCTCTCTTTTTAGGTTGGAATGGTGTCTATCTATCTTATTGAGGATGTTTCTGTTTTGTTATTGTTTTTGACCTGTTGTTCACCACCCTGGGGTCTTAGGAAAGCACGGTATTAAAATATAAATAAGAAATAAATATCTTTATCCTTCCAGCAGCAAATCTGTCACATTATCCCATTTCAAAAACCTTTCCCTCCCCCTGCCCTTTGGTTACCCCAAATACTCAATGGAAGGAAAGCTAAGTTTACATGCTACAGAGTGTAGTCACAAAACTGATACACAGTCACTGATCTGCTTTCCTCTGCCTGTTGTGGTTACCTCTTTTCCTACTTTAGATTCCAAAATCCTGACATTAGAGAGACCTATTTCCCCCCCCCCGCAGTCCTGTAAAGTATCCTAGCCTATAAAGGAAAACACGCTGCCTTTTATCAATACACTCAAACAAACAGACAATGTGTTTTCTATCATTTCTGGCCTCCCCGTCATATGTTTGTTCCCTTCTTTCTCCTTCAGTTTCTCTCTTTGTTGCTCTGGATCGTCCATTGCACTTGTAACCTTTTCCTTTAGTGTGGGGGGAGGACATTTACAGGTAGGTACCTTGCCCTGTGTGAAAATTGCACAGGCCTCGTTTTTGCAGCGTACACCTGTTTTTGAAAGCCTCAGCACCTTCCAAAACTAGCTGGACACATCGACTTTGGACAACACGAGAGGAAAAGACATAGCAAAACAAGTGGGGAGGGCTGCAGTGTCAGGACGCTGTATCTCCGCCCCCCTCCGTCCCCCCCCCCCCGCCCAGCCGCCTGCATCTCTTTCCTGTGTACTCTTCTGCGGCTTCCTTCTTCCCCCGCACCATTGCTCCTTCCCCTTCTGTTCAATGTCCCCGGTTCCCCTTGCTTGGCATATCTCTGCCCCAGCATCTCTGCTGATCTTGCACCTTCTCCCTCAATGTGGGGGGTGAAGTCCAGCCTTTGAGGTGCACCTTGACTCTCTTCTCCTCAGCAGGAAGAAGGGCAAGGCAGAGAATGAGGGGGAAATCAGCATGTGGGGCGTGGGGTGGGGCACGATTCAGTATCCTAGGGACAAGACCAAAGGAGAGGAAACAAAAATGTTTTCACACAACCAGGCTGCAGGCGGCAGGAGTCTCGCTCAGCCCTGACTTGGAGATGCTGCCAGGGAGGGAACTTGGAGCCTTCTGCCTGCAAGCAGCCAGGTGCTCTTCCCAGAGTGGCTCTGTCCCCTCAGGGGGAATCTCTGACAGGAAGGCTCACCCACATAGTCTCCCATCCAAATGCAAATCAGGGTGGACCCTGCTTGGCAAAGGGGGATATCTTATAGGGAGGCTCACACACATAGCCCCCCCATTCAAATGCAAACCAGGGCTGACCATGCTTAGCAAAGAGAATATCTGACAGGGAGACTTACACACATAGCCTCCATCCAAATGCAAACCAGGGCAGACCCTGCTTGGCAAAGGGGGATATCTGACAGGGAGGCTCACACACATAGCCCCCCATCCAAATGTAAACCAAGGTGGACCCTGCTTGGCAAAGGGGGATATCTGACAGGGAGGTTCACACACATAGTCCCCCATTCAAATGTAAACTGTGTAAACTGCCGTGAACCATTTTTGGAAGGGCGGTACAGAAATAGAATAAATTAATAATAATAATAATAAACCAGGGTGGACCCTGCTTGGCAAAGGGGGATATCTGACAGGGGGGAGGCTCACACACATAGCCCCCCACCCAAATGCCAACCAGGTCAGACCCTGCTTAGCAGAGGGGACCAGCCACGCCTGCCCCCCACAAGCCCAGCTCTCTCCTGCCCCCACCCCTGTGGAAGCTTATCAACCAGCCCCGCCCCCGCCGGCACGCCCCTCCCCCTCGAGCCGCCCTCCTCCTAAGCTCCGCCCCCGTGGCTGCCTCGCGCCGGCGGGCGTGACGTCAAGCCCCCTGTTTTCCCGCTTCTTTGGAACCGTCGTCGCTTCTCCCCCTCCCCCTGCGCTGACTGAGGTGGCGAACTGAGCGAAGCTGCCTCCAGGAAAGGAGAGGAGGGCAATGAGAAGCGACGGGTTGCTGATGTGGGGCGGGCAGGGGTGGGGCCACCACGGAAGCCCTCCCTTAGAAACTGGGGGAGAGCACATGAGAGGTGTGTGTCACCCTGTGTAAATTAGCATAGACCAGTCAGCCGCCTCAGAGTGGGGGAGAGAGGGAGGAAACCGGCTCTTCAGGTGCGGGGCTGCATCTACCACCCCGGGGACTTTTTGGAAACGCTGGTCTTCCCAAAGTGGGTTTGTCCTACCACCCCTGTGGATGGGAAGCGGTCTTTCCTTATATACTCCAAAATACTTATTTGTTGGTTTGTCTGTCAGATTTGTACACCGCTCCAAACTTGCCTCTCTGGGCGGTTAAGGATAGCATGAAACCAGTTAAAAAACATTGACAAAACTTAAAACAATTTAACAATTTAAAAATAAGTCAGAAATTAAAACCTAAAAAAATTAGGAAGCTGAGAAAGCTTAGGCGAAAAGATGGGTTTTCAGGTGTTTTTCTTTTCTTTTTAATTGCCAGAGATGGGGAGGATCGTATCTCAGCGGGAAGCGCATTCCATAATCTCGGGGGCAGTCTCTGTGCAGCCACCAAATGAGTTGGCGGTAACTGGAGATGGACATCCTCATGTAAAATACCTGCTTTTATCTTTACATTTATATCCCGCTCTTCCTCCGAGGAGCTCAGAGCAGTGTACATGCTTATTTTTATCCCCACAACAGCCCTGTGCCGCAAGTTAGACTGAGAGATATGTGACTGGCCCAGAGTCACCCAGTGAGTTTCATGGTTGGATTGTAGCAGAATTCCCTAGCCCGGATTCAGAGTGCGAAATTGACACCAGCTGAGAAAAAACAGATTTATTGCCAGGCAATTTGATCTCAGTGGAATCGCTCCCAACCTGAGATAAAGATTACATCGTGGTTCCAGCTTTATATACAACTTAATTACATTCAGTAGATACAATCCTCATTGGTCAGCATCACTTAACCGTCATATTACAATTATTATAATTATTGCTAGTTAGACAACATTCCTCTATTATAATTGAGCCTTTTCTTCTGCCTATTGATAAGTGACTATCTACTCTTTCTCCAGATGTGCCCTTGAAAATGTTAGTTTACACGCTTGGCTAGCTGGAGATATCAGAGAGGGGCCTCTTGCTGGCATCCCAGCCAGACCAGTGAGATTTATGACTTAACAACTTGCAATTAACAACAAGGCAGCTTATAGACCCTATTAACCATTTCTTGACCAGCGCAAACCTGAGTTTCTGCCTCAGGATAGGGATTCGAACTCGTGTCTTCCCAGTCCTAGTCCAACACTCTAACCACTACGCTATGCTGGCTTTTCTATTGCCTGTTCCTGACATATCACTGTACCTTTTTTCAGAGAGGGATTGTCGAGTTAGTTTGTTGCAGCTAAAGAAAGAAAAAGAAAGAAGAGTTATTGTGACATAAGCTTCCATGGGTTAGAAAGAAACCACTTTTTATTTTGACCCTGGCACTGCTCTCTGGGTAGAAGTTGGATCTTGTAGAAGCTACACAGACTCTCCTGAATTGGTTTCGTTTTTACACATAAATCACACACAGCTGCCTTCAAACCACAGTTCACATCCTTGTCCACAGACTGCACCATAAAAACCACAGATTCAGTACACTGTGATGCAAAATAATGGATCTCCAGATTCAGCGCACTGTAGGCAAAAACATGGATCCCCCTGATTTTATATGGAGACACTCCAAATCCACCATCAAATCACATCATCTATATCCATAGATTTGCACTGTAAATATTATGGATCCAGCATGCCATACCATTATGGTGCAAAAATATAGATCCAGAATCTCCAAATCCACCAACAAATAATCAGCATCCACAGACTGCACTGTAAAAATTATAAAAACATGGACCTGAGGCACAAAACCTTGGGGATCTTTGTAGTTTAGCCTGAAGACACTCCAAATTCACCATCAAATTACACCTTGCAGCCATTTCCACACATGACACTGTAAAAGTCACAGCTCCAGACTTGTGCTGTAGTGCAAAACAGGGATCTGTTGCTTGGGTCCTCATGGTTTTTCTGTGCAGATACCACAAATCAGCTGTCAAATCACATTATCACAATTGTATCCATGTACTGCACCCCCCTAATCATGGACCATGCACACCCTAACTATATTAAAACATGGATCCAAGGCACAGTTTGGTGGCTTTAGGCCACCTCCAGCCTCAGAGCTGAGATGCCTCTAAATACCAGTTGCAGGGGAGCAACAGTAGGAGAGAGAGCATGCCCTCATATCTTGCCTGTGATCTTCTCAGAGGCATCTGGTGGGCCTCTGTGTGAAACAGGATGCTAGACTAGATAGGCCTTGGGCCTGATCCAGCAAGGCTGTCTTAATGTTATGTTCTCACAGATCATCTTGGACTACAAGGTTTTTATATGGAGCGCTCCTAAATCTGCCATTAAAACACACTCACAAATATGTTCACAGATTCGTGAGTGTAAAAAGCATGGATGCAGCTCACCATGGCACAAAAAAATCCAATCAACATCACAGATCTGAGGTCCAAATCCTCATAGTTTTTACTGTGGTGTGATGATCTATGTTGCAAGCTATGATTAGATAGTGGGTTTGAGAGTCTCCCTATAAGAATAATGAGAACACATGAGGATCAATACCTCAGATCTCTGTATTTGCACCATGAGAATGCCATGAAGCATGGTTTTTATGGTGAAGTCCATTTAATTTGACAATAGATGTGTGGTGTCTCCATGTGGATCTGCATCATGTTTCTGTGACACAGTAGTAACACAAAGTGCTGGGTCAATGGCTAATTGTGTAGCAGAACTGCAGAACTACAGTTTTGCCCTCTTAAGTCTGAATCATTTTAATGGGAGAGATCTAAGCACATGTTTCACTATCCCACTTAAATAAATGTGTCTTATATATGCTCACAAATTATAAGCTTTTGTTAGGAGAGTGACTGCTTTTATTTTAGTGAAAATGCTGTAATTCTCCCCAAGTGCATGCCACAAGTTAGACTGTTAATATTATTTATCTAACTGCAAAGAACCTGAGTAGGTAATAATGCTGATACTATAGTCATTGATATGGATATTCTCTTCCATGTGTACACTCTCTCTATCAATCCCTCACCATGGAAAAATATCCCACTTTTAAATTTCCCTAACTCAACATATGGGGAAGCAACCTGCCTAGAGAGCTGGAAGCTATTGGTCCGAATCCCTGCTGGTGTGTTTCCCAGACTATGGGAAACACTTGTATCAGGCATCCGTGATATAGGAAGATGCTGAAAGTTATCATCTCATACTGTGAGGGAGGAGGCAATGGTAAACCATATGGCTCTGTGGTCGCCAGGAGTCGACACCGACTTGACGGCACAACCTTTTCTTTAAAAAACAACAACTCAGCATATACAAATGTATATGTAGAGTCCTTCCAGTCTCTCTGTTCTTCCATACTATTTTTCCAGTACATGACCACCTCTCATAGTTCTCTATCTGTCCATCTCTGCAGGCTGGCCAGCTCAGGCACTGGCCAGGATCTCATGCCAATCAGAGGGCCCCACCCAGCTGAGTGAACCCTGAACCTCCAGCACCAGTGGCACCAGCGGTGTGAATTATTCAAGAGACTTGCACTGCCACTGCACCCAGCACCCAGTCTACACCCAGAGATGCAGGGCTTCAAAGGGAATGCTCCCATTGACCCATTGAGAAGATGGGAGAGTGAGGAGCTGCTGTGTTTGCCTCAAAACTGTGAAATTTGTATGGCAGCCAGTGCCAGCAGCAGAAAAAATGAGGGGGGGGTGGCCACAGAAGAGGCAAAATGCATTTCTGAGAGGGTAAACTGTGTCGCCCCCACATATTAGATTTCTGCCCCTTGCCCCCACTCTCTGGAGCTGCCCTTGCGGCAGCTTCCTTCTCCCACCCTCCCTATTGTCCATTGGCTTTTCTCCCAAAGGCCCCTCCATCCCCATTGCTGAATGGGGGTGGGATGCAGCAGCAGCTCCTGTTCCTCCAATCTGAGAGGGTGGAAAGGGGAGCAATCACCATCACCAAATACTTCCTCCATTCACCAATAGAGAAGGTGGCAGGAGGAGCCATCACCCACCAGTAAGTTTGGCGGGGGGTGGGTGTGTGGGGTCCAGTGCTCCATGGGAGAACTCAGGGCAGAGTTTTGCCCCTGGGTCCCCAGAAACTGTCAATGGCACTGTATCTCTATATCTCTCTTCTGCCCCAACAAAATCTTGACATAACTTCCTGGTCCATCTTTTCTGACAGGAGCTGAGTGGGCCCCATTTACCCCTCTTACAACATGGACTGGTTTCATTGCAACCAGTGTTTCGTCCAGGAGGCATCTGACTTCTGTATCACCAGTTGTGGACATATATTTTGCAAAAAATGTGCTGGTACCGGTAAGTGATAATATGATGTCAGTATCATATCTTGGACACAAAGTTCAAGCACTGTCCAATACCATATCCACACATGTATTAGAACCGGAATGGGCAATGAACCTTCATACCAGTCTACTGGATCCCCACATTAACATATGTTGTTAACGTTTGCAATATTTTAGGTTCTTCATATATCCATTCTGCAGAAGAATCTTGCAATAACAGAAAAATTCTAGGAATTTTAACTCCTAGTAGATAAAATGCAGAGGTCAGAAATGAAACATTTTTAAATGCTCTTTTTTCAGACAGTCTAATGATTTGAAGACTTTCTCATTTAAAATATTTAACTAGCTTGTTCCAGCTGAGCCAGTCCTTTAAAATGACCTGCCTTGTGACTTCGAAACATGTGATATTATCTGTGATAATTTTCAATAGGTTCTTCTAACACCTTCTGCATTTTAATCTTGGCAGATAAATGCCCAACTTGTGGAACAAGCTGCAAATATTTGCTTCTCAATGATAACGTAAGTTGTGGCTTCTAGAATTTGTTTACCTTCTCCCTTTCCTTCCAGATTCAAATGTGAAAATTCTATTTGTACCACATCAATCTGAACGAATATATGAATTTTGTTATTTCTATAAAGCCGGGGAACCAAATCAAGAGTAGAATCATGAACAATGTTGTTATTTCACTATACAGCATTAGAATGTGATTATGATGTTAAAAGTCTACCTTTTGTTGTTAGTTTATGCAGTCTGATCCACAGTCAATGACTGTGAGAGCACAAAGTGGGGGAAGACGGAAGCCCATTATTACTGACTTGCTTGGGATCCAAAAAAACATCTTAAAGATTCTCCTGATAATTTAGTTGCAGTTTGGCATACAAAAATCTTCCTTATAAGCAGATACATTAATAAACCTCTCAGATGTTACAGATGTAAAAGGATCCTTCTAATGTAAAATAATAGAGTGGCTAATAGTTGGGAGGGGCTTCTTTGTACTTTCTGCTCTGAATATCAGACTAATCTGTATGGATATTTCAGTTTAAAAAAAATTAACTGTTTGTAGAGTACTTTTAATTTGCAAAGTATTTTCATTCTATATTTATTTTCACAATAAGTGATTATTTATTCCCATGTCATATCAGTAGGAATTGAGGATGACACTGATGACACTGAATGGTCAAAGGCAACTGAAAGGATTTTAATCTAGGCTCTTATACCTCAGGACTGTATATACAACTGTAATCCTGAATACCGTTTTTGTAGCCTCAGGAGGGTTTGTTCTTAATTCCCCCCCCCTCTCTCCTCTCTCTCCCCTCCCCCACGCCCCCCACCTACCCACAGATGAAACCAGAAGAAAAAAGGTTTTTCAAAAGCCCAGTTGAAACAGCACTCAACTATATTGCCCACATTTCTCAGGTGAGTATAAGCCAGATATAATGTTATGATTTGTCTGGTTCCGTTACACCAAAATGTACATCTCATGGCAGTTTACATAATTTTTGGCATTGCTTGTAGATCCCAGGTTCTAAAATAGGTGACATTGACTCCAACCAAGGGACAATGCAAGCAAGAAAAACTCAGCAATCAAGAAACATGGAGTGAAGTTGTAGATCTTTGCAGTCAATGAGGAAAGGCAGGACAGCTGAAGGAAACAGGGAGATGAGAAACGTGTACTTAAATTAAGAGGCATTCAGACCTGCTTAAGGGTTATCAGTGTCCACTGCACCCAGGAAGAAAGAAACCTAGTAAGCACCCAACAAGTCAGCTATTTGCCCTGACATATCACCCCTTTCCTAATGACTAGGGGCTATTACTGCGGACAGGGTGTAGGTCAGTTGTAGGACTAGTTAATAACCAATCTGGGAAAAGTTTAATAATCATCATGGTGGTCCCCATTTGCCAACTGAGCTAATTAATTACAATAACAAATCTAGATAAAAGAGCCAGATAAAAGCTGGTTAATCATCAAAGAGCATTTCAGCAGGATCAGCAAGCACCTCAGCATTACAATCCGCCAGAGTTGCCATATTAGGTATATCTCACAGGCCTTAGTAATCACTGCCCCAGTTCCTGAACCAGATAGTTCTGGTTGGACAGCAGGGCCTTTTAGAAGTGGAATAGGTGTGTGCTTCATCCCACATGACCCCACCATTCAGGTGTCCATTTAGTAAACACAGTTATCAGTTTGCTCATCAGACAATCCTCTCGCTGCAGTGGACAAATTTTGCAGCTATTTCTGAAGTATATTTGCAGCTATTCCTGCTCACTGCCAGTAGAATGGGCAAAACTCTCATGCTCAATCCATGCCAAACATGCCATCATTCTGTGGTGGTCTAACTGTAAGATGGACCATTCTAAGAAGGCCCAGAAAGTTGCTAAGAGGAGCAAGAAATTTCTTCCAGCCTTTTTGTGTTCAAGACCAGCCTTAAGTAAGGAAGAGCTCTGAGCTTCTTCCCTGATATTTTTAGGCATCAAGAAGGTCAGAAGCAAAAAACGGTGTCTGGGAGAGGCACATCCACAGTATTTGCATAGGAGTCACTCTTTCCTCTCTTCAGCAGCTGTTGCTGCAGTTGAGAATGACTTGACAACAAAATTTAGATATTTCAGAGGGGTGAATGTTTTGACTGTTGTGTTTTGGATGTTCCCAAACAGTTCACCATTGCTAATCTTTCCCCCACCAGCCTGAAAACAGCTTGGCTGCCTGTCACTGCAGTAGTCTATGGTGCTGAGCTTTTGCAACACGTACTCATGCATAAATTACTTTTATCTCCAAAGCTGTTGCCCTGCCATCTGCCTCCATGTGGTGCTAGAAGTAGGCTATCATGACCCCTAGGTAACCAAAGTTACTTACCTCTTCTAAATTACCTTTGCCAAAGCAGGCTTGCTGCTAGCTCCATAAAGGCAAAGACAGCAGCTATTCCAAGATATGAGAAAGTGAGGGACACATCTGCCAGACCTACTTATGCATCAATATTTTCCTGTCAGTTTCCTTCCTAGAGACTTCCTCTAACAAACCCACATTTTTCTACCTAAATGTGCACAGTTAAAAAGCTATTAGAAGCTTGCTGAACTGACATGAAAACATATGAACTTTCAAAGTGATATCATTTGTGTCACCTTGTTCAATTACAGCTATTGTGTACACAAACACCAAGTCACTTGCTCCAGCTAATGTGTGTGTGGAGCATAATGAAATAGTTTGCATTTATGACTGGAGGCCATATTAGCATATACATAGAAAGCTGTTTTATATTGAGTCTGTCTAGCCAGTATTGTCTTCTCTGACTGGCAGGGATTAACTTCACAAGCAAAGCATGTGCTCTGCTACTAGGATCTGGCCCCTCCCATCCAGCATGCCCCCTAGAGTCAAAAATAACCCATATGTTATTCTTCATCTACCTAGGCTATCCACAGTCCCCAAATCTGATCTGATGAGAACAGATGCCCCTAAATTCCCATATCCCATTCCTGTTTGGTTATCTTCCTAGGTGTGGACTTTCCAGAAGGGCCAGATGGAACTGCTAGTCTCTTTCTACAAGCACAGTGCTTCAAAAGCTGAGGGAGCCCTGAAACAAGCTCACCAGAAGCTAACTTTGCAGGAAAAGTGAGACACTATAGTTGCATTCACATGAGCAAAAGCTAATAGATATGTGTAGAGGTTATTCAAGAGAGCATGTCCATCTTCACACACTTCATGTACAGGACTTCTTTCCCTTTTTCCCCATAAGAGGAAAGTAATGTCAGTGAAAGTCACCTTAAGTGGTGCAGTGGGGAAATGCTTCACTAACAAGCAGAAGGTTGCCGGTTCAAATCCCCACTGGTACTATATCAGACAGCAGCAATCTAGGAAGATGCTGAAAGGCATCCTCTCATACTACGCGGGAGATGGCAATGGTAAACCCTCCTGTATTCTATCAAAGAAAACCACAGGGCTCTGTGGGAGCCAGGAGTCAAAATTGACTTGATGGCACACTTTACTTTTATTTAATGTCAGTGAAGCCCTGTGAAATATCCTTGGATTCATTTCTACTTTGTTAGAGGAAGAGGTTCTTTTCCTTTGGCGGACAGAGGTTCCCTGGGAGCAGGCCTTTTAATAAGGGCTTGGGGACTCCATACTCCTTTTTACTTTCTTGGGGTGTGTGGGAGAACATGTTAATAATGTTATTAAAACCACCCTGAGAATTTATATAGGGAAGTATAAAAATAGATAGATACATACATAAATAAATAGAATGGCTTGTGTCATCCCAGAGATGCCTCTGGGAAGCCCACAGGCAAGAGCAGAGGGCAACTTACTCCCCTGCAACTGGTATTTAGAGGTCTCTGAGGCTGGAGGTGGCCTATAGCCCTCAGACTAGTAGCCATTGATAGACTTGTCCTCCATGAATTTATCTGAATCCCACTTAAAGACATTCAGGCTGTTGGCTGTCACCACATCTTATGGCAGATAATTCCATACGTTAATTACGTATTGTGTGAAAAAGTACTTCCTTTTGTCAGTCCTAAATTTCTTGGCAATCAGTTTCATGGGATGACCCCTGGTTCTAGTGCGGTGAGAGAGGGAGAAAATTTTCTATCAACTTACAAGGTTCCATGCATGATTTTATAGACCTGTACATGTCTCCCCTTAGTCATCTTTTTTCTAAACTAAAAAGCCCCAGGTGTTGCAGCCTTGACTTGTAAGGAAGGTGCTCTAGGTCCCTGATCATCTTGGTTGCCCTTTTCTACACCTTCTCCAGTTCTACAATGTCCTTCTTCAGATATGGTGACCAGAACCGTACATAGTACTCCAAATGTGGCTTCACCATAGTTTTGTATAAGGGCATTATATTAGCAGTTTTATTTTCACCCCTTTCTAATTATTCCAAGCATGGAATCGGTGGCCTTTTCCCCACAGCTGCCGCACATTGAGTCAACACTTTCAATGAGCTGTCCACCACGACCCCAAGATCCCTCTCCTGGTCCGTCACTGACAGCTCAGATCTAGGATGCCGGACTAGATGGGCCTTGTGGCCTGATCTAGCAGGGCTGTTCTTATGTCAATCCTGCTGCTGCTTTCCATCACTGCTAAAGTGTCCCACAGTGGGGACTAAAGGGTCAAAGCTGGGAGTCACTGGATAATTATTAGTCACAATGGTCTGTTAGACCAGCTATCTTGTGTCTCACCACCACTCCTATTGCCCATACTTAGGGAGATGGAGGCAATACAGAAGGAGAACAGGGAACTGAAGAAGTACCTCAGCTTCTTAAAGGTAGGAGCTGTTTGCTGGTAACAAATCACATTTTCTGTTCTTTGATGCCTAATGCCCTCTGCTGGAAGGAACAGGATCACTCTTTGTATTTGCATTTGTGAGGGAGGAAAAAGTGAACCACCCTCACAGCCTGTGTGCATTAGGGTCCTGTAACCATTCTCTTTTCTTTGAACAGGCTTCTCCAAGGCACCACCAGGGTAGCAGGTCAGTTTGTCTGTTCTGCCCTTTGGGGACATTCATCAGGAGCCACAACACATGGCACGTAGGCAGTAAGAGCTGTGAATGCCAAAGCAAGAGGGCTGGGTTTGAGACCCAAGGGTAGCTGAACATCTGGGGCAAGGGAGGCCAAGTGATATGGTTGATACCTGACTGAACAAAACTAATTTTAATTTGCTGCAGAAACAGCACCCCAAGGCCAGTTGCCATCACACCACCATCACAGACAGGTAGGAAGATGGGTCCCCTGTAAACATGCAGTGAGGCTCTTCAGAAATTATACATGTGGCAATCACATGTGGGTGAGCAAGCGAGTACATGTGTTATGGCCTTGCACGTGTAGGAATAAATGTATCCTTGCATGAGAGAGAGAGAGAAAGTGCACACATGAAATCCTGCATACATTCCCTGACAGGAGTGTACAAGTCCAAACAAATACCCCAACATTTCCCTTTAAAAGAAGGGTGGAGATTAGCATGCTTCTTTTTTGTCCTTGAGGAAATGAATTTACTACCTTTCCTCCCCTGTGGCTACATAAGGAGCTGCCTTAGGATGACTCCTTCAGCAAAGTACACTGCTACTCCCTTTCACACTAACCTAACCACTCTCTCCTACTTGCAGTGACGCCACGGCCTGTTTTCCAGCATTCTAGTGAGGTGGTCAGGTAGGTGCATGAGGAAATATCTCTCGGTTTCTCATAGGTGCAATGCATGGTTGAAAATATATTATCTATCAAAAAATTCCAGAATAACTTCATTTTAAAAAGACAAACCCAGAAATCTAATTCCTAGTTTTTTGAGGAAGAAAAATGCAAATATGTTTGTAGATGCGATTGAAAATCCAAAAATTGCACAAGTGGGGGATTCCAGTCATTGTAGGGAGAGGCTGCTGCGCTCAGTACAGCTCCCCGTCATCATGGCTTCCTTTCCTTAAGTTCATTCTGCCGCAGTAATCTTCTTACTGTGAATACTGCTGGTGCCTCTATCCTAAGAACGTGCGACTAAAATCCCAAGGTTTGCAAGACCTCCCCAGAACCAAACTGGGCACTTGGTGTCCCTCAGTAAGCATACCTTTGAATATATGAACATGAACTTGCCTTGTACTGAGCCCATCTAGGCCAGTATTGTCTACACTGACTGGTAGAAGCGCTCTCTCCAGGGTTTCCAAAAGCCATCCTTCTGAAGCACGGTTGGCCCAAGGTAACCTTGGAGCACCTGAGGCAAGGTGCCAAATCTGCTTTGTCCCACAATCCTGGAGGAGACAGGCAGGGAGGGGGGAAGGTTGCCTGCCTGCAGACCCCTCTTCTCTTGTCATGCACCTTAGAAGCTGTGCAAGGGGTGGGAGAGGCGTTCTTAGCAAAGCTTGCAAGGGTCAGATTGGACCCAGAAAAGCTGTTCTGATGGCAGCAGTGGGGCACATCTCACTGTCCTGCTGCTTCCCCACTAATCCTCCACCTGAGGCGACTGCCTCACCATGAAAAGGCTGTTCCTGTTTTCCTTTCCTATCTGGAGATGTCAGGGACTGAATCTGGGACCCTGTAAAAACAAATCATGTGCTTTACCACTGAGCTATGGCCCTTCCCCAAAGGAGTGAATTGTTTTTATTCCAGTCACAGAATTTGTATCCTGTGTGTACAAGAATTTGAAATTCTACCCTTAAAAATCTAGATTTCTTGGTATCATTCTGAAGGTCTATCTAGCCTTCCCACCCATGACTTCTTGTGCCTGTTTCCCATAGCCGCTCCTCTTCCTTGGACTCCATCTCTTCCAGATTCAGCCACCCATCAGACTGGCATGTGAGTCCACAAACTACTACCTGTCTTTTCCCAGGGAAGAGACAGAGAGGATAGATATGTTGTTTTGTTCCTAACAGATTCATGGGGATCTCTCACTTTTTGTACCCAGCATTCCACAGGAACCACCCAGCTGACCCCAGGCAGAATGACCCCCGTTGACTCTACTAATGGTAAGAAATATCAGAGACAAAAGCGAGATGAACTTCAGAAATGCTTAGACTTGTCACAAAGAGTACAAGAGGCCACAAGATCAGGAACAATAGAAATCAGACTTCTACCTCCTTGACCAAGGATTTCAGATGCAGCTACCCTGAAGCACAGACACCAGTTTTAAGTTGAACAACATGTGTAGCCTAATTCCCAAGAGGGGGGAAATGCTCTATATTATGAACAGACTAATCTCTCTCTGATCTACATGACTCATCCTACATTAGACACCTCATTATAAGATCCCATATGCTAAATCTTGTCCTCCCCGTCACCTTTCCATAGACCCACATTCATGTAAAGTATGATATTGTTTTGCAGTTACGCCTTCTCCAGCTTCCACACAGAGTTTATTCTACAGGTGAGTTTTACGATGGGGAATGGTGCTGTCTTCTCCAGGATGCTATTATCACATTACCATGGAAAAGCCATGGAACTAGTATTCTTGTTACTGTAATTCACGCTTCTCACCAACACTCTTATCTCTACCATCCCTTTCAGGGCATCTTCCTCCTCTTCTCACACCCCCAGCTTGAATGTCTTCAACTTACAGCCATTCTCAGTGAGGCAAAGTCAGACTGCAAGCAACAGCAGGCAGCAACAGGAAACTCCACACTTCAGTCTTAGCATCTTCAGTGGTGAGGAGGGGATGCACTGCACCATCTAGCATATCCTCTCCTCCAAATTCCCTTCTGTGGCTCTGTGATCAGACCTTTGCTGATCACTCCACATTGCAGGCCTCCTTACAGTGGAGAGCACAGGTCCCCCAGCTCCCAGGGGGGATTGGTTTGAGTTAAGGTAATACACACCACCTTGGCACCACCATAAACTTGGATGGCTGTTAAATTCCTTATTGGTTCTGGCCCACAGATCAAAGGGATGGGGTTCCTATGCCAGAACATCAAAGCATCAGGAGGCTGCACCCTATACAGGTGAGAGGCAGCATATGTATATGGAATATAGACACAGCAAATATCTCATCATAGTGATTTTGAATTGCTCTTCTTTCTTTCTCCTTCACAGCTAGAATTCACCCCTCATGCGACACCAGCCTTTCACAACAGGTAAGTAAATACACTAAGCATGGGATGCACCTGGCTTTTTTACCATCCTCACTCTGGGAGCTAGGGAAACACAGAGCAGAAAGTGGGTTGCTCTTGAGAAGGTGACCACAGATTCTATTGTCCATACTCAAGTGGGGGCACTGAGATACTTTTCCTTCTGTTGCAGGACTTTGCAACACAAGGCTGCAGACAATAAGGCCGTACACATGACCAAAAATGCTGGTGGGGTGGGAGGGCTGGCAGGGAGGCAGGCTCTGGCCTGCCTCCCCACACAGGATCTCACAGCAGGTATCCCAAGAAGGAAGTCCTCCAGCATCCCTCAATGCACCACACCAGGAGTGTGATGCATTGAGGGATCCTCCCTCAGCCAGGCCCTCTTGCCACCCAGCTGTGTGTGTGTGAGCTGCCTGCAGCCCACACACATGCATGACCCCAACCTGGGGTTAAGGATGTGCTCATGCACTTAAACCCAGGTTAAAGTACGGGATAAGTTCTCAGGCTTGGAGTAGAGGCTGCCCAAGCCAGGGCTTGGTTGCTCATGTGAACATCCTCAATGATTACGACCATAAACTAGGTCAGCTTTCAGGAACAGCTTCTAGTCCTCTGTGCTTGCAGAGAGCAGCATGAAGGTGGCAATTTACTGCAGAGATAAGATGATAGACATAGATTGTATTTGTTTGTAAATCTCATTATTTTAAGGTTTTGGAAGCAAGTTCTTCTTTTTAGGGGGCCTAAATTCATCATTTTGAATTTTAGGGTTTGGGGGTATCAAATTTACCATTTTGCAGAAGTAAAGCAGTCCCCCGCCCCAACCCCCAAATCATCCTCCATCCCAGAGCTAGGTCCTTAGAGCAAGTAATCTCATAAATGGATAATGTCAAGTCTATGTATCAATTTGAAGAGCATGACTTGCCACAAAACAGAAGAGGTTTTTGAACACAATTAAGAACTAGATTTAGGGACTGGTGTGTGCACTGCTGCTCTATGTAACCAGCTCCTTGTCCTTTCTCTCAGGCTGCCATCTGTCAGCCAGATCCACTACCAGTAAAAGGGAGGATGGAAGCAATTCTGTTCTCAGCAACATCATCATAACACAAAATATCTTGGCAGTTCTAAGTACTGACAGCAGAGGAATCGCAACACACAACTCTGGTGAATTGTGGAGCTTGAGGAAGAGCCATCCACTAACTCTCTCTCACAAAATATAGTTTCAGAAGGCATCTTACAAGCAATAGGCTTAAGTGATGTACTAAATCTTTATAGATAGCAGAGCTGCACAACTTTGACCCTTCAGCTGATGTTCGACTACAACTCCCATCATCCACAGCTACAATGTCCAATTTTCAGGGATGATAGGAGTTGTAGTACAACAACAGCTAGAAGGCCAGAGTTGTGCAGCCCTCCTTTATAGGGTCTTTAATGGAATGTGATCAAAGATTGAGAGTGGGGCACCAGCCCTAAAGCTCAATGTTACTGATCTAGGATACTTTCTTACATAGTTCATTACAAATGTTAAGCACCCCTTGGACTCTATAAAATAATATTATATTGCAAGGGTTGGGGTTAGATTCATTTGCTAAAAAGAGAGCCAATATATTTGATATTGTCAATGATTAGATCTCAGCTGGCAGTTGCAGAAAAGCTCAGCAATTACCTCTATTTGGTCTGGGAGCCAGGGCACATAGGCCTACTTTGTCTATAACAGCATTACTTAGCAGATTAAGGACATGCATGCTAGACCAGAACAGCTATTTTTCTTTTTGAAAGATGGTTTCCTTTTCTGTTATATATGAAAAAAGACTATCAACAGAAACCTCCAAACTATTATTTTATTGCTATTTATTAAGCTATCCACCCACACATCACTGTTTCATTTATCTCCTTTGGATACATTTAGAACAAGTTGTGGTCCTGGAAGTGAACACAAGCTTGTATACACCATGTACCTTCTCCCTGTGTGTGGTTGCTTGGAACAAGCCAATTTTTCCCCCTTGTTGAGTCATATAAATTGTTTGTGTAGCGATTCTGCAGGCATTCTCAGAAGAAGTGATGAATAAATCATTTAAGAATGCAGATTATTAATATCCCTTTGTACAATCTTCAGCCAAATCATACCTCCATAGGTTTTAGAGTCAGTCATCCTTTATGTATGATCCAGTGACCAGTTCCAGGGTCCATAGATTTTGAATGGCCTTGGGAGCCAAGTTTTGCAATAGCCAGGCTGCTCCCCTTTCCCACACAAGCCTATGCAAGTATACTCAAAAGTAAATCCCAGTGGCCCAGTGCTACTGCATGACAAAATGTGGGTGGCGCTGTGTGCACATAAAACCCTGCCTACGGTGTTGCAGAATAGGGCAGCTCCACTCTGTCTTACGGATTGCACGACTCAATGCCCATTATTTCCAATGAGTGTCCCATAACTTCATTTGTGCAACTTTAAGTCAGAGCGGAACCACTCTATTCCACAACAGTGCAGGCAGGGTTACACACACGGCAGTGCACAACTACCCACATATCACTGCGCAGTATGTGGGTGACTGTGTTCCATGAGGCTTACACCCTACTAAGTGTGCACAAGATTGTTATACATCCTTATCTGGAAGGAAGTTACAATGGGGCTTGCTTCCAAATAAACATGTATAGGATTGAGTTGTCTTGTCTCTGACCACGTGCTGCATCTTCACATGTGGTCAGGAACAATTCCCTTCTGGCTTCCTACAGCTCCAAGTTGGGAATTGGAGAGGATAATCATCACAACTGTGGTGAGTTCTGGTGGGCCTCAGAAGCCCTGTGCAATTGTGGCAACAAACCGAATCCATCCTCCTCCTCAAACTTGGAGCTGTGGGGAAGATTTTGGGACTTGTTTTGGCACTTGGTTAGCAAGGTATTCTTCAGCCTCATATCCAGATAACCATCTTCAGCTTTTCTTTTGGAGCTGGGGCAGGTGGTGGAGGTGGAACTGGAGCTTGTTTTGCCATTGAACAAGTGCCTCCACTACCTAGCACCAAACTAGTAAGCCCCAGCCTCTGTCTCCAGGTTGAAGAGGGGCAGCATCATCCCTGTAGTTATATGGCGATTTTTGAAGCTTGGCGCAACTGCATGATCCCTGCCCTCTCCCTCCTCAGCACTAAGTTGGAGACAAAAGCTAGGGCTCCCCTCATCACCCTTGCCAGAAGGCAACAGAACAGTTGTCACAGCAAGGTCAGCAAGTGAAAAGTGTGGACACCTGGCCAGTCCTGAGACTTTATACCAGTTTATCCTTCCTTAGATCTTTTTAAGGGGCAATAAACACACTAGTGTTTCAGTGAAGGTCATAGGAACATAGGAAACTGCCATATATTGAGTCAGACCATTGGTCTATCTAGCTCAGTATTGTCTTCACAGACTGGCAGCGACTTCTCCAAGGTTGCAGGCAGGAATCTCTCTCAGCCCTATCTTGGAGAAGCCAGGGAGGGAACTTGAAAACTTCTGCTCTTCCCAGAGCAACTCTATCCCCTGAGGGGAATATCTTACAGCGCTCACACTTCTAGCTTCGCATTCACATGGAACCAGAGCGGACCCTGCTTAGCTAAGGGGACAAGTCATGCTTGCTACCACAAGACCAGCTCTCCTCTCCTTTGGTCTTTGGTGGAAAGAACAAGGATCCCAAGGGATGCCTCAAACCTCTTTTCTGCAACCTTCTCCATGTAAGGGAGATGGCCTCTACAACAGTTCTAAGTAGACTGAAGTAAAATGCTGCTTTCAGGCCATAGGATCAGCCAGATAGTATAAAATGGGTACATGACCCCTAGAGAATGAGGTGTGTGGTGGAGGGCTATGGAAGGGAAAGCTGATGGATCAAGGGTCTATTGGAGAAAGGGAAAGCAAAGGAAGAAGAAAAGATGACCAAGCACACAGGAAGAACATCAAGAATTGAAGAAAAGTTAGATGACAGACAAAGAATGTAACAGGCAAGAAAAAAGCAAAAGGATGAAAATGGAAAGAATGACAAAGATCTAAGACGCAAGAGATCCACAAAGACACCATCCTTAAGCATTATTTTGTTCAGTACCCACATAAAATAAAAAATTCATTTTGGGAGGATCATATTTTAAAATGCATAGAAAGAGAGGCCCATAAATAAAACAACAGCCAGCAGGAAAACCAAGCAGGGATGAATTAAGGGTAAACAGCATATAAGGCTTTAGTCCCTCTTCTCTATTTCTTGGATCTATTCCTGCTTTTAGAGGGTCTTGCCTGTAAAACACAAATAATTATTAACCAACAATACAAACTGTAGTCCCTAGGCACCAGTTCACCCAACAGAACCAAATATGCTTGGTATGTGGGTTTAGAATATTTGGATATTATATATGACTTAGATGGAACCTGAAGAAAGCAGTGCGCTAGAAGTAAATAGAAAGCCATAGGAGTTTATCTGAAAAATGAAGTACCTGAACCAAAGACCATGCAGCTGTGGTAGTTAAGGGGACTATGTATTCTACTTCTAGAAGCAGGAGTAGAACAACTGGTTAGAAGAAGACAAAGCAAAATCAAGATAGGGATATCTAGAGGGGGAAAATTAGGTTCAGGTTTAGACCTTATACTGAGAGAAGATACCAGCGTCAGAATTCCAGAACAGCAAGAAGACAAAGGCAACATAATTCTAGAAGAGGAGAAACATCTGGATTCTGTTAGAGCAAGGAACAGAAAGCAACTTGGAAAAAAGCTAGATAGAAGGAGACATTCAAGAGCACTATTCAAAGAACTCATATGATGCTATCTGGAGCACAAAGTCCCCTTTCCAACATTCTTACTATTATTAAAGATACAATCATTGAATCAAAAGGACTGGACAATTTTGTTTAAATTTAATTCTAGGGCTTAGAAGAAAGACGCACAAAAGATTCTAGAACATAGAAAGAAGCCTGATTCTGTGTTTTGGAGCATGGGGCAATGGCAGGAAGTTGATGGAGTCACACCTAACTCTAAACATCTTTGCCAATTTATTCTGTCCCCTAGATATCTCCCCCAAACCCACCCCAGAAGCCCAGCATCTATAGCATCAACACCAAATCCTAGGCAACCCAATCCTCCTCATCGTCATCGTCATCATCACCATCATCTTCTTCTTCTTCATAGTCTTCATCTTCATCTCTTATCATGGCCGCTGCCACCTCTTCATCAACCTCATCCTCATCCCCCAAGCACACCTCCACTTCGCAAGGTGCTGGCGAGTGTGAACGGAACCACTTCAACACCTGCTCAGCATCCATACCAGACTCAAGACAGAGTGCTGGCAAGTCACTCTCCTGGAGCTGCAGATGAGCTGCCCAGTAGCGTTCTAATGGGCTTGTGTTTGGATGGCTAGTATGAAGTGAATGAGGAGGTAGTGAGGAGATAGGCTCTTGATTCTGGCCCCCATTGTCCCGAAACCATTTCAACTGGCCATGTTTGAGGGCATAGCGAGTATCTCCAAACCACTGGATGATTTCTGCCCGTGGTAGCCCAGTGGTCTGCTCCAGTTGATGATAATCCTCTCGCCTGGCCCACTGCCGATGAAGAAAGAAGGATTTTAACACATCCAACTGCTCCTTTGTCTTTCGCCTAGGTTTGCGTAGAATGTCTGAAATATAACCTGAAACCTGTTGCTGGTCACCTACAGAGTACCGATACTTCTGAAGGCTGGATGACTCGGAAACACTGGCTATAGCCGTAGAGGAGGATGGGGTTACTTTGTTGGAAGGGCATGTGGGGAGAATCGCAGGGTGATGCCCACCATTCACTGCAGATGTGATGGTTTCAGTGGACTGTTGGGAGGATTTGGTTGGGTCCCAGGCCATTGTGTGAGAGTTTTGCAGCTTGTAATCCAGGCTGGTGGTTGTGGTGGGCAAGTAAGCACTGGAAAGGGTCTCTTTGGTATAATGATGAAAATGCAAGGAGGCCCCTGCCAATTCGTGGTTCTCCGGAGCTTTGCTATGGTGGGACAAGGCATTTCCCTTCAGTTCCCAGATGTCCTGAGTGATTCTCCCAAGTTCTCTTGTCCCTTGGACTGTGCTGCAGTGGCTTGAGGCGGTTACAGGATATTGCTGGTTCTCCTGATATTTACTGGAGTGCTGCACAGAGGCAGGTGCTGGTTGGTGACATTCCTGGCCCTTACATGACTGGTGCCAGGAGTTACTGTCATTCCCAGCAAGCAGGCAACTAAAGTGTAGCTGGTCCTGATGGTAGATGAGCCGAGCCCGAGTCTCTTCAATTTCCTCAGCACTCCAGCTGATGCCACAGCGTAGCCGTTGTGCCATGAACCAGGCTTTGACCTTCTCCATGTGCAGGCTGTGACGCAGGCAGAGCAAGGCCAGGTCAGAAAGGCTGGGGTATGGGAAGTAGCTGAATGTCTGCAGCAGGTGCTGGTTGCTGTCAAGGTCACTGGTCTGTGCTGCTTGCGTCCATACCAACTGGAGGTCCTCAGAGATGGGTGGCAAGCAGATCAAGCCTGGGGGTGAGCTGAGGCAGCCTGGGGCATCCTTGTTAGGGGGCATAGCAGCTGGATCTAGAAGGAATCTTCTGTATGGGGATCAGCTTCTGTCCCTCTGAACAGCTGGAATGGAAATATAAATTAGGAGAAAGGGAAATAAGAAATGAGAGCACGAGCACAAGGAAATTAGACCGCAAGAAAAAAATAGGAACAGAATAAGGAGAGAAAATGAGGACTCCATTTGCGGGTGGGGGAAAGGCTCAGGCTGTCTACCACCTCAGTAGCAGCTGGGCCAGAAAAACTGGTGTTTGAACCATACAACTTCAGATTCCTATGACTGAATGTTTCCCCAAACAAATCTATTTCATTCAAAAAGAGAACTGGAATGTTAGAGAGAGAATAGTTTTAACATACTCTTCTCCTAGTTTGCTATAGGAATGTTTTAGGTATGGAGAGACATTGAATAAGGCGAGACCCGGCTTGCAGTCTGAAGTGGTAAAACCCAGGCTCAGTTTCACCACCTCAGTGAAAGCTAGGCCTCAGTCGTGACCACTGGGCAACTAAAACTTCACAGGTACATATGAAGCTGCCTCATACTGAGTCAGACCGTTTGTCCATCTAGCTCAGTATTGTCTATTCAGACTAGTGGCAGCTTCTTCAAGGTTGCAGACAGGAGTCTCTCTCAGCCCTATATTGGAGATGCCAGGGAGGGAACTTGGAACTTTCTGCATGCAAGCACACAGGTGCTCTTTCCAGAGCAGCACCATCCCCTAAGGGGAATATCTTACAGTGTTCACGTGTAGTCTCCCATTCATATGCAAACCAGGGCAGACCCTGCTTAGCAAAGGGGGAAATTCATGCTACCACAATTCATGCTACTTCCTCTTCCACTCCCCACCCACCCCCATTTGAGAATACCAGGATTATCTAAGATATTATTGTGTTACAATCACAGAGTACTCAAGTTTTCTCTCTCTGTTTTCCCTGTCTTTTCTACACCCCAGACCCAAATCAACTGGCCCACAAATATCTTTCAAGTTTCACCCTTCTCCACTTCTATTGCATTAACTGAGAGAGATAAGACAGCTAACTTAACTAAGGTGGTGTCTCAAAATACACAATTTCCGGATGGAGAATGAAAATGTGTGTCTAATAGATCAGGTTTGTTCTATTCTGTTCACAGTGAACTTTTAGAATCTGACTTTTTTATTGTTTAAGTTTAATTGTTAACTTGCAGCAAATAATGGGCAAAGCAGTTTAGAGTGAAACCCATATACAAAAAAAAGGGAGGGGGAGACAGTAGTGGAGCAGGATGATGCTTTTACCTGGCATAAGGGAGGGGATTTGCCTCCGAAAGCAGTATTCTTAAAGCCTTTTAGTGTGTGGACACCTGCAGACACACAAGGACAAAGTTGGTGAGCAAGGGGCTAGAACCCAGGATTCCTGGCTCCTGCATACCTCTTTGCAAGAAGAGAATACAAAAGGAGATGTTATTGGGATGTACTTTATGGGATTATGTGGGGAAGATGACAAATGCACTAACCAAAGAAGTTTGCCAGCTAGTGTACAAGAATGCAGCAAAGCTGAAATCCTGTTAATAGACCACAGAATTTGGGCCACAGAACTTGTGTTTGGACTGTACCACTTCAGACTGCAGGTGGGGACTCACTTGCCAGAATGATAACCCCTGTACAAACAGCTAGTACATCAGGGAGAAGGGCTAGCCTTCTCCCCGATATTTAGTTTTCTTTGTGACAAGGATTATTTTTATTTTATATGGCAAAGCATTCCACCAGAAGTGGTACAGCTCAGACATAGTTTAACTACTTCAGTGCCACAGGATTCCTTGTTGGCTTTACTACACCAAACTACCCAAGCCTCTTCTCTGGAATAAAAAGGGCCATCAGGTTAATAAACTCTTTGTTATATATTCATAAGTTAAATAACCATTTAAGTGCTCAAAGTGACTCCCATTTAAATAATTTAGTTAAGCATTCCCATTCCCACCCCGCACAGAACTGAACATAAAGCAGCAAAGAACTGACAGGAACTAAACTTCTCCTAAAAATGTTAAGACTGGCAGACATGAGCAAGGTGTCAATCTGAGGAGGAATGAGGAGCAGACAAAAATAAAATTTTCACAAACCACTGACTAGAGAAAGAATATTCATACATATCCATGGCTCAGTTTCAACAATGAGTGTCTACTTCCATGTTCCAAAACTGGAGCTCCAGATCCAATTTCCATTTTGTATATCCACAAGACTATAAACTCCTTGTGTTAATTACTTGCCACTACTTATGTGTTCCTTCACATTTCTTCCAAGCCTCTAAACTGACATTCTTCTAGGACACTTAAATATTTGTTGAAAGAATAATAATCTACACAAGTTAGCACACATTAGCAGCAATAAAATTATCAACCAGATTGAGAGAGCCAATTTATTAGCTCTTAAAAGCCACGCTATTAAAGATTAGGTATTAAGAGCCAAGCTATTAATACTGGAAACCACCTGGTCTTTAATTAAACAAAAC
This sequence comes from Hemicordylus capensis, assembly GCF_027244095.1. NCBI lineage: Eukaryota > Metazoa > Chordata > Lepidosauria > Squamata > Cordylidae > Hemicordylus > Hemicordylus capensis. Next base: position 5,242,450 of record NC_069662.1, on the reverse strand, counting down.
AATTCATTCAGCTACAACTCTGTTGCTGTTAACTACAGAAACACCAGAAAAATCAGGCAACTGAAGTCAGCATTGACAGGAAACCATTTCCATCCTAGTTCCACAAAAACCAAATGGCTTCTTTAAAGTTTAAACAGCAACCATGTAAATAAACACTACGCTACTGCCTGGCAGCCACACTGATCTGGTCAGCCGTTAAGGAAGATCCTTACGTGGAGGGGAAACCCAGCTCTAGCAAGTCTCTGGGGTGAGAACAGACATAAGCACCCCAAAAGGAAGACCACAGCAGATCCTATTTGTTTTCTAACCCCTTGCCCTGAGATTTCCTCAGTACCCCCGACCTTTCCCAGAATCCCAAACCCCATCATTTATTTCAGCAGCACTGCCTTCCCTGTCTTTATGTCCACCCCTTTACGATTCCTCCGCACACAAAAATTCCCTTGCACCTCGCCAACCCTGGATTCTCACATCTATACTCACTTTTCTCCCTGTAGAGAGACTCCTCCCCCACTTCAAGACTTTCCTTCCTTCTTTCTCTCCCTTACTCCCTGCAGTGCATGCTGGGAAACAGAGGAGGGAAGGCGGGGTTTCCCAATCCCTGGGAAGCTGGCCCTTTGCAGGGAACTGGACACTGAGGTCCAATGCCTTCGCGTTTGCGTCCCCGTCTCGGTCCTCTTGCGGCGTGCTTCCCGATCTTTTCTCCACCTGCTTCAGCTTCCCATGAAACTGCTCACACATCCCTTTGCTGGTTGCATCTGTAACCCCCTGCTGCCACCAGGGGATGAATGGAAGCTTTGTATCCGGCAGTGTTCTCTGGAACTACACAGACATCCAGCGGACGAAAGTGCTCTTGGCTCTAGGTGCAAGTTCCAACTGTGTCCCATCTTCACTGTGTGGCCCTTGGTCATGTCATTCTCACTCACTGAGCCAGTGTCAGATGCCGTTAATCTTTAAAAGCCCACCATAACATGGGAATATATACTGTGTGGCCAGGAGTGTAGCTATAATTGAGCAAATGGGTTCAAAGAACCTGGGGCCCCCCTGCTCCTGAGGGCCCCCCAGCTCCACCCCTCCCTATTTTCTACACCATCTCCTTCACTCTTAGAGGCTGCCAGGGAGTGGGGCAAACACAGGCCCCCTATCCCCTAGCTACGCCCCTGCGTGTGGTCAACCTCACAAGGCAAATGCAGCACAGACCATATTGTGCTTTCCGTACAAAACATGTTGCACAAATGAAGAGTTAACGTTCACCCAGCCTAATAATCTCCGCAGCTCCCTAATACCAGATCTGTGGCAACAAATTGTAGGTATTCAGGAGTGAGAGAAAGGCTGTTGCTGTGCAACCTAATCTGATGCATGTCTACTCAGACATCCCACTTACTCCAAAGTAAGTGTATATGGGACTGCAGCCACAGCATGCACATGCTAGAGACCTTACAGACTTTAGTATGCTACGCATTGTACCACAATGAAAACAAGATCTAAATCCTCATGCGTTCTGTCTAAACCTGATTTGCCTCCCCTGTGTAGAATTACAAATTGTAAGCTCCTCAGGGCAGAGGCCTGTCTTATTTGTGTTGCTCTGTAACTGGTCATGCATACCAATAATAAATTTATATAACTTGAATGAGTGAATACATCTCCCCTGTCCATCCTAGGACCCCCAATCCTATTCTGCCTGTCCTCTTCTGCAAACAATTCCCAATGTTTCTTTAAAAAGGCCCCTCTTTGCACAACTCCCCTCTCAGGCAGACAATAATACAGTGGAGTAAGGAAGCTGGAAAGAAGAAGCTGAGGAGGAGGAGGAGGAGGAGGAGGAGGAGGGCGACAATAGCAGTATGTCTGAAACTGAAAATAATCAGAAGTACTGTAATTATTCCCTCTTTCCCTTTGCTTCTACTTCACTCCCCTCCTACTGTTTGTCTTGTATCTGTTTTCTAGATTGTACCCATCTTGGGGCAGGGACCTATCCTCTCATTCTGTGTAAAACACATGATGGCACAGTAATAATAAGTTGGAAAGAGGGCGGCGGGGGGCGGGGCACATTGTCTTAGTCCTGGCTTCCTTTTCTCACTGTATTATTCTGTAAGAAATGGGGAAGTTATTATTGGAATCTGGAGAGGGGGCAAAGAAAAGAAGAGCGAAAGAAGTGGGGAAGAGAAAGATGAAAGAGGAGATGGGAGAATGAAGGAGGCAGAAGGTAGAAAACGGGATTTAGACAAAATAGAGTGGGAGGGAGGCAGTAAAGAGGAGAAGACAAAAGGGAGCTCGCAGGAAAAAGGCAGGAGGAGATGACAAGAAGCGAACAGAGAAGCAGCAGGAGGTACGTAAGGCCGCTGCCGGGGGGGGGGGGGCGGCGCACGCAACGGAGGTCCTTCTGCCGGCCCGGCCCCCGGCCACTCACCCGCTCGAGCCCAGCCTGGGCTGAGACTGGCCACCTCCCCCTCCGAGCCTCGCTGTGCCCGCCCAGCCCCCCTGCTTGGGGGGCCGGCGGGGATCGCAGCCAGCACTGGGCTGACCACTAGTACAGGCGACGGTCGGGCCTGCCATTGGCTAGAAGAGGTGGGGGCCTTGGAGCTCGAACGCCCGAGTCCTCGAGAAAGAGGCAGCAGCAGGACTCCTGGGTTCTTTTACTCAGTGCGTTTTTTAGGGAATTAATCAGAGTGGAGTGATCGACCACACCCTTCTTACCTGGACACCATCCAGCCTTCCCTAACTGTGCACGTGCTCAGACCTCTCCCTCTGGGCTTCATTGTTGCTTCACGTGTTCCAGAATGTCCGGGGCGGGAGGGGGAGTGAGGAAGAAGTGTCTGGGTTCCTAAGCGCCCTGGAAAGGTGTGTGGTTGGATGCTCGAGCTCCAGGGAGAGCCAAAGGACCCCCCGCTGCTCCTTATAGGGCTCCCTCTACTCTCCTTGTTTATGGCCGAGCCAGGATTTGAGCCAGGGAGGGACTTTCTTGCTTACAGCTCCTGGGATTATCCTGTACTATTTTTCAGACCTGGCCGCGGATTTTTGGTAAAGCAAGAGCCCCTGATGTGCACAGAGGTGGTGCAGATGGAATTTACATCAACTTCCCTTTTGCATTTAAGATGGCATGGGATTACTGCCTTGTAAAATCCAAACCCATAGTGGCAAAGACTCTCTGTGCATGCTCAGGAGAACCTTTTAGAAATTACTGCATGTGTGTATGATAGGGTTGAGCTTTGGACCTGGATCATCCTGGGTCCCAGCACATGTCCTGAGGGTAGATTGCCAGCACAGGTGACCCTGTGGGAGCCTCATGTATGCTGCCATGAGCTCTGTGATGGAAAAAGCAATAGTGCCTCACTATGAGAATAGGGCTGTCCATCCAGATCCCTCAGAGAAGGTCGCTTGCACTTAAGGGATGTGCACGAAACATATGTTGCATTTCAAGCTTGAAACGAAATGCAAAACAGCCGGAACGTTTTGTTGACACAGCAGTTGAACCACCTGTTCTGAAGAAACTTCTCGAAATGTTTTGAGTGTTCCGGCCATAGAGAACAATAGGGAAACTCAAAACACCCCATTGTTCCCCATGGGTAGCTCCTAGCTCCCCATAGGTAGCTCCAACACCAAAATGGGTTGTGTGATGGGTGCTACCTGCCTCCCAACCCACACAAGTAATGGGCAAGCAGGGGATTTCTTGTGTGGGTTGTGTGGCAGGTAGCACCAATCATGCCTTGGTGTCCCTAAGATCTACCCATGGAGAACAATGGGATGTTTCGAGTTTTTCCATTGTTCCCTATGGCCAGAACAAGCTACACTCAGAGTGCACACAGGTTTTGCAATGCATTTTGCAACCCTACCTTGAAAAACACTGCATAAGCACACAGTAAAAGGGAATCTGCCCCTCCCAACACACAACACACATTTCAAACACAGTCCAAAATTGGACAAAATAATCACTGACCCAGAATCCACTGCCAACCACAGTGCCTGTGTTGCAGTAACATTACTGGCACAAGTTGCTCTCCTACACACAGTTATGACTCCATACTTATCTTGCCTAGGGAGCAAGAGGTTGCTGCTTCGAATCAGGGTGGCCAGATCCTCAGGGGTATACTCGTGAGTCAAATGGGCCGTAACCCAAAATTTGGCTTTTAAAAAGCCAAATCCCTGCTAGGGATGAGCACGGAACCAGGCGGGGGTGGTTCGAGGGTGTGTGGGGGTGCCACTTTAAGGGTGGGGAGGGTCACTTACCCCTCCCCCCACTTTCCGCCTGCCTGCACTCATCTTCCATAAAAGCCTTCGGGGCGGCAGGGAGGTACACTGCCGCCCTGAATGCTTTTATGGAAGACTAGCACTGGTGGGGGGAAAGCGGGGAGAGGGGTAAATGCACCCTTCCCTGCCCTTAAAGTGGCACCACCCCCACCCTCAGTGTTCAAACCTGTTTGGAGGCCCGTAAAAGGGCTTCCAAACAGGTTTGTGCACATCCCTAATCCCTGCTGGTGAAGCACCTATATTGGGCAGCAGCAATATAGGAAAGATGCTGAAAGGCATCATCTCATACTGCACGGGAGATGGCAATGGTAAACCCCTCCTGTAGTCTACCAAAGAAAACAGCATGGCTCAACTTGTTGTTGAAAACAACAGCAAACAACATTGCAACAGCTGCCACAGCAGCATCCTGGGCAGCAACCATAGCCATAAGTTCAACTAGAGCAACTTCAGCCACATTTTGACTGAGTACACCTTGCAATGCAGATTGCAGAGCAGAGCAGTGAGTGAAGCATCAGTTAGTCTCAAGGCCAGACATGGAGTTCATCACAGCAATCACCAAGAAATATTACAGAGAGAGCGGTCACTGTCCATTTTTCACCACAACACTATCTCACAAACAAAACCTACAACTCAAGGAAGGCAGGTACTCAGGTTCTGCCTTTGTCAGTCTGAGATCCAGCAAAACCAGATCATTATAGCAGCAGTAGCACAGTGTATTATACTCAGCGCTGATAAAAGAAAACTACAAAATCAAACCTACCTTCCTCCTCTCCTGATGTATTCTCTTCAAGAGCGGCATATGGGCTCTCTCTGCCTCCCAGTCCCTTTGAATACATTTTGAAATTCCCTCCTTTTGTGTTCCCTCTTCCCTCCCTCCAGCCAACAGGGGCACAGTTGCCCTTGACAACACTTGATTTGTATGATAAGAAGCCAACCATGAAGCAAGGAGATTGCAAGCCAATTGGAAGCCGGTGCCAGAAAACCAATCAGTAAGGGGAAAACAGGCCTCCAAAATGGCACTCGAAATGTCAAAACCTTTCGATTGAAACAGGGTTGTTTTGTTCTGTGCTTGAAACAGATCCTTTATTTAGAGGGCATTTTGTTTCAAGCTCAAAACACTCACAATGGCCCTTTCCAAGTTGAAACGTTTTAACGTCAAAACGTTCTGCACATCCCTCCTTTCCTCCACTTTCCAAAATTCAGCTGGCAGTGACAGCATGTGAGAGGAATCTCCATGGGTGTGCTAAGACATGGGAGTCCTGACTTCAGGAGATTCACTTGCCTCCTAGCCTGCCCACATTTCGACGTTACTTCAGTTGTCTTCCTCAGTTCTATTTTTATTTTATGGATTTATATACTGCCTCAACTCATGTCTCTAGACAGTTTACATCCTATCAGCTGGTTTTTTGTCCTAACATTGTTTTAGCTGCTCTTAAACTTGCAGTAAACATTTTGTTTGTTTGTTTGTTTGTTTGTTGGTAATACACGTGACCCACCTTGGGTTATCTTGTGGTGGGAAAGTGAGATATCTATTTCCGTAAATAGATACATTCTAACCCTCACTGCCTCCTCCCTGCCTAAGGCAATGTTGAATCCCTAGATGTAGAACTACAACTCCCATCATCATCAGTCACAATGGCTGACCAAATGGACAGGAACAACAGCAATGATTGAAGGGTGGGGCGTGGGGGTCAGTAGCGCTCTTACTGTAGAACTGGGCTCTAAAGGCACCTGCACAACTTGGGGCCAATCTCACAATGCAGCCCATCAGGGTCTCAATAAGCCCAATTGTTACTAGCTCTCTGACACTGTAACAGCAATAGAAGACCCTTGCTAAGTGAGCAGAGGCACCTTTTAAAAAGTGGCAATTTTCTTTATTTAGCAGGGGGAGAGCAACTGGCCCTATCCATCCCCAGCACAGCATCCCTCCAGCGGCTGTTGCTGGGGTCTATCTTGTGTTTCTTTTTTAGATTGTGAACCCTTTGGGGACAGGGAGCCATTTTATTTATTTATTTGTATCCATGTAAACCGCTTTGGGAACTCTTGTTGCAAAGCGGTATATCAATATTCTTCGTTGTCGTTTTCATCATGCATCTTGGCAGGCCACGATCCGTAGCTGGTGGGCTGTATCTGGGCATCGCAAGCTGGGCTGAGGCACCCTCGCCTCTCTCAGACAGGCCTGCAATATTGCAGGAAGGCCAGAGAATTCTTCAGCCCGTTTTCACTCCTCCTCTCCCTATCCCCCATTCTCCTGCATGACTCAACACATAGTTTAAAAGATTGTTTATTATGATTAGGCTTACATGGCAAAAACCAACAACCCTACAGCATTTATATCCAGGTCCATAAAGCAACAGGTTGGGGGAGTTTGGAAAGTTCAGGGATGAAGGAACGTTCAAGAAGGGGTTCTGCTTTACTGCATGGCCACTGTCGGTGAATAGTACTATGGTTGCGGAGCAACTGGAAGGCAATTTCTCTTCCTGGGGTGCCTTAGAAGGGAGCAGCAGGGGCAGGGGTGTAACTATAACAGGGCAGTTGTCTGGGGGCCCACTGCCTTGGGGGGCCCCCAGAGGCAAGTCCCATGACTGACTCCCCCAGCCGCGCACCCACCCAGGCTTCCTTCAGTTCTATTCATCCTCCGAAATTGATGTGAGTGTTAAGACCTGGAGCTACCAGAACAGCATGTCTTTCTTTAGCACCATTAAATGATTTGCATCATCCACAATTTACAAAACCTTTAAAAAAAAATTTAGGATGATGTTCTATTGTGGCACATAGGTTGTGTGTGTGTGTATCTATATCTGTATATCTCACACTATGCTTTTTGTTACCACTATTCAGCCTCATTTAAGATTCCTTTACTTCATGAGCTGAGCTTCAGTGAGGAGGGGCATTTTAAAATCTTGTCTCTGGGCCCACTACAACCTTGCTACGCCCCTGAGCAGGGCAGAAAGTCAGAAGGCTTGTGCTACAAGGAAGCATGGGTCTTTACCTCAGAGGCAGAGCATCTGCATGTGATCTCAGGTTCAATCCCTGGCAGCTTCTCCAGGTAGGGCTGGGAGAGACCTCTGCCTGAGACCTTGGAGAGCCACTGCCAGTCAGAGTAGGACTGAACTAGAGAGATCAATGATCTGACTCGGTATGGCAGCTTCCTGTCCTCCTATGTACAAGGAAGATGAGGAAGGGGCACACAGCAGGCAGGATAACCTGGGGTGGAGGGAGGAGGCGAATCAGCCACAGCCAGGGTGTGTGGGGTTCCTTGTTGACCCACACAGAGGATAGGGAGTGAGGTGGTTGTGCCCACATATCCAGAGCCTCCATGAACAGACCCTCAGCGTTTAAGGCCCTTGTGCTCGCTGAGCAGAGTTAAAGTGAGGAGGGGGAGCAGGAAGACAGAAAGGCAGAGTGAGAGTGGGGCGGGAGGTGTAGTCCAGGGCAGGGCGTTTATGCATGTGGGGGAGAGAGAGCCAGCTTGTCACTCCCGGCAGCTGGAACATTGTGCACGCGCACCTCCGTAACCCTGGCAGTCAGGCCCCAGGCACTGGCAGCAGGCGTTGTGAAACCAGCGGTAGCGCCAGGCCCCGACCGACTGGCAAGCCATCCGGCATCGGCTCATGGACAGGCACTCGTTGAAGAAAATGGACTGGCAGGGCGGCGCTGTAGCGTTGAGGGCCTCGGCATCTGGGGCGGCCAAGTCTGCAAAATTAGAAGAGGGTAAGCGAATTGCTGACACGGTGAGGCAGGAGACAGCATTAATAATAATAATAATAATAGTAGTAGTAGTAGTAGTAGTAGTAGTAATAGTAATAATAATAATTTGATTTCTATACCACCCTTCCAAAAATGACTCAGGGTGGTTTACACAGAGAAATAATAAATAAATAAGATGGCTCCCTGTCCCCAAAGGGCTCACATTCTAAAAATGTAAAAATGTAAAAAGCATATGGCCGCCATCTTCTCACAACTTTGCCAGGCAGAGCAATATGGATGCATCCATTCTCAAGTGGGCAATTTCTCTGGCTTGGCTAATACTAGGACACTTCAGTAGTGCTTCCTTTTTTCTTCTGCTTGCAAGATCTCTTGTTGGTCCATCTCAAGGAACCCTGGGAATTGGGCTACAATAACAAACAACTGTGAAAATTGTAGACACAGAGATATTAGTGCAGCGTCCTTCATTGTAAGGCCTGGGGGCCAGAGGTCGCCCCCATCAACCCTAAGTGTGCCCCCCCCACTAATTGTTTATTGTGTCTGTGTGAAGCTTTGGCCAAACCTAAATACTCTCCGCAGTCCCCCTGGCACCATGTGGAGACAACCATTCTCAAGATGAAGTGTTGTGCTTTGCCCAGTGTTGGGGTGGGGGGTTGTCTCCTTAAGAGGGAAACAGAGCCCTCTTGGACCCCGGCACCATCTTGGAAGATGTGCACAGAGTGCTGGGATGTGCTGCCCTTCCCTGGGCTTTCCTCCTAGAGCTCTTAAGAGGGCCCAGTGCTGAGAAAAGCACAGTACTTTGATCACGCAAACCGGGCTGGTTTGAGTGGTTTGGTTGCAAACCGGTTCGAGATGGTTCATTGGCCCAGCCACTCGGTTTGACCGAACCTGTTTGGGGACCTGTGGTTCGGACCGAATTCAGATCCAACCACAGCAAACAATCCGTGCACACCCCCACACAGTCCTGTCTGCACAGGGGGAAATGGCTCTCACATTGGAGGTCCCCAGTGAAGATCACCATGTTACTCTGTTGCAGCAAAAGGACAAGCTTTGAGTATTCCTAAAGATTAATCCATCTGAGGCTTTGTAAGCACGTCTATATATTTCCGCTGCTAGCTGGGAAACGAGGAACCCTTTAAAATGGCAGCTCTTATATTTATCAGGGGGAGAGTAAATGTCCCTATTTGGCCCAGAACAGTATCTATTCGGCCCAGAACAGTGTGCCTGTCATCTTTTTAGATTGTGAGCCCTTTTAGGGCCTGGGATTGTAAAAATCATTTTTGCTATGTAAACCGCTTTGAGAACTTTCTGCTGAAAAGCGGTATATTAATAGTAATAGTATGAAGTGAACTGAGATGGTAATATACCTACATCAGGTGTTCTCAGTCTTTGACCCCCAGATGTTCTTGGATGACAGTTCCCATCACCCCTAGGCGCAGTGGCCGAAGGCTGGAAATGATGGGAGTTGTTGTCCAAGAACATCTGGGGATCCAAGATGGAGAACGCCTGATATCCACAATTTCATGGGCCTGAGAGCTAATCACAGGAGCAGAAGGAGCCCTTCCAAAAGGGCCATCTAGTCAGCATCCTGTTTGCCATTGCACAAAGGCAATAATGCCCCCCAGCTGTTGCCCCCAATGAACTGGGACCCACCAGCCTACTGCCTCGACACCTGGAGGTCCCATTGAGCTATCATGGCCGGCAACATTTGATAGTCACCTCCTCCGCAAATGTGTCTAATCCCTGTTGAAAGCCATCTAAGCCAGGGTTTCTTAACCTTGGGCCCCCAGATGTTTTTGGACTACAACTCCCATCATCCTCAGCCACAAATGTCATGTCCGGGAATGATGGGAGTTGTAGTCCAACAAAATCTGGGGGCCCAAGGTTAAGAAACCCTGGCTTAGATGGCTTTCAACAGGGATTAGACACATTTGCGGAGCAGGTGACTATCAAATATTGCCGGCCATGGTCTAAGCCATTAGTAAGATTTGTGGCAGTGAGCTCCATAAGCTAATTTTGTACTGCCTGTTCTGAACCTACAGCCAGTCAGTTTCCATGGGTGGCCCCAAGGTCTCTTGTTGCTACTCTGGCCTGGAGCTCCAAGCAATTCCATACATGCTGGGGAAGGGAAACCCCTCGTGGTTTGTGTCCTAGCATTTCCCCAAAGGCTTCACTTACATTGCCTGAATCATCTTGACCTCAGCCATGTAATGAAGGCTAGTGCTATCATCAGCACACCACTAAACTAACTCTGCCCCCCGCCCACCCACCCAATATCATGCCAGAAGAACCCCCAGGCCGGCTTCTCAACTGTGCTGACTCAGCACTTCCCTTGGCAGTGCCTCCTTCCTCTGCCACTTGACCAGCTGTGGTTGTACATACCCTACAGTTTCAAACTAATTAATCGTCATTTCCCTCTCCCAAAAGCACCCTAGGACAGAGATTCTCAACGTGTGGGTCCCCAGGTGTAATTGGACTTCAACTCCCATAATTCCCAACCAAAGGCCACTGGGGCTGGGGATTATGGGAGTTGAAGTCCAATAACATCTGGGGACCCACACGTTGAGAATCCCTGCCCTAGGAGCTATAAGCAGGGGCAGAGATCTCCAAGTCCCTGCACCCTCACCAAAACTACAGTTCCCAGGATTCTTTGCCACAATAGTTAAGGTGGTATTAGAACAAGACGAGTTTGTTGTGCAGACTTACCCTTTGTCTTCTGTTGAGGCTGGCTGCTTACCTAAGCAGTTCCTGCTGCTTATTATTAATTGTTATTAGTTAACGATTGTGGCAAAGAATCCTGGGAGACATCCTGCCCAGGCATACCTGTGTGTGGTCCCAGCAAGAGGTGGCCTGTGTCTGCGTGATTCTGTCTCAGCTCCTCCTCCGCCGACAGGGTCAGGATGCTCCAGCCCATGGGGGGGTCGTTGTCGGAGATGGCCATGAGCGCCCGGAAGAGTGAGGGTACGGGTGACATCAGGTTGTGCATGGAGCTGCGCAGCGCAGGGCGGGGGGCCGAGGGGGGGCGTTCGTCACACAGCCCTTGGGATAGGGAAACACCGTCAAAATTCCTCATGAGACCCTCGTCCTGTGTTGGTTTGGTCTTTGGACAGAGGTGAGCAAGGCATTGGCTTTGAGGCTGGTGGCCAGAGGCACGTTTTTTAGATTTGGGTGGAGTGCGGGAAAGAGACTCAGTAGAGTTTAAAGACCGGTTCATGGACACACTGAAGATTCAGCTGGAAAACAGAGCTATGATCGGAACTATGCAGCAACAATGAGTGTTTTGCAAAACTGAAAGAAATCTAATGATTTTCATGGGCTGAAAATCAAAGCTGGCATAAAATGCTAATGAACAGAGTCAACACAACTATACACATGAAAGGGGGGGGAATGTGTGGCCCTCTGAGTGCTTGGCTATGGTGTGAAGACCCATGCATCGTGGTGAACGTAGCCTGCCTCCAGTTCCCAGCCCATGCAGGAAATAAATTTAGCTTAGTGGTGGAGCATCTCCTTGGCTGCAGGAAGTCCCAGGTTCAATCCCGGGCAGTATCTCCAGGTAGGGCTGTCAGTCAGTGAAGAAAATATTATTGAGCTAGATGGACCAATGGTCTGACTTGGTATGAGGCAACTTCCTATGCTCCATTCTTGATTCTGTACAAACTTTATTGCTGGCAGCCAGAAACCACCACAATTGGGTAGGAACATAGGAAGCTGCCATATACCGAGTCAGACCATTGGTCCATCTAGCTCAAGATTGTCTACACCTGGGATTCTCTACGTTGGGCCCCCAGATGTTATTGGACTTCAACTCCCACAATCCCCAGGCTCAGTGGTCTTTGGCTGATTATGGGATTTGAAGTCCAATAACATCTGGGGACCCAACGTTGAGAATCCCTGGTCTACACAGACTGGCAGCAGCTTCTGCCCTGCTAACTGAGCAAAGAGGCACCTTTTAAAAGTGGTGATTCTCTTTATTGAGCAGGGGGAGAGCAACTGGCCCTCTCCACCCCCAGCACAGCATCCTGCCAGTGGCTGTTGCTGGGGTCTCTATTGTGTTTCTTTTTAGATTGTGAGCCCTTTGGGGACAGGGAGCCATCTTATTTATTTGTTTGTTTATATCTATGTAAACTGTTTTGGGAACTTCTGTTGAAACGCAGTATATAAATATCTGTTGTATTGTATTCATTGTATTCTCCATGTTTGAAGGCAGGAGTCTCTCTCAGCCCTATCTAGCGAAGCCAGGGAGGGAATCTGGAACCTTCTGCACTCAAGCATGCAGGTGCTCTTCCCAGAGCGGCCCTATCCCCTCAGGGGAATATCTTACAGTACTTACATGTGGTCTCCCATTCAAATGCAACCAGAGTGGACCCTGCTTAGCAAAGGGGACAATGTATGCTTGCTCGCACCATCTTTCTTAACGGAAAGATGGAAATACTTTATGGATTTCTGGAGATGGGTTTCTAGTCCTGATTGTGTGAGACAAATCTTTTGATATGTCCTCCCCGCCACCCAGCCCGAGTATAGCTGCGTTAGGTTGCCTGCATAGTCTAGTCACACACGAGCAAGCTCAGAATCCTGGATATTGTGGCAGGAGTTCCAGCCAAGGGCTCTCAAACTTCAGCCCCCAGTTTTTGTTGGACTACAGCTCCCATCACCCCCAGGCACACCACTGTAGCTGGGCATGATGGGAGCTGCAGCCCAACAACGTCTGGGGACCCAAGTTTGAGAACTTCTACTAGAACGCAGTTGAATTGCCATTCACCCACCCACCCCCTTTCCATCTGGCAACTGCTTTTCTCCACTGCCCCTGTGTCTCAGTTAATGACTGGAGGGCCAGCATGGAGGCAACCCCAGGAGTTCACTCACCCACACATTCACAGCAAGACTCCCAAAGGTTGCCCAGGCAGAAGGCGCACTCCTGGCAGCATGGACAGCCGGCACGGTTGGCTTCACACTGGCACACTTCCTGTCAAGAGATGCCAAGTTGGGCAAGGTGTTAAAACCTTTCTCTCACTCTCCCCTAACCTACCTCACAGGGCTGTTGTGAGGATAAAAGAGAGAGAACCATGTATGTTGCTCTGAGCTTCTTGGAGGAAGAGCAGGATACAAATGCCATAAATAAATAAATAGATAAATAAAATCACATCTGCACGGAAAAAAATGCTCCAGTGTTGCTCCATGGGGAAAACACCAACGCTGTGTGTAAAATAATTCATAGGATCATAGGAAGCTGCCATTTACTTAGTCAGACCATAGGTCCATCTCGCTCAGTATTGTCTACACAGACTGGCAGTAGCTTCTCCAAGGTTGCAGGCAGGAACCTCTCTCAGGCCTATTTTAGAGATGCTGCCACGGAGGGAACTTGGAACCAAGATGCTCTTCCCAGAGCGGCTCCATTCCCTAAGGGGAATATCTTACAGTTCTCACACTTCTAGTCTCCCTTTCATATGCAACCAGGGCAGACCCTGCTTAGCTAAGGGGACAAGTCATGCTTGCTACCACAAGGCCAGCTCTTTTTCTCAGTTGCATTTATTATTTGTGTATTTAAAATAACGACCCCTCACCTCTCAAGTCCCATTGAAGGGATTGCAAGGCAATCTGCAAGACTGCAATACATTTAAAGTGCAATACAATAGTGTCAACTTAGAGTTTGGGGGAAAATATCTGAAGCTAGCTTACCTGAGAGGAGAGAACATGGGGCACCTAAACATTTGTACGTGCCCCAGAAAAGTGTCATCTGGTAACAGAAGCATGCCCCTCTCATGGTAGGTGGTGAAAAAAAAATCCACAGATAAAATCATTGATTATTTGCTGCTCCATTTTATATCCCAAAACCTGTCCCCTGACATAGGTGTTTCACCTTGCCCAATGATATGGCCAGAAAGCAGCTGGTGCTAATATGAATGGTTAGGAAATGGACTAGTAAGGGATAATCTGCTCAGCCCCAATTTGATAAATCTGGGCAGACTCCCATGAGCATGAGCATGCCCCAATTTCTGAAAGGGGCTTGCCCTAATCTTGGGGAACGGGCTCATTTTCCTCTCAGAAGATGTTATCTACGGCGTGAGTCAAGGACCTGACCCAGCCTCCCTTCAATGCACTGTAGATGGACATGGACACATTCTGCTGCATGATCGGATCAGTAATTCACACCTACTGCAGAGAAACAGCATTGCTCTCAGAGGAGTGTGTCTGCTGCATCTATCAGTGCCCTGTGTCCTATCTGCTTTCTGATCAGCCTTCACTGTGTATGGGTGATTCTGCTGTAGCAAATCTGATTGGATCATTGGCTCACCTCCCAATGCAGAGATGCAGCAGGATTGCTCAAAGCGGAATGTGTCTGTTGCAACTCTGTGTGAATCCCCACTGTGGGGCTTGCCTATTTCCAACCAGGAGGCACACCCCAGTCACTCAGACAGACACGTGGGGTAGTGGAGTTGGGCTCCACTGAGGGTCAATAACATTTCAATACTCAAAGTAAATGTTTGGGGGGTAGAAGTCGATGCAGCAAGCCTCCAGTTTTAGTGAGAGAAAAGAGGAGTTTGCACATGTTTGTGAAACGTTTCTCCAGCCATTCAAGTCTGTACCCGAGTACAAGGTGCAGCCAGATTCTCCTGCGCATCTCACCTGCAGCAGGCACTTACTGACGTCGCTGGCACAGAGGGCCTTATTGCAGCCGTCCGCAGAGGATGCCACAGTCCATGTTGCAGCCACCAAAAGCAAGGCCACGCCACAGGGCATTGCTGCAGTATGTGTGGGGCAGGGACAGAGCCACCTGGAAGAGAGTGGAACGTTACTGAAGAGCAGAGAAAAGAATATAGGAACATAGGGAAGCTGCCATATCCTGAGTCAGACCACTGGTCTATTTAGCTCAGTATTGTCTACACAGACCGGCAGCGGCTTCTCCAAGGTTGCAGGCAGGAGTCTCTCTCAGCCCTATCTTGGAGATGCTGCCAGGGAGGGAACTTGGAACCTTCTGCTCTTCCCAGAGCGGCTCCATCCCCTGAGGGGAATCTCTTCCAGGGCTCACACTTCTAGTCTCCCATTCATATGCAACCAGGGCGGACCTTGCTTAGCTAAGGGGACAAGTCATGCTTGCTACCACAAGGCCAGCTCTCCTCCAAGAAAGAGGAGCCTTGAATGCATGCTTGCCTTGGCTTCAGATCCATCTGTTGTACATGCCTCCAAAAAGTTATTCAGCCACAAGAAATGTTTACTTTTCAAACAAAACAAACCACCCACTTTTGTAACTCTTCTCTGGCTGCCTGGAAAAGCCTTTTACTCTCCATGGGCAACCTGGAGTGGCCAGCTGTAGGTTGCCATCCATGGCAGCAGCAGATAAAAAGCCGGCGGGGGGGGGAGCACAGTAGAGGCAAAGGGCATTTCAGGAGCTGGGGGGTGGGGTGAGATTTCCCCATATGCTAAATTTCTGGGGGGGAAATGGTGCATTTCACATCAATGCTCAATATATATTTTCTGTGAAGCAAGTCCTGCTGGTTTTGTTGGAGTTAACTTTTTGGTAAGCATGATTAGGAATCACAGCCTTATCTGAAGCCTTATAATCCAGCAATTTTACATTTATGATCCAGTTTATTCAGCAATGGTTCTGGTGGGCTGGAGGCGAGGAGATGTTGAGTTACTTGTAGGGAGAATGCTTGACCTCTTACCTCCCCCCCCCCATGCTACCTATTGGTGCTTGCTGTCTATGGGTGCATTGCTAGGCACACTTACTTGGGGGAGTAAGCCCAGCTGAACACCAGAAGTCTTACTTCTGAATAATCTTGTATAGAAAGCACTGTTAATCATGTTTGCTTGCTTGCTCCTTCCCATCTTGTCCTATTCTGATCAGCCAGGGGAGCTGAGGAGCAGGTGATCAGTGGGTCCTGGGTGGTAGCCCGCCTTTTCAAGGCATGGGGTTGTTCATAGGGGATTGTGCTCATCTGCATCAGTGACTACCGGAGGGAAGCCATTCTGGGTTAAACAAACTGGAGTACAAGCAGGATTTGGCTACAGCTAGAGGGAGTCAGGGGTGGGACCTGTGCTAGTGTTCTTTGGGGCTCCCCTATCACTGGCCCCTAATTTGTCCCCGGAAAGGAGGTGTCCTGAGGGGGGGAGATGTGGGGTGGTGGTGGAGAGAGGCAGTGATTCCAGATTCCCAGCCCTGGCCCATAATGCGAGGGGGAGGCATACAGCCCCTCTAAAGTTCTGGGTGAGGCTGAGTGGGAGATCAGGTCTGGAAGTCAGCCTGCTGCTGCTGCTGCTCCCCATGGGCAAAGACCCCCCTCCCCTGACCCTCTTGGCGTGCCGTGGGGAACGGATGGTGGGGGAAGGGTGGGGGGGAGCCCCGCGAACTGCGAAAAAGTCCTCCCCTCCCGGCCAAAGAGCTTGCAAAGAAGAAAAAGTTAAGGCAGTAGAAAGGTGTTACCTGCGCGCGGGGGGTGTGTGTGTGGGGGTGTGTGTCTACGATCTGCCTTTTTGGGGCGGGGGGTGCTGAGCAGAGTAGTCGCCCCCCCGTCTTCTCTGCCGGTAGGAAAAGGAGAGGAGGAGAGAAAGGAAGAAAGGATTTCGGAAGGGGGAGAAAGGGGGAGAGGAGGGGGGGGAGAGAGGCAGGCAGGCGGCCATTGGCTTGGGACAGCGGCGCTCCGCTTTCCCGACGAAGCCCTGCTTGCGAAACGAGCGGAGGAGACAAAAGGAGTAGTCGAGGAGGGAGGGGGGGAGGAGGAGGAGGCCGGCCGAGAGTGCCGCCGCGGGGGGGTCGCCTGAACCTGGTCCAGGCAAGGCAGGCAAGCGAGCGGAGCAGCAGCAGCCCTCTTCCTCCCAAGGTCCTCCCCCTCGCCGCCGCCGGCCTCCCTGAGTCACCCTCTCCTCTCGCTCCCGTTCTTCTTCTCGGACTCTTCTTCCTCCCCACCTGGGAGCGAGCGGCCTTTCTCCCTCCCCCCCCCTGGTCCGCAGCTCCTCCAGCCACCCCCCACCGCCCCACCCCAGGGGGGCCTCCAGCCCAGGCGCGCGCTGGACAGCCGCTGCTTTGTGCTCGTCCCCAGGAGAGGGAAGGAGCCGAGGACGCTGCGAAGGCGGCTGCCGAAAGGCCGGACACGCCGAGCTCGGCCGGCGCAGAGGAGCGCCGCTCGCTCCCGGGTGTCTCCGGAGCCCTCCAGCCCCTGCTGGCATCATTCATGTCCTTGAGCCAAAGGGCTGCATCTCCGCCCGTGAAATGGCCATTTCGGTGTCAGGGAGGCACAGACCGGGTCAAGCGGGACCTTCCCGTTTTCCGTTCTTTCCCACCATTTATTTCTTTGGGTTTTTTGTTTGCTTGTTGAGGCAATGGCATTGTTTTGCCTTTATTTGCTGGTCAATGACCGAATGAACTTCTCTCTCTATCTTGTTTTTCCTTTATTGGTCAGTTATGGACATTTGTGGAAGCTCAATGGCGTCTCAGGGTTACATTGGGGGGGGGGGGACAGCAAAACCATTTCAGAACCATTCCGTCTCTCTAAACCCAACGTCGTCTTTCTTTGTCCAGACCAGCAGCCCCTTTTCCCCATCATCTTTGACCCAGGTTGGACTAGGGAACAGATTTAACCTGATTTAGCCAGTGCTATTAGGTCACTGGTTTATGTGGGGAAGGTGCCACCAGGAATGCTGTGCAAGCGTACCTGACACTTGCCAATGCCACCTTATTGTCGGAGAGGAATTCCCAAACTTGTGCCAGGGCTCATTGGCATGCCATGGGAGAGAAAGAAAGGCTTCTGTGCCACATCTCTGCATCAAATGTGTGTCTGGATCATTCCATTTCTCCCAAGGAAGAGACACAGCAGAAGTGCTCTTTGGCTGCCTGTCTGTGGTGTCCCTGTATGAATCTCTGCTCTGTTTCCAAGGCACATCCAGGCTCAAGCAGAAACATAGATAAAGGTAAAGTGTGCCGTCAAGTCGATTTCAACTCCTGGCGCCCACAGAGCCCTGTGGTTGTCTTTGGTAGAATACAGGAGGGGTTGACCATTGCCTCCTCCCACGCAGTATGAGTTGATGATGCTTTTCAGCTCCTTTCTCTATCACTGCTGCCTGATATAGGTGTAACAGCGGGGATTCAAACTGGCAACCTTCTGCCCGTTAGTCAAGCATTTCCCCACTGCGCCACTTAAGGTAGCTGAGACACATAGATAGTAGGTAGGTAATTCTTACACATGCTAAAGTAGCTCTTATTGGGTGAAAAAGCAAAGAGCTGCACCAGTTTTAACTGAGGAAAGAACTGTGCTAGAAGTTTGGGAAACACTGTTGTGGAGTGGAGTTTATAATTGATTTAGGTCCTGTGAATCATGGATGACCTCTGAAACTTGAAGGCGATTACTCCCTAGACATTTAAACAGAAACATGACATGGGTTCTACCACGAGTACAATTTCTGAATACTGTGGACACCATTTTTTAAACTATGGGCCCCATTTTGATAGGTACTGGCCATGCGGTAGAAAACCACTTCACATTTCACTCCTACCTGAAGATCATCTCTGTGTAAGGAAAGAAAGTGGACATAGTTTCTGTGAATTTGGCACCAAGATAAATTCATTTTCCTTACGTGTGCAGGTCATAAAACAATGCCATGCATCTGTTTCCCAAATTGTGTGTGTGTTAGTGTTAGAATCAATATTCATGCCAACTTCGTGCAAGGCAAGGTATACTCCCCCCCCCCCACACACACATAGAAGAGAAATTTGATGCATTAAGTGGTCCATGTTCATTGTGCGAAAACATGCACAAGGCACAAGCATGACTTTTTAAAACCAGGTGTTCACAAGTCTGGAATACACAAGAAGAGAGAACCATCCATGATGCAACCAAAAACATTCATACTGTCCACATTTCCCTTCTATTCATGCAGGAGGAAGATGGGGGAAAGGTAGCATGTCTGGACCAATCCTCAGCTTGATGATAACTGAATGTTCTTTGTGTGATCTAGCACCTGGTAACAGTCAATGTCAGAGAGATCCACCTGTGAGTGGCAGTATATAGAAGTGGAGACCCTCTTTTGTTTCACCGGGGCTAGTTCGGTTGCCATTTCTCTAAGCTGGGCCTTGCCTTGCCTTCCTCTCATATTCAGATGCATTTAGCTGGCCCTTTTCTATCTCAGTATAAGGCACCGGAAAGATTCCACTAAAGAGAGTGAATATATTGATGAACCTTAAGATGGACATGGGTTTTGTTGCAATATACAAGTTGCAAGTTTGGGTTAGGGTTAGGGTTAGGGTTTGTACATTTGTATCAAAAACCATCCGCCATATTTATGTAGGTTTTGCTCAGTCCCAAATGCCCCCTAATGGCCCAATGGAGCAATGCTGGATGACCATGCTGGAGATCTGGGTTCCAATCCTAGCTTACTGCAGACTCAAATCGCTCTCTTTCAGCCTCTTGCTTCCCATCTGTAAAACTGGAACAATACTGATTCACGTGCCCTTGGCAGAGGTGGGAGAAATGCCATGGGGTGACTTCCCTTCTCACTATGCATGTAGTCAAGCCCAGATTGCCTTAAGCAAATTCCAGCATATGGTTATTTATAGTGGCAGTCTATCTTATCCCTTTGACTCCTGGCAAGGAGTACTGTATCGGACACTGGGCAAGTTTCTCTCTCCACCCTATTCTTTCCTTCACTTTTTGCCTTCTTCTGATCTCACTAGTCTGAATGACCCCCTATAGAAAGTGTATCCATCCTGTCTCACAGCAATCATTAGTGGGGCTGGGGGGCTCATCCTCCTCATCCACACAGGGTGGGGGCCGAAGAACATAGTTGCGACCTTGGTTGTTGTCCCAGAACTCCTTCCCACCCACAAGGTAGCACAGAGCAAACTCTAGGATGCCCCCCAGGGCCATTGGTACCGGAAGTGGCAGGCGGAAGGCAAAGCGGTCAGCGTGGTCTCTGTCCCGCCCTGCAGCAGTGGCGTAGGATGCCCGAGCTTCATGTTGTGTGGCCCAGGAATCCCAGGTGTACCGCACAGAGACTCGTTTCTCATAGGCCAAGTTGAGCACTCGGATGGTGCCGGACACACAGGAGCCCTCAGCCCGGACACCTTCCAGCAGCACGCACTGGGCCAGGAGGCGCGGTGAGAAATCAGGCATGGACACCGGGTCTGGGAAAGTGGGTTCCAACAGGCAGCGGAGGCTGAAAGGTTCCTGGGGAGACAAGGGGAGACACGAGGATTAGAGAAAGCAGCACGGGAAGGAAAAATGTGAGTGTTTGAAAGGAGACATGTTTTTCAACTCTACTATTTTATATCCCCTTTTAATGTCTTTTATGCATTTTTATGACTTCTAGGAACATAGGAAAGTGCCATATACTGAGTCAGACCCTTGGTCCATCTAGCTCAGTATTGTCTTCACAGACTGGCAGCGACTTCTCCAAGGTTGCAGGCAGGAACCTCTCTCAGGCCTATTTTAGAGATGCTGCCAGGGAGGGAACTTGAAACCTTCTGCTCTTCCCAGCGTGGCTCCATCCCTTAAGGGGAATCTCTTACAGTGCAAACACTTCTAGTCTCCCCTTCATATGCAACCAGGGCAGACCCTGCTTAGCTAAGGGGACAAGTCCTGCTTGCTACCACAAGACGGACCAGCTCTCTCATCTTCTAAACACAGTAGGCTTCTAAACATAGTAATAGTATTATTATTTTTTGCATTTACATTTTTAGTATTTTAGTAGTTTTAGCTCTTTTAGCATTCACATTTATAACACCCTCATACATTCTAAGTATAATAGTTCTGTTAATGTTAATATGCATAATCACATGTGTAACTACCTTCCATTTCCACTTTTATTTACTTGTATTCTCTAGGATGTATTTTTATGGCGCTCTATGACTGTAATAAAGGATGATGATGATGAAGACGAGAAAGGAGAAACACATAATGAAAGAACAATAGATTTGGGAAAGAAAAGAGAGATTGACCAAAGAAATATGTGGGCAAAGATATACCTGGAGACAGAGGAAAGTAACTTGCCTAGGGAGCCAGAGGTTGCTGGTTTGAATCCTTGCTGGTATGTTTCCCGGACTATGGGAAACACCTATATTGGGCAACAGCAATAGAGGAAGATGCTGAAAGGCATCATCTCACACTGCGCAGGAGGAGGCAATGGTAAACCCCTCCTGTATTCTACCAAAGACAACCACAGGGCTCTGTGGGCGCCAGGAGTCAACCCCAACTCAACAGCACAACTTTACTTTAGAGACAGAAATGGTGAAATAAAAAATAAAAGTTGTAAGAAAGAGGAAGAAAAGGAGAAAAATATATGCGACACAGCTGGAAAGAAGAGACTACAGAAAACAGAAGGAACTGGGAGAAGAAGGGAATGAAGGACTCGGGATGAGAAGAGATAGAATGAAGAGAGAAGGATTGAATGAAAAAGGGATGATGAAGCGGAGGAACTGGAATGAGAAAGATGGATCTGAGAAGAGTAGTCAAGACAAGGAGGAAAAGAAGAAAATGGATGGAAAGATCAGCTCAGGTATCCTGGTTCGCCAGAAGAGAAGAAAGGAGTGAGAACGTGGGAAGGATGCAGAACTAAAATGGAAGAGTGCAGCAAAGAGATGAGAAAGGAAGTGATGGAGACAAGGACAAAAAGGTAGTCTCAAAGGGGCTAACAATACCAGTCACAAACAAGGTACCATAGGATATCTTTAGCCTGTCTTGGAAAAGAGGGGGCTTTTTTGTTTGTTTTTTGAATGAATAAAGAGAGTGAGTACTATATGTGCAGAGTTGGGGGTGTATTGTGTCTTTCCACACATCCAGAAATTCTCCAGAGACCAACTGGGAAACTTTTAATTGCTTAAATGTCACCTACAGGAACAAATGGAGTTGCTATTAACATTGTATGTGGATTGTCATTGTTCTTTTAATGGTTGTAATGGTAAACAAGTTTGGGAACTCTTCACTGAAAGGCAGGAGGTAATCAATGCTTAAAATAAACAAATGGGTACCAGTGCTGGCCAAGGCATGTCATAAAGATATATTATTTCCCTTATCCTCTACAGATGATATAACCTCAGTGGTGGTGACTGTGAAAACAACCTTTCGCAAAATCATTTTGAACTGATGTCTTTTGAATTCATAATAGATCAGTCGGATTTCTTGTTTGGATCTCTTCCTGATATGGACCTGCTGTAAAGACTCAAGCTTGTGGTGTTCATATATATTTGACTGAATTGTAAGACATGAAGGCTGCAATTCTATGCATAATTACCTGAGAGTAAGCCTCACTGTAGGACTTACTTCCAAGTAAACATACACAAGATTATTATGTAACTGCCTGGGTCCGTCCTGTGTCAATGGACAATTATTAGTTTATTTCGCTCTGAGTGAGTTTTACATTTGCTTGCTCAAAGTCTGTGAAGAAAACACAAAGCCCTTTAGACAGGTGGGGACTCCAGCCTTATCTTAATTCCCCTCTTTGAACCTGCCTCAAGACCAGCTAGATGTGAATTGAATCACATTGTGGGCCTTTGGGTGTTCATGTTTTAAACTGCACCACACAATTTGCGAAAAAGGATCCAGAATTAAGAATTCAGATCCAACAATACAATAAATGCAAAAAAGAGCATAATATTTCATATCTGCTGGGTTGCGATCTGAATTCATTTTTAAACTGTACATCAGAACTGGGACCACATTGGGTGGGGAGGCTTTTTTTAACCCTTTATCCCTGCACCCTGTTCTGACAAAAAAATCTTGCTGGTGTTTGCATCAGGAGGGAATCTGCCAGAGGAATCAAATGGCAGCTTCCCTAGTCTTGATGCACTTTCACTGGGGCTGCAGTGTGAAGGGAAAAGACCAACTGCCCCCTCCCTGGCTGCATGCCGTGATCCCAATCCTGACCATCCATCCCCAGTAGCGACTATATACAGTTGAAACAAATGATGCTTCAATGGCTTCAGGACCCATCTTGTTTGGCCCTCTGCGGCTAAAGCACCTCTCCCAACATCTGGATTACAACAGTGCTGTTCTTTCCCTTCCTGACAGAGGGCTCTATGAGACCTGTTTGGACCAGGTCTGCTTAGCCTAGTCTCTTCCTTCCAACACCTTCCTGGTGGCAGAGAGTGGGGATTCTTGCTCTATATGGCTCTAACACTGGTCTCTTCCCACACCTCTAGGGACAGGAGGATAGGACCATAGGAAGCTGCCATATACCGAGTCAGACCACAGGTCAATCTAGCTCAGTATTGTCTCCACAGACTGGCAGCAGCTTCTCCAAGGTTGCAGGCAGGAGTTTCTCTCAGCAGCCGTATCTTGGAGATGCTGCCAGGGAGGGAACTTGGAACCTTCTGCTCTTCCCAGAGCAGCTCCATCCCCAGAGGGAAAGATCTTAAGAAAGAGGAATACTTGGTTTCATTCCCTCCAGTCTTTTGACCACTTCCTGCCCCAGCCCAAAACAGATCCCATGACCAGGAAAACCAAACCCCATTACCTTCATTGGTGGGTAAAAGGGCAGGCAAGGGGCAAAGTGACTGAGTGAGTCACGCCTCAGCTGGTTATGGACCCGCTCCGGCACTTGTGGAAGGTCGTTGGGCCAGAACTGCCGGACGCTGGTGAGCTCTAGACCCAGGGAGTCGGCGAAACGGACCCTCTTGCGTGTCCTGGGGCTGTGGCTGCGTGAGGCCCCTCTGCTCTTGCCCCGGGCTGGGGCGGAGCGAGTTCGGCGCCTCCCCCTTCTCTTGGGGCCTCCAAAGAGATGGCGGCGTCTCCTGGGTCGGCTCCGTGGCCTGCTCTCCGACTCCGATTCGGAGCCCTCGGTTCCCGAATCCTCAGCCAGGCTTGGCCGGGCCGTACGGTAATATGCTCGCTCGTACAAGCCTGCAATGTAGCTTAGGTTACGAGGAATGTTGCTGGGAGTCAGGGGTGAAGGCGGAGCCCGCGCCATGGGGGCAAAACTGCTGACCCCAAGGCCTGGCTCTTCCACACTGCCCACGTGGAGCAAATTCTCCTTCTATCACTTTTCCCAAGGGAAGGGGAGGACCCCTTCGAATGCCTTTGGAGTTGAAGGACTTCTGTGGTGGCTCTGTTTGAGATGGATTGCCCTGTCACTCCCTTGGTGGGAGTGGAGGGAGAGCGGTCCCTCTCAAGCTCTGTCACCCACTCTTCTGGGTCTCAGTCTTCAGAGTCCTGATGGCCTCTCTCATCACACCTCATCGAGGGTGACCTCCTCCAGTTGCTCCAGCTAGAGTCTTCTTGCCATCTTCCTATCTGTCGGGAGGCTTCCAGCCTATCTGTCACCTTCTGCCTTTTCTGTCACTCCATCAGAACTGATTTCTATTTGATTTCTTTTATGTTGTTCCAGTCGGGCTTACATCCTACTCTGTCTTTCCATCAGCCACTTCTTCCACCCTTCTGGAGACTTTTGCTCTTTCTACCTCATTTTTCTACTCTGTCAGTGCCTCTCTCACTCTGTCCTTATCATTCCATCCATGCTCTGTCTCGTCCTATTGATCCAGTTTGGTGGCTTCTTTCTGTCTCCTCAACCTCTGCAACCCTGAATCAGTCTCTGTAGCCTTTCAGGAGTCAGTCCAGTCGGTCAGCTGGCTTGCCTTGTCTGCTTCTCTCCTGTCTCCTCTCAGATCTCTGCTGTGCTCCCTGGCTTTCCCCTTCTCTGTCTGGATTCTTTCTATCTTTCCATCGCTGCGCACACATGTTGTTCCATTTCAGAGATCCCAAACGGGCTCTCTCGGAGAAGATGCTGTCCAGTCCTTTTGCTTTCTTAGTAGCTTCCTCTCTCACTAGCCTTTCATTCAGTGTGGTCCAGCCAAAGGTGACTCAGACATTACCATAATGCTCAGAGCTGCTGCTCCTTAAAAACGGCCTGTCCTTCCGGATTCTGAAGGACTGGTGCTCCGAAGAAGATGTCTAAGGAATCCTCAATGCTACACTCACTCAGTTCAATATGGAGATCTGTGCGGGTGGGAAAGAGAAGATCTCCACTTCCCAAACCCTAGAAGTTGTATTACTGTTGGGAAGAGACCTCAGGTGCCAGGGACAAGTTGTACCCAAAAAAAAAGTGGCCAGAAATGTTTCCATGGGGGATGAATTATTCAGAAGATGAAATGGAACTAATGGATAATGCAAGAGAGCCAGACAGGGAGAGAGAATGCCACACCCATCAGCAAAAAGGGAAGGATTTGCAGTTGCGGGGCACTGGCAGATTTAGAAAGGAGGGCTCAGAACTGGGGTACTGAAAGGGGGTCTTCAAGATGTCAACAAGAGGCATCAGCAGGGCTGGTGGGGGAGAGGGAGCATGTCAGTAGGGACAGAAGTGGAGCTGCAGCCACGGTGAAGATGTTCTCTTGGCTCTGTGCCCTGTTAACCAGGTGCCAAGGAGACTCTCCGTCTACGAAGCATCCAGAAAGCCACAGGCATCCGGTCATGAATAATTGAACTAGCCTAGCCCTTCCATCCTTGCCTCCTTAAGTGCACCTCCTGCCTCTTTGCATTGCGCAACCCAGGAAGGGTTAATCTGATTTTACCGTACTACCCTTATAGGAAAGTCTTTCTCTTTCTCCTTTGGCTAAACTGGCAGAATCCAGTTTCATCAAGATCCACACACTCCATCTACATAACCTAAAAACTATATCACGCCACCTCGTGAAATCCCCTTAAGCTCCATAAAGCTTCCTCCTCAAAGCTCTTCAAATGTGTAGGTTTGGTCTCCTTTCCCAAGGGCTCTGTGTGTGTGTGTGTGTGTGTGTGTGTGTTATTTTTATCACAACAGCATTTGACTGAGTAATGTTATCACTCTCAGCATAACCTTCCTCATTTCTCAAGGTTGTTGCTGAGAAGGAATGGAATGCAGATATTCCAGGCTCAAACAAACCTAAAAGTACACACACACACACACACACACCACTCACCCCAAATCAGTGCTTGTTCTCCATTTTAAAATGCCAGCCTGCCATTTGAATCCAGGACCTCTCTCTCCTAAAGCACACAGTCTGCTTGTGCCCCTATGGATCCTGAAGTTGTCTTTGCAGTGCATCATCTTAGTAGCATTTGTAGACCAGATTGCATTCATCTTTATCTTTGTGTGAGGCAGTCATTGTTGTTTTCATTTTGCAGATGAGAAACTGAAGTTGAGAATTCTCCGTGGCCACGTCTGGTGGTAGAGCAGGGATTTGAACACAAAGTGCCAAGGCCGAAAGCCAACATTCTATCTGCTACTAGACTAGTCCTTCACATAAGGAAGTTAAGGGTTTCCACACTGGGCCAGTGGTGTAGCAGTTACAGTGTTGGACTAGGACCGGGGAGACTTGAGTTCAAGTCCCCATTTAGGCATGAAACACATTAGGTGACTCTGGGAAGTCACTTCTCTCTCAGCCTTACCTAGAAGAGAGCTAGTCTTGTGGTAGCAAGCATGACTTGTCCCTTTAAGCTAAGCAGGGTCCACCCTGGTTGCTTATTTATTTATTTAACATATTTTTATACCACCCAAAACTTACGTCTCCGGGTGGTTTACAACAAGATAAAAACAACATTAAAACATTAGTTAAAAACAAACAACAAGAAATTTAAGACACAACAATTTACAATTTTTAAAACAATATTCTAAAACAACATTAAAAACAATCAAAACAGTGTCAGTTAAAAGCCTGGTGGAACAGATGGGTCTTTAAAGACTTTTTAAAAATTGTCAGAGATGGGGAGGCTCTTATTTCATCAGGGGGCGCATTCCAAAGCCTCCGGGCAGCAACGGAGAAGGCCTGTCCCTGAGTAGCCGCCAGATGAGCCGGTGGCAAATGCAGGGAGACTAATGAAATGAAAGGGAGACTAGAAGTGTAAGCCCTGTAAGATCCCTTAGAGGATGGAGCCGCTTTGGGAAGAGCATTTAGGCTCCAAGTTCCTTCCCAGGCATCTCCTAGATAGGATAAGATTTTATTTTATTTTTTAATGGGACAAGATTTTTTTATTGAACCAACAAACTACCAAAGCATACAGTACAGGAGAGAGTCCTGCCTGCAACCTTGGAGAAGCCGCTGCCAGTCTGTGTAGACAATACTGAGCGAGATGGACCTATGGTCTGACTCAGTATATGGCAGCTTCCTATGTTCCATGTTCCTATGTTACCTCACAGGGTTGTTGTGAGGAGAGACACAACCATGTGTACCGTTCTGGGCTCTTTGCAGGAAGAGCAGGATGTAAATGTAAATACGTCCGAGATGTTCCAACCAATACATGATTAGGTGCACCATTCCTCTTCTGCTAATTACATGGGGGCGGGGGCGGGTTGTGTAATTGAAACCACCCCACCCACAATTAGGAGGAGGGCAACAACGGGACACTGGGAGGGGCACATAATTGCAGAACTAGATCAGCCAAGCCAGTCCATTAACTGTGCCTCACAATTTCCCCTTTCTCACTAATCCCTCTCTACCCCCTCTTCCTTTCAAACCCTTCTGTCAGACCCCATATGTCTCCCCCCACACTCCCTATTTCCTACAAGCCACCCACCTCCATGGAGCTAAAAAAACCTAGCCAACCTTGACATGAGTAGCTTCCATCTTGATTTACGTTATCTTCCAAGCAAAGGCAGGACACTCACGCAGGGCTGACATTTCTGGCAAACATCCTGTGTCTTTAATAGCATAAGCAGGGACATAGGAAACTGCCATATACTGAGTCAGACCCTTGGTCCATCTAGCTCAGTATTGTCAACACTGGAAAAGCCAGCTGGCAGCGGCTTCTCCAAGGTTGCAGGCCGGAGTTTCTCTCAACCCTATCCTGGAGATGCTGCCGGGGAGGGAACCTAAGAACCTAAGAACAGCCCTGCTGGATCAGGCCCAAGGAAGCCCACCTAGTCCAGCATCCTGTTTCACACAGTGGCCCATCAGATGCCGCTGGAAGGAAGCCACAGACAGGAGTTGAAAGGGGCAGGCCCTCTCTCCTGCTGTGACTCCCCTGCAACGGGTACTCAGAGGCATCCTGCCTCCGAGGCTAACTTGGAACTCTCTGCATGCAAGCAGGTAGGTGCTCTTCCCACACAGCCTCATCCCTCATCCCCTAAGGGGCACTCTCTTACAGTGTTCACATGTCTCCCATCCAAAAATGCAAACCAGGGCAGACCCTGCTTAGCAAAGGGGACTATTCGTGCTTCCTGCATAATGGTGCAGCGGGGAAATGACTTGATTATCAAAGCAGAGGTTCCCAGTTCAAATCCCTGCTGGTATGTTTCTCAGACTATGGGAAACACCTATATCGGGCAGCAGCGATCTAGGAAGATGCTGAAAGGCATCATCTCATACTGCTTCACCAGCTTAATCTCACCTTGCCGGGCCAGCTGTGAAGGGCAAAGGAACTCTGCTGGGAAACGGCTTAGGCCCTGGGTTAAGAGAGCGTCAAGTTCATTACGAGCCCCACCACCCATTGAGGTCATCTGAGAGGAGGTCCGTCTCCAGTTACTGCCAACTCCTTGGGTGGCTACACAGAGACCTTCTCAGTTGCTGCCCTGAGATTGTGGAATGCGCTCCCTGCTGAGATATGACCCTCCCCATCTCTGGCAATTTTCAAAAAACACCCGAAAACCCATCTTTTCGCCCAAGTTTTCTCAGCTTCCTAATATTTTTGGGTTTTAATTTCTGGTTTATTTTAAATTGTTAAATTGTTTTAAGTTCTTGTATGTGTTTTTAACTTGTTTTATGCTATTGTTAACCGCCCAGAGATAAAAGTTTGGGGCGGTGTATGCATTTGATAAATAAATAAAATGAAAAATACATAAATAAAATGAGGTGACAACCTTAGTCAAACATAATCACAGCTGTTCATGGGCTAACAAGAACTAGTAAGGCTACTTTGGATGGAGCCACAGCTGGTTCTTGAGGTAAAAGGTAGCTGGGAGGGGAAACTGGGAATGGCTTGTATGTTTTTAACAAAAAGGATGTCTACATCCTTATGTCTTGTCGGGGAAATGACTGAACACGAGCCTCCATTTTGCATCTTCTTCTTATGGCTTGGGGATTAAGTGTGCATAATGTCCATGGTGCATTTTATTATCACACATGTGCAATCAGAACAATGAGAGGGAGGTGTGTGTGTGTGTGTGTGTCCTTGCTAAACCCAGTGGGCCATTCTGTGAAATAACATAAGCGGGCACTTGAGTGTGAGGTGAGAGAGCGCGCAGAGTGCCCGGATTCTATGGGCTGCTCCCATGCCACTTTCCCCCTTTGCCCTAGACAAGTCCGCTGGCTTGGGTCTGAGCTTCGGAGTCAATCATTCCATCAAAGGTTTGAAACAACCAATCAAGAAGAAGGAACCCGTGAACGTCACAGCCTTGCCAAAGAGACAAGGGGAGAGAGGGGGACCCAACTCTCTCACTTTCGGTAACGGTTCGTATTAGAAGTCTCTTCCGTGTATGGGGCAAGCGTGATAGAAGCACGTGAGGAATTAACGTGTGAAAACTCAAAGCAGGCAGGAGTGAGAGGCTCCTTGCCGCTGCAATGCTTCGGGATCGCTGCAAGTAGGATCCGGCTGCCCGAAATCTGGGTGATAGGCTGGACCCTGGCATCTGAAGCGGTGCAGCAGCAGGGGACGGGCGCATATATCCCCTGCTAACTGAGCAGATGTATCGTTTAGAAGTGGTGATTTTCTTTATTTTGCAGGGGGAGAGCAACTGGCCCTATCCATCCCGGGCACACAATCCCTCCAGTGGCTGTTGTTGGTGTCTCACTTTTTTTTTTTAAGGTTGTGAGCGCTTTGTAGACAGACAGCCATTACATTTATGTATATTTGTGTAAACCGCTTTGGAAACTTTAATTGAAAAGCGGTATATAAATATTCGTTGTATTGTATTTTATATATAGTTAACGGAAATAAACGCGCTCAGCGCTACAGACACAGTACCGGACTTCAGCTCTTATGCATGGCAGGCAGTAATTCAACTGGTGCAGCAGCATCTCCGATTCCCGCCCCCCCCCCCAATTTCAAGAGGCTCCACCTCCTGAATGTCTGTCTGTGTCACATAGCTTTGTTTTCTATTGTCGGGGGAGCAGAAGAGAGCCTTTGACTAGGGCAGCTTTATTATTTGAAAGTTTGCATGACACGAATGACTCCCCCGCCGTTTTCCCATCGCTCTTCACGCGAGCACATGGAGGCTTCTGCAAAATACAACCTGAAGTCACGATGTCGAACTATGAAGCCCTTAGCCCTTTGGCCTGTCAATAAAACATAGTGGGCCAGGAGGATTTCATTCTTTCCCATAGTATTAAAGTGGCTGTGCCATTAGCCAATCAAAAATGGGTCCTTAAGCCCGCCCACAGGAAAGGGCGGGACAAGGAGATATTCTGCCAATTAAGGTAGAGAAGGAGGCATTGCTGACCAATAGGATGTCCGTTCTCTATGTGATTGGCAGGAGTCTATCCACTACTGTGAAACTAATGATAGCAGTATTTAGGGGCCGGAGGTATGATTGTCCAATGAGATGATCTGCCTATATGATTGGCAGGTCCCATTTCACCCCAGTATATTGGACCGGTGAGTTTTATATTTAAAAAAGTACCCGTATTCCGTAGTGGTGAGCTAACTAATCATCTACTATAACCAGATCGATAGAGAGTTTGAGATTGGCGCAAAAAAGGCGGGGCTAGAGTCCCTGCCCAATGACAATTCTTTATTCTGGTCCTTCACTGCGATCCAGCCCCAGAACCTGACGCGGCGCGGTTCGTCCACTCAGCTCCGCGCCGGCGGGAAAAGGGAGGCCGATACCTTTGCCAGAAACCCAATCAGACAGGTTTGCCGTTCCGCCTCTGTAAGAAGCCGCTTGCGAGCCAATCGGCGCTTCGCACGGGCAAACCTGCCCCTCCCTCCGCCCTATCGCCGGCCGACGCCTTTTGAGCGACGCCTCGCCGTCGCCAATAGCTCGAGAGCCGAGGGCGCGAGGAAAGCCCGCCGTCCAATGGTAGAAGGCCCGCGGGAGGCCGAGCGAGCCAATAGGAAGGGAGGGAGGCCGCTAGCCAATCCGAGCGTGGCGGCCGGCGGCCAGTGCGGCAGGCAGCGGCGGCGGGCTCTATGGCGTCCGTGCGGGGCACGAGCAGCGTCGGCCTTGGCGGCGGGCGAGGGGCCTTGGCGGCGGTGGTGGCTTTGGGGGGCGAAGGGGAGCCAGGCGGGGGCCCGCCCTCCTCCGCCCAGTACGGGAACGGACTGGGGGGCAGCGGCCCCGGCGGGGAGCAGGCAGGCGGCGGCGGAGCAGGAGGAGGCGGCGGCGGCGGCGGGGTGCTCCGCGAGGTGGAGCTGGAGGACGAGGAGGAGGAAGAGCTGCTTCTGGAGGCCGCGACGGGCGGCGGAGGAGGCGGCGGAAGCAGCCGGGGAGCCGGCCCCAGGGGCGCCCTCTCCTCCTCCTCCTCCTCCCACGCCTCCCGGGCAGGCCAGGCGGCGGCGGGCCTGGGGGCCGTCCACCATCGCCCTCGCCCCGAGGAGCTGGAAGAGGAGGCCGGCCTGGGGGACGGCGACCCCGGGGACTCCGCCATCGAAGACCCCGTGAGTCTCTTCGCGGGCTGCGGTGGGGTGGCGTGGCTAGGGAGCCCGCCTAGGAGCGCTAGGGCGGTGGCGTTGGCCCTGATCCTGGGGTCAGAGCCCCGCTTGCCCGGCTCTGGGCCGTCCCTCGCCGATCTCGGCATCTTGATCTCACGCTAGCTCCTCTGTGTGTGTCTGTCTGTCTGTCTGTCTCCCCCACCGCCCGTCGTTGCGTGGTGAGCAGGGAGGGAAGCCGTGTAGGTTGCTCCTAGATCCTTGGAGGAAGGGCAGGATAAAAACCTAAGCTTTTTATCAAACATAACTGTATGCATCAGATGGGATCTCTTTCTGAGTAAAGCCTGATGGTGAGGTGGAGAGATCAGGTGGCAGCATGGATGCCTTGGGCTTGCGCAGGAGCTGACTGGATGGGTTTGAAATGGATGTTCAGATATGGTATGGGGTGTGCGTGGAACGGGTTTTGGTGTTTTGGTTCGGATTCGAGTCGAATTTAAACCGAGCTGCTGGTTGGCACCAGCGGTCACATCGGTTTGATTGACCCGGTTCAAGGGACTATGCTTGTAAAGGGGAACCTAGTGAGGATTCCTTTTTGCTTTAAAAGGGTTCTAAGGGTGGTGGTGAGAGGACATCTTACTGGTGGTGGCTCCTCTAAACCCTCTTGGAGCATCCCCTGCCCCCCAGCAGTGTGGGCTGGTGGCAGCCTGGTTCCAGCCTCCATGCGAACATGGATGTTGGAACCGGGCTGCCGCTGACACTGCTGGAAGGGTGCACCAGTAGAGTTTAGAAGAGCTGCCAAAGCTGGTAAGGTGCCCTCCCCTCCACCACCTGGCATGTAGAATCCTTTTAAAGGCATGATTCCCCTTTCAAAACATAGCCCCTCAAACTGCTCTGTGCAGTTCGATCTGGTTCGAGGTTGAACAGGGCCAGTTTGAATCGCACCTGGTTCGTTTTGAACTGGTTCGGCACACCCGTAGGCTGATAGTGAAGCAACATGTGGGGCTAGGGGTTTTTTTTGTGTGAGAAGTGATGGGGAAGAGCATATTGCAGGGGACAAATCAGAAGATGTAGGCTGAACTCAGTATTGGCCTGGGTAAAATTTTGAGGCAATGCAGAAGGGCTCAGGATCTGAATCTGCAGTCTGTAGCAGCTGATAAGTTGTGTAGTGACACAATGGGTTTTGTGGGGGCGGGGTCACCATTTGGGTGCTGAGGTCCAAAACTATTTGAAGTGTCTGTTTGGTGTTTCTTTGAAGATAGAAGTGTGGGAATGAAGGACTTCATATTATGAGGCAAAGAGGGGATCAGAAATAGTAATAATATAGGGGTTGGAAGGTAAATGTGCAATTCGAGGTAAGATTTGTGTAAAATACAGTGTGCATCAAAAAGCAGTAGTAGTTGTGGGCAATAATGGATTCTGAATAGGGAAGAACTCGAAAGAGGAGGTGGCATACTTCCTAAACTTACTCCCTGCTCCTTTCTGCCCATCCTTTCCACCCTACAGGAGCTGGAAGCCATTAAAGCTCGTGTGCGAGAGATGGAGGAAGAAGCCGAGAAGCTGAAGGAGTTGCAAAACGAAGTTGAGAAGCAAATGAACATGAGCCCCCCACCTGGCAATGGTGAGCACCCTGTCATTTGTTCGAGATGCTCTTATTCTTCTCTCTGGATCCTCCCCCCCACCCCGCCTCAGGCTGGAAATTATTTAGAGATGTGAAGGGGCAGAATGTTAGAACTGTGTAACTAGCAAGATTCTTCTATGGAGAGTCTATGCATGTGAAGATGTGAGAGATTTTTGGTTCTCGTCTTGGTGTGCGGGGTGAGGAAGGATGTTGCCTGTTCACCTTTAGCAGCTGCGTCGACCCAACCAAATCTGTGCCTTTTTTAAAAAGCCCAGAAGGGGTGACGGAACATAATATAGGAAGCTGCCTTATTCCGTCGGTCCATCTAGCTCAGTGTCTTACAATAACTGAGAAGAGCTCTCCAAGGTTTCCCATGGGTCTTTGGGGGGCTTACCTGTAGATGCTAAGGATAGAACTTGGGACTTCTGCATGCAAAGCATCTATTCCATCACTGGAACCGGTTTGATCGACTGGCGGTTCCGCTTGTTTGAAGGCGGGGCGGGGGGCATACCTTTTAAGGGTGGGGGAGGGTGTCCTTATATCCCTCCCACTGCATTTCCCCCACCGGCGCTCAATTTTAAAAGTCCCCGTCGGGGCGGCAGCCTACCTCCCTGCCGCTGCGGTATCGTTCTCTGCCGGAAGTTATCAGAAGTACTTGGCAAGACTGCGCACGCCGGGCGCATGCACATGTCATGCTCACTCATGCAACCGATGTGCGTGCGAGCACGATGCACACACACCCGGTGTGCGAGCGCGCACCAGGTACTTCTGTTAACTTCTGGCGGAGGAGGACACTGGGGCGGCAGGGAGGTAGGCTGCTGCCCCGACAGGGACTCTTAAAATTGAGTACCAGTGGGAGAAATGCGGCAGGAGGGGTAAGGGCACCTCCCCCGCCCTTAGAGGTATGCCCTCCCCACTTTCGAACCACCACCAGCCCGCCAGTTCCATGCACATCCCTAATCCCCAGTAGTATAGGCCAAGTTTGCGTCTGAGTAATCTTGTGAATGAGCTGCTCTCCGTTGGAATAGGTGGTTTTGCCTGCGAATGTGTAGATTCTACAAAAGAATCTCTCCAAAAAGTGTTCTCTCCAGTTTTTCTCATCTGTGTGCAGAATGAGTTTTGTTCTTGGCAACAGTATCCAGGCAGTGTGTGTGTGCACCTGTATTCAGAGTGGGGCCTTCCCGATTCATTTTGATCAGAATCTAACATTAACTGGGCAGACATCAACAAATGTGTTGAGCGCATGCCTTGGAGGGAACACTGGAACTCCCTTATAAATCCCTTGGACTGAGACCATGAGAGTTCAGAGTCCGTGTTGACTATATTATGCAAAAAATGAGAACGTATGCAATTTTCAGATTGCTCTGACCGTGGAATGGAGCATCCAGTTGCTCTAGATGTTTTAGAGTTTGGAAGGGCAAGAACTTGAGATTGTTAACTTTAAAAAAAATTCAGTTTGTTATCTAGTACACATTTTAGTTATTGGTGAAAATTTCAGATTGAAATTAGAATGCCTTATTACAGAAGTGCAGGAAATGGTTTAGGAACAGCCCAGAACTGTAACTGTTACAATACAAGCAGTAACCATAAGAGAGAGCCCATCCATAAGAGGATAAAATTGCCATAACTAGGATAATGAGAAGCAATTGCCTGCCTGCATATTTTTAAAACACTCTACCTTCAGGGATCTCTTTCCACATTGACTTGCCCATCAAGTGTGTAGCATAGGATTTAGGAACGTGCTTTAGGGTATGTGCATCCTTCGTGCAGGCACAACCCCGACTGGCAGGGCCTCATGGTTGCTCTGCTTGAACCAAGAGCATGACCTGAAATACACTACATTTCCCCAGAGACTGCAAGTTAGAGGAAGATCAGTTGTGGACTTTCCATGTTGTTTTTCTCACAGAGGAACCTTTTGAAAGTTCCAGGGATCCCCCAGAGTACGTTCTATTTATTAAATCACACTTTGCTTTTCTGTTGAACGTTCCTTGAGCTGGCTCATAACACTGAATTAAAACAAGAAAAGCTAATCAGAGTAAAAATTCAGCTAGCAAAAACAGAATTGGAAACAGTAGCCAGCTCAAACGATTTCATGCAGCTTAAATGTTTTCTTAAGGAGCCAACTTTTGACATTAGCTTGGTGAAACGTAAGCACCAGGTTTTTCAGAACAGTTTAAAAACAAGTGGTTTTGCTAATAAGGTGCCTAGTTGGGGACATAGGAGTTAGCAGACATTCTATCTACCCCCAAATCTAGATGTGCTGGAATAAAACAGGCAGTCAGGGACCCTTGTTTTCGACTGATGTGCTCTGTCTCCTACATACTGGATCTGAACAGGAGCTTGTGATTGGGAACACTTAGTGCTTCTAAATGAGGGCAGTTATAGGGATATTCAAAATGACCAGCCATGTCACTGTGGGACATGGGAATTCCTGATAGATGGTTGAACTCAACCATATGCTTTTCTTCCTCCTAGCAAAGCTGAAAATGTGTCTCTGAGGCTGGGACACCAGTATAGGTTCCCAAGACTTTAGAACAAGGCAGGCAAAAAGACTTCTATTCGGTTCTCCTGCCGGACAGTAAGAGACAATCCCAAGATCCCCCAGCATAAGATTCCTAGTAACTGAGCGAGACTCTTGGGAGGGAGTTGCTGTCGTTTCCAAGAGGCCCTTTGACAGTGGCCTGGAGCTTTGGGGAAGTGATGGCTGGTGCGGCTGGCCGCCTCAGCCATGGAGTGTGGCATGGCGGTTGGGGGCTACACTTCACGTCATGCAAGGGCAACATGGGGGTGCCCTTGTAATGCTTGGGGAGAGCTGGTCTGGCAGTAGCAAGCATGAATTGTTCCCTCTGCCAAGGAAGATGTGCCATGAGCGCTGTCTCCTGTAAGCTATTCCCCGCAAGGGATGGGGCCCGCAGGTCCATGGTAGAGCATCTGTTTGCTTGCAGACGGTCCCAGGTTCAGTGCTTTGCGTTACCAGGCATTTCCAGTTAGGGAAAGAAACCTTGGAGAAGCCGCTGCCGGTCTGAACTGGATGGACCAAGGCTCTGACTCGGTGTCGGGCAGCGTCCTATGTTGGTGGAGAGAATCAGTAGGGTCTGGTCCCCCCCGCCCCCGGTTGGGCTCTGAAATGGGAAGTCACAGCCAGGCTGTGAGGAAATGGCCTCGGGAAGGGCTTGCTAGAGAGAATCAGCCGGGTTGGAAGAGGCACACACCACCCCCACTCTTTCCTCCCACTCACATATGGAGCTCTGCCCTTAGGCCTCTTCTGCAGATGTATGTATGTATGTATTTACATTTATATCCCGCTCTTCCTCCAAGGAGCCCAGAGCGGTATACTGCATACTTGAGTTTCTCTTTCACAACAACCCTGTGAAGTAGGTTAGGCTGAGAGAGAAGTGACTGGCCCAGAGTCACCCAGCTAGTTTTCATGGCTGAATGGGGATTTGAACTCAGGTCTCCCCGGTCCTAGTCCAGCACTCTAACCACTTCACCATGCTGGCTCTCCCTGTTGTCCTGTTACAAGCATTTACATGGTTAACTCTGGATACAGGAGGGTCTTGTTCTGACCCAAGGGAGTCAGAAGTGTTGCACATGAGGAGGCAAGCAGGTGCCTTCATGCTGTGGTGCCAGTCCCAGGGTTTCCACTTTGGTGTCTTCTAGGGTTGGCCACGAACCTTCTGGGGGCTTGATGTTGTCTTGCCCCTGCAGCATCCAGGTTGTGATTGATTGATTGATTGATTGATTGATTTAAAAAAAAAATTAATTGTTGAATTTATATACTGCCTTTCATTAAAACAATCCCAAGGGGGTTTACACATAATTTAAAAACAAGATTGTAATTAAAAACAAAGATTATAAATAATTAAATCAATCTAGTGATGTAATCAGTGTAGTGATTAGCTTATCGACTAAGGCCTTGAAAGGATGAGAGAGAATGGGGGGGCTTAACTCAGTGGTAGCACCTGCTTTGCATGCAGAAGGTTCACTCCTTGGCAGCATTCTAAGGCGGGGCGGGGAAAGACCTTTCTTTGTCTGAAACCATGGAGAGCTGCTCCCAGTCAGAGTAGACAATACAGACTTGGTGTAAAGCAGGTTCAAATCCCCATTCAGCCATGAAGGTGGCTGTAGACCCGTCACTTTAGTTTGACCTCACTGAGTGGTTGTGAGGATAAAAAAAGGATCTTGTCAATTTTGCTGGTCAATGATCAAATAAACTTATCTATCTTGTACGCTGCCCTGAACTCCTTGAAGGAAGAGCTGATTGGTATAAAAATCTAATAAGATTGTGGAGTCCTTTCTAAAGTAGAAATGCTGCATAAAAGATGTGGGATCCTGACTAAAACACTAAAGCCATGTCAAAAAAATAATCTTATGCAGCAAAAGAGAATGAAACCAAAAAAGACTAAAAGTGCAGTTTAGTGAGCCGGTCTGGAAGCCTCTGAACTTTCTCTTTTTAAGGAAGCTTTAATTGGCTATTGAAATGCTCAAGGAGAGCTGCTGACTTGTGAGCTTCTCTGAAGTGTGAATCCCACAAAACAGGCAGCAAAACGGCAGGGAGAGAGCCCTGAGGCAGCTAGCTGTGGTTTTGTGTAGTGGGTTTTGAGACCCTCCATGTTCAGAAGCAGGATATCTGAGCTCTGCAAGAGACCTGGCTGGCTGCTTCTGGAGTGCAGGTCCTTAGATGGATGCTTCCCATACCCCCCACCAGAAGACTCCTTCCTTCAGCATTCTCCCAGCTTCTGCTTTTGTGCTCTCCACAGCTGGCCCAGTCATAATGTCTCTAGAAGAAAAGATGGAAGCCGATGCCAGGTCCATCTACGTAGGCAATGTAAGTCTGTGCTCCTCACTCCCCCTGTATCCCAGCTTTTATTGGGAGGGCAGAAGGAGTGTCCTGGCCTCCTCACCTTGCGTGACCTCCCTTTCAGGTGGACTATGGGGCAACCGCGGAAGAGCTTGAAGCCCACTTCCATGGCTGTGGCTCTGTCAATCGCGTGACCATCCTCTGTGACAAATACACCGGCCACCCCAAGGGGTGAGTGTGACTGCAAATCAAGGGGCCCAGGGCAGGGGCTGCTGAGCACGGTATGGTCTCTCACCTTAGTAATGGCCCGGCGTTTGTTCTTTCACTCCTCCTCTTGCAAAGGTTTGCCTATATTGAGTTTTCCGACAAGGAGTCGGTGCGGACTTCCTTGGCGTTGGACGAGTCCCTTTTCAGAGGGAGGCAGATCAAGGTGGGTGTGGAGTCCGTCAGCCCCCTCCCGTGTCCTTGTCCCTCACCCAGACTCTGAAACACCCTTGGTGGGCAAGAAGCAAAGGAACAGCAAGTCAGGGAGTTGCTGTCTTGGGATCCTGCTCATCCCTTCTAGATAGCCAAGTGTTAGCATCTCTGCTGATCATCCCTTGTTCTTCTTGCCTCTTCTTCTCCCTTTGTCCCCATTTAAATTTAGATTTTAAGTCCCTTAGGGCAGAGAAGAATCTTTCTTCCTGTTAGCCCAATCTGAATAATAAAGGTAAAGTCTCCGACCACAGAGCCCTGTGGTTGTTTTTGGTAGAATACAGGAGGAGTTTGCCATTGCCATCTCCCATGCAGTAGGAGAAGATGCCTTTCAGCATCTCCCTGTATTGCTGCTGCCTGATCTAGGTGTTTCCTGTACTCTGGGAAACAAATCAGCAGGGATTCGAACTGGCAACCTCATGCTTGCTAGGCAAGTCATTTCCCCACTGCATCATTAGGTGGCACTCCGAATATACTAAGCAGAAATAGAAGGCGGGCAGACAATCAGGGAAGCTGGCAATTGTGGGTTCTCAGCCCGGTCTGCGGTTGGAATAGGGCTGGAGGCCTTCTGTCTGTAGAAGACCTGTAGGAGAGGAGAGCTGGTTGAGGAGAGGAGAGCTGGTCTTGTGGTCGCAAGCATGACTTGTCTCCTTAGCTAAGCAGGGTCTGCCCTGGTTGCATATGAATGGGAGACTTGATGTGTGAGCACTGCAAGATATTCCCCTCAGGGGATGAAGCCACTCTGGGAAGAGCAGAAGGTTCCAAGTTCCCTCCCTGGCAGCATCTCCAAGATAGGGCTGAGAGAGGTTCCAGACTGAGCTAGATAGACCAAGGGTTGGACTCAGTATATGGCAGCTTCCTTTGTTCCTATGTCTCGATTTCTGGGATGTCTTTTCTACCACCTCTCTCCAAACCTCACGTGCAAGGGCGTCTTGTCCTTTCCAAGGTGATTCCCAAACGGACCAACCGCCCAGGGATCAGCACCACAGACCGGGGCTTCCCCCGGACCCGGTATCGAGGGAGAGGATCTGGCTACAGCAGTTCGCGGGCCCGTTTCTACAGCGGCTTCAGTAGCAGGCCGCCCCGAGGGCGTGCTTACAGGTCTGGCAAGGGGGTGTCTGGTGGGGTGGGTGGGTGGAGAGGCAGCCTTACCACTCCTTAGGTGGTGCTTGCATTGAGGTGAGAGCCAGGGGTGGCACCAGGCTAGGGAAGGGCAGGGTAGGATCCGAAATCATTGGAGTTCTGGGATCCATGAGACGAGGGAGGGAGAACGGCTGGCCATTGCCACTCCTTCTGGGAAGGGAAGATTAATAGAGCTAGAAAACCATTGTCTCCTGCAGTCAGAGTTATGTTTTTATGACACATCCGGCTGTGGCTGCTGTAGGACTTGGAAGACTTGAAAGGAAAAACAGCGCAAATCGCTGAATTTAGTCAGTTTGCTATCCCGCTGTCGGTATGTCGCTCTGCATGTTCTGCTCTTGACTGCAGGTGGTGTAGGCCCGAACACTCGAAACAAATGTAAGACAAGTTTTGAAGTTCAGAATGTTGGGTAGCAGCTTCAGAAGGTGGCCAG
Source organism: Hemicordylus capensis (assembly GCF_027244095.1). NCBI lineage: Eukaryota > Metazoa > Chordata > Lepidosauria > Squamata > Cordylidae > Hemicordylus > Hemicordylus capensis. The sequence continues at coordinate 5,202,557 of NC_069662.1, read as the reverse complement.
GTCCTTAATTTTGTTCATCCTCACACTTCAGTTCTAGAATTGGGACAAGATCATGTTGAGTTCAGAGACGGAAAGAGCAGGACACTTTCAGGAATTGGGCCTGCGCTGACAGGCCTGTCTGCTAATTGCAAGCTGCCGTTCTCCAGAGCTGAGATGTCAGGGTCTTTCCAACTCTGGGCCAATTCGGATGAGACTGCCGCTGGCACATGCAGTCAGGAAAGGGCCATCCTAGGACCATGCCCCTTGGGATACCCTCCGCAGATGTTTTGGTCCCTTTATTGCAGGCGGGGTGGCTGTTCATAGGACTGGTCCCTCTACACGTGTGCCACATGCTTGGATGCTTGTTTAAACTAGTATGTGGAGGGGCCCCATTCAATGAAGGGACTTAGTAGAGGGCGTTGGGATGTCTGAGGACATCCCAGTGGGCGCAGCGTCATGTCTGAACTTGCTCTCTGTCTAGGATCTTTATGGGCAGGGCTGGTGTTCTTTCCTTAACTTGTTTCCTTCTTCTCTTCACAGGGGCCGGGCCAGAGCAACTTCATGGTATTCCCCTTACTAAAAACAAAAAAAGGGTTTTAGGAAGGAGGAAAAAAAAAAGAAAAAAAATGAAGATTGTTACCGTGATGGAAAAAAAAATACTGTTGGGGGGAGGAGAATGTGTCTGATGCTATGTAGAGAGGGGGCTGATACATGTGGGCGGGGGAGACAAACATGGGGGCATTGTGTGTGAAATCTCTCCACCCACTGGTATTGCTGGTCCAAGCCCTGGGCCCCACCCCACCCTTCGCCCCCTTCTCTTCCATCTGCAGAGATTGTCAGGCATAACCGAGCCATTCTTCCTCTTCTGTTTTTTTATTGTTGCCCTGCATTTCTGGGGGGCGGGGGGGGACCAGTTCTAGTGGGGTGGGGTGTGGGGTTGGAGGACTGCCAGCTCCCCACATCTCTTGTAATTTTTTTTTGTTCTTTGCCAAGCTGTTGTGTTTCTTTTAATTACTCTGTATTTGCTTTTTCTCTGCCGCGCCCCCCCCTCCATTTCTTGTACGTGTGCCCGCGCTTTGGTTTCTTCCAGCTCTCATTTGCTCTTTCACGGATCGGCAGGGAGGGAGTCAGTGGTGTTGGTTTACTTACAGCTGCCTGTGTCAAGATCTTGCCGCCATATGCTTTTCTTGTCTTCACGCTGGCAAACTCAGTCTCTCAACATCCTATTCTGGGCATGTTTTAGGCAAGGGATCCTTTTCAGGTCCTTTCTCCATCCTCCACCCCATGGTCCTTTGTTCCTACTGCTGAAACTGAAATTTGCACCCAAAAACTTTATTCTGAAGCAAGTAAGGGTGCTCTGCAAAAAAACAAAACAAAAAACAACCACGACCGTCCCTCCTCCACTGCTGGGTCATCTCTCTCTCTCTCTCTCTCTCTCTCTCTCTCTCTCTCTCTCTCTCTCTCTCTTTTCCTTTCACTCCCCCACCTGCTTCTATCTCTGCCCCTCTCCCTGCATCCCCCGGGGTATGTTATATGCCTTGTTTGAGTGTCTTTATCTTTACAGGTTCCTTTATTTTTTAGCCTGAAGAAATATCAGCGAAACCTGAAGCTCTAGAGACCAGGGGCAGGGGAGAGGACTCCCTTGGGAGCTTGGTGGGTGTGGGGAAGGAATACAGGCCCATACATGGGAGAGTGACTTAAAAAAAAAAAAAAGGAAAAAAGCAAGGGGAAAAGATTCAGGTTGGGTTGGGGGTGGGGCAGGTGTAAAAAGGGAGAAATAGAATAAAATGTTATGAGGGCAGGGAAAAAAATAAAAATGTTTTTGGAAGAAAGATGAATGGGAGTGATCTTTGTTGCTAAGAGTCTAGTTTCTTTTTCCATGAATAAAAACAAAACTGGCATTTCTTATTTCAAGGCTGTGCCCTTGAAGGTCTCAAGTGGAAGCTGCTCAGTGCCACAATGTGTGGATTGTTTTGAATCTCTTATCTGCTGTTCCTTAGAAAGCGGACCTCTCCAGAAGATAGGAGTGCCATCTGCCTTCCCCCCCCCCTCCTTTGCTGATGGACTCTTCTGCCAGAAGAAAGGTGGAACGTGTAGCCGAGACAAACCGCCGTGCCGTATATGCGATGCCCTTGGCTGTTTGCCCAGGCCTGTTGTCTTAATTGCCTTGGGTGAACAAGTCGCTAATAAGTGAATGGCAAGAGCTTATCAAACTAGTTCATGTTACCCGTGTAGAATACCTTTTATGGGCTGTGCAAATTCAGTGCAGGCGACAAAACAGCTGTCCAAGCTGCTGAAGCTAAAAGGGGGTCTGCAGCAAAGAGCTACTCAAGGCTCAAGCAGCCAAGTTAATGTGCATCTATTTGCACAAAGCTGCATTTTGTTTTCGTTCTAGGTTATGAAGGGGGGCAATGCCCTGATTACCTGCCGTCCAGGGCCAAGGAGAGAGCAGTATATTTGGGGGGATTCCTCCCTTGGAGGTGGTAGGCAGGGAAGCGGAGTCTGCTTCACCTTCAGGGCAATAGGGACCCCATAGGCTTTGCAGTTAAGGATCTACTTGGAACTCTTGCTGGTTGGGTTGATAGATGGGTACAAATCTGTATTGCTCATAGCAGATTTTTGTTGTCGTTTTTAAGGGAATGGGGAGGAGGGGAAAGGGCCAGGAGCCGTTTCCTAATCCCTGCCTTCATCTGTGTGTGTAGCGGGTCTGGTTCGGGGTGGGTATCAAGGCAGTGTGTGCACGCATCCATTCAGAATGGGACCATCCTGATTCGACCATAGTGGGATTGAATCGTCACTGAGCATGCATCAAAAAACGTGTTGAGTGTGAGCTCAGGCCAGGAGACAGAAGCACACACGGCTGTGTTCCAAAAATGTCTCCTCATAAAGGCTGGAAATGAGCTGCTGGGGAGAGGATGAATGCAAACTATGGGCTTACGCACAAGTCTGTCTCTAAACTGTCCAAGCCTCAAGCTACTAGCCCTCCTTTTGCCCCATGAAGGTGAGCCAGGGACCCAAACAAGCTGTGGGGAGTGCAGTGATCTTCACTGTTCTTGAAGTGGTGGGCCACTTGGGCAAAAAGAACCACAGCCCACCCTCATGGAAGAGCCAGTTCCCACCGTGCTGACCTTTCTAGAGGACGGTACTTTCATTAGGGTTGTGGGGGGGGGCTTTAAAGGAGATAGCACTCTATTTGGGGTGGGGGGGAGCTAAATTCCTAGACACTTTGTGCTCTCCTTCCAAGATGCTGCAGGGGCTTGAGGGGGCTCCATCTCCTCCAAAGGGGTCCCCTGGCACTGGGCAAGGCCCAGCACTGCAAGTGGGAATGGTTGCCTCCACCACCAGGTTCTTAGAGCCTGGAACACTCCAGAGTCCTCTGCTCTGGCTAATGCCTCTCAAAGGTCCAAGAAACAACTAGGGAGCTGCGCTTAGGGCGGATGGGGGCGCCACTGGCCGCTGGGGCTCACCCTGCAGCAGACGTGTGAGCCATCTCCTGTTGGCCTGAGAAATGTGGGTTGGGCATCACTTGGAAACTAAAGTGGAGTGAGACAAGGAGGCTGGCTTAGAGGAAAAAAATGCTCATTTAAAAACAATCTCCTAGGCTCGAGAGGGAGGGAGCTGGACAGGGCCTAAAAGCCCCTCCCTGCCTAAAGGATCTCTTGGCCAGTGTGAGGACAAGATGGCAAGTTTTCATGAGCTAGAACAAGCACTGACGGGTAAAAGGAGAAGCAGTAGAGGCAACTGCCTATGGTGGCAAATCGCCCACAATGGCAAATTTTGGTCATATGAGTGGGGGGGGGATTAAACTTCAAAATGGGGAGGGGGGAGTTTAAATCTTTTTTTAAACTGCCAAGCAGCAGGTGGCATAATCCCTCCTAACCCAAGCCTACCTACTGCTAAATGACAGCAAGTGTCTGTCATTTCTCACGTGTGCAGAAAAGCCCCAAATTGGGCGATGGCTGTCATTTGGGAGGTAGGCGGGCTTGGGTTAGGAGGGGTGTCGTCACCACCCCATCCTGCTGCTGCGTGGTGGATGGCCAGTGTGGGGGCTTTCTAGCCAGTGAGGAACTACAATTCCCATCATCCCCAGCTGCAGAGGGGGATGATTGGAGCTGTTGTCCATCAATAGCTGGAGACTCAATTGGCTAGCAATCTGCTGGAAAAGCCATTCTGAATTAGTGCAATGGACAGACTGGTAGACAACCTTAAGTTGAACAGATGCAACAATATCATTCAAGGACCCCTTAACATGGAGGTTCTCAAACTTGGGTCCCCAGATGTTGGATCTCAAGTCCAACAACATCTAGGGCCCCGAGCTTGAGAACCCCTGCCTTAATGATGTGTTGGCCTAGTAGTTGGCATGTTGGGAACGAAGCCAGCAGTTGGGTGTCAAGGAAACCCCTTCCCTTTCAGGCAGGAGAGTAAACAGCCACTTCCAAGGCAGCTGCAGTTACATCCTGGCATTGCAAAACAAACCCGGGTGGACATCTCTGGCAGAGCCTAAAAAGGGTTTTGGGAGAGAAAAGCGCACACACAAAAATAATCCTTCAAGTTTTTAGAATCTGTATTTAGCTTATTTAACAGTCAGTAATTGTTTCCCTTTAGGATAAAAAGCAGCTGAAAAGTAGTCTGAGTCTCTTGCTTGGATTGCATCTTAAAACACTTTGATGGGGGGGGGTTGTCTGTTGCTCCATGTCCATCTCTGCTCCTTTCTCCCCATGTTGAATGCATCTTCTACTCTTGCTGATGAAAATGTGAAGATTCTTCTCTCTGCCCAAAGAGGCGAAATTGTCAGCAATGCCTGATGGGGAGCAGGGCGGAGGGAGCAGAACTGTTGGCAGTGGCCTCCTTGACCCACAGCATCTGAAAGGGAGTTCTATTGTGGTATTATCTGCCCTTGGAATGCTGTGCAGCTGCTGAAATGTTAAGGAAGATGGGCCCTTTTGAGGAGAGCTCTCCCTCAGGGATTGTGGGCCTAAACAGCATGAAAGCAGAATTCAACAGGAGCATTTCCCAGCATGATCATGCAATGAGGAAATATGCCCCTGTGGAACTTCTGCCTACTTAGGCAGCTAAAACTTCTAGGTTTCTGGCTGGAAGAGCCAATATTGGATAATGCTCATGTGGGGCAGTTGAAGGTGTGTGATTGGGGGCTAAGGACATATGGGGAGGGGGGGCAGCTTATTAATTATTACATTGATATCCCACCCTTCCTCAAAGGAGCTCAGGGTAGCGACATGGTGATTTCTCCCCATGTTATCCTCACAACAACCCTGTGAGGTAAGTTAGGCTGAGAGAACCAAGGTCATCCGGAGAGATTCTTAGGGCCAGAAAACACACACAAGCCTTCGGTGAACTAGAGAGAGGAACCAAGGTGCCAAAAACAAAAAGATGAAAAAGTCTGTGAAGTGACCAAAAATGACAAAAAAGGGTTATCAGATCCAAGCATCCATGTATGCCTAAAAGACTTCACAAGACCTTGGTTCCATTTGGCCAGATCTCTCTGGAGCCAGAAAAAGAGATGTTAAAAGCCCTTTGTTGACTGAGAAATCCTACACTAATTATTATTAACACGTGTGATTCAGAGCAGGGGTTCTCAGCCTTGGGTCCCAAGGTGCTGGGACTACAACTCCCATCATCCCCAGCTTGTGGCTGGAAGTGATGGGAGTTGTAGTCCAACATCTAGGGACCCAAGGTTGGGAAGCCCCTAATGTAGTGCATAGGTTGAATGCTTACAGCCTGACTTTAAAATCAGCAACTGGCCAAGAGGGAGTTAGGCTGTGCTCAGCTGCAGTGTCTTCAAATGGGAACAAAACCCCCCAATTTGACCAAAAGGGGTTGTCAACCACCCTCATGTTCAGGGATTAAAGCAGATAATACCTCTAAAATAGTTAAATATCCAGATGACGGACAAGTCAAGTGACCCAGGTGCAGTACAATGGCCTCCAAAAGACATGATTTCAGAAAAATGAAAGGTAGCAGGAGGAATACCCTTCTAGGATTGCCACCTATTTTTCTGTCGGAGTTCCTGTGCATTTAAAAACAGACAGACAGAAATGCAGCAGGCCAAGCCTTCCCTACGGCTGCATCTTCCATTCTGGGCAACGCTTCCCCTGTTTGATTTCTGCTTGTCATACAGCTGTTGATAAAATGGAGGGAAGCTAGTCAGAAGTCGGCACGGGGATGAGGAGCAAGGAGGAGAGATTGGCTTTCTGGAAACAGAGTCTGAAGATTTATTGCACTGAGAAGCGTCTCCCCCTTCTTCTGTCTCTCCTGCCTCCCGAATCTGAGAGTTTGGGGGCTGGAAATATCCTGTCCTTGTTTGGGCTTCGCTCAGGGTGGCAAATTTAGCAATCGGTATTCAGTCTCCACCACTGTGGGGGAGTATCCCGATGAGTCAGTCCAAGTGTAGGCTCTCTAGTGACTGGCGTTGCTCCTTTTTCTGCTCCGGGTGTGACGTGGCTTCCAGATTTCACGAGGGAGAAGACTGGCACCTCCCTGCTTTTCACGATACGCCAGAAACAGAAAATGAAAGGCGCGCCGGTCACTCGTGGCCCTCCTCCGGCCGCCCCTTCCTCTCACTCCTCAGCTGGGTTGGGCACGGTCTGGCTGAGGAACGCCATGCCAGGTGGGAGGCAAAGTGGTCAAGATTCAGCCGCGGCGGGTGGAAGGCATGGCGCATCAGCTCGCGGGGTTGGGCGTGGACAGCAGGGGCACGTCATCGCGCCGGCTCGCCCCCTCGGCGCCTCGGCCTTCGGAGCCCCCGGCCCGGCGGAGCAGCGAAGGCCTCCGGTAAAGTTCTCCCTCACGGAGGCCTTCCGGCAGCGCCTTCCGCTTGCTCTCGGGTAGCAGCATCAAGCACAGGAGGGCGAGGATGTTGAAGGACGCCAGCACAATGTGTTCGAGGAACGAGCCGTGCTGTTCTCGCAGCCAGAGCAAGGGAGCGCTCAGCCCGCCCAGAGACGCCAGCGCCAGGATCATGCCTAGGCCTTTCCCCCTGTGGGGCGAAAACAGTCTTGGTTACACAAGCCAGAATTCGTGATTACAGGCGTGTTCTCCGGAGGGCACAAAGGCTTAAGGTGTGTCAGGGCCCAGCTCTGAAGCCAGTGAGCTGGATAAATCATACTAATTAGCTCATTTTGCTACTTGCACTGGGCGCAGAGAGCAACACAAGACATTAAGAACTGTCTGGCTCCAGGAAAGCTGCAGGCCTGCCACCTGGCTGTCCCTCCCGCCAACTTTTAAGCATCCACCACAACCTTTCAAGCCCACCTCCACAGCTCTAAAGTCCAGAGATCTGTCTGGTGTTTGAGGACCACCAAAGTGCTCATGACTCGGAATCCTTTGGCCAATATCAAATTGTACAGTGGTGTTGGGCTTGCAGGGATTCCCTAGAAAAACGTGTGGCCACAGTTTTGAGCAGGGACCTGGAATGAGAAAGTGGCCTGGCAAAACTTGAGTTTGCCCCAGAAAACAATACGACAGAGACCTGGAGAAGACAGCAATGATGACCAGCAGGAGATTAGTAATCAATAAGGAATGAAAATAAGGGGAGATAGAAGCGTGGTACAGAGCAGAGAATTTTAGCAACATGAGGACTAGCAGCTTGATGGAGAGCAGCAGAGTTTAGCCCAAACAGATCGTGCGAGAAGAGTGTGGATGGAAAGGTAAAGGTGAGAGGAATTTTAAAGCAGGGTCTGTTCCATACTCCTTTCTATCCCAAGAGCCCCCTTCCCACAGATGGCACAAACCTCTCCCATTTTACCTGATAATAGTGGGAATGACCTCAGAGGCAAAGAAGATGCTGAGAGAGCCAGCCGCGTGGGAGGAGAACAGGCCCAGGATGGAGAACGTTACCCGTGCAGAATCGTTGAGATCTGTGATGAGGAGGAAGGCCAACGTTAAAAAGGGAAGGAATGCAAAGATGTGACCTATGCTGGGGGGAGGAAAGGGTTGAACAGGCCAGGTCCGGTCCTAAGCCCTCTGAAACCGAAAAGGGATATCAATCTATTCATTCATTCATTCGATTTCCATACCGCCCTTCCAAAAATGGCTCAGGGCGGTTTACACAGAGAAATAATAAATAAATAATTTGTGTTGAAATGTATAGATTTCTACTGGGAAATATCCAGTTCAGAGCACAAATTCATTAGAATATTACTGATAATCTATACGCATAACTATTTGTGCATCCTCAGGGGTGCTGAAGAGAACTGAGTATTATTAGACTTTTGTATAATTGAGGGCCAATGACCGAAAGCAGCAAGGTTACCGTTTATGTTGTAAATTTAATCTGATTCAAAACTGTGTTCTGGTTTAAGGAAATATTTAATTTCAATCATATTGTATTTGTTACTAGATTCATTTCAATAGTTGGTTTAGGGAATTGTGCAGCCATGGGTGGGAGTTCTAGTGTCCAACAAGCCTGAACCCGCCTGCTCCTTAAGAGGAGCGGGGGGTTACTCTAGCACGTGTGAAATGTTCCCAGCCCGTTTCCACAGGACAGCCTTACATTCTTCCAGCCCCAGCAAGATGAGGGAGGCGATGCCCGTCAGCGTGGTGGTGAGCAGAAGGATCCCACGGCGGCCATACCGGTCCACGCTCAGGCACAGGAAGAGGCAGGCCAGGCCTGCACTGCCGGTCGACAGCAGGTACAAGAGGTAGAACTTGGTACGTGGATCCTGCAGGGACTCCCAGACTGGGTGGTAACAGTGGCAGATGGCGTGGGCTATGAAGCTGTGAAGACACCAAGGGACGTTAGGAGAGGCAGGCCGGGTTGACCTATGAGGCCAGGGGTTCCTAACCTTGGGTCCCCAGGTGGACTACAACTCCCAGGGGCTGGAGGGAGTTGTAGTCCAAAGGCATCTGGGGACCCAGGGTTGGGAATCCCTATACAAGGCTATGCTCCCTATCAAAACAGGAACCTCCAGTTTCAGGATATCAACTCTGAATCTCTGAATACACCCAACTCATGAGTCAGAGTTTGTTTATTTAACAGGAGAATATTTAACAGGAGAATATCCTGCCTGAGAATTGCAGCAATTTGGGTGGGGTGAAAAGAGGGAGCTGTCTTCTGCTGAGTCATATTTGGTCCATCTACACCAGGGATTCTCAACGTTGGGTCCCCAGATGTTATTGGACTTCAACTCATATAATCCCCAACCAAAGGCTACTGGGGCTGGGGATTATGGGAGTTGAAGTCCAACAACATCTGGGGACCCAACGTTGAGAATCCCCAGTCTACACTGACTGGCAGTGGCTGTCCAGAGTTTCAGACAGGAGTTTTCCCCAACCATCTCAGGTCCTGGAGCTTGAATTTGGAACCTTCTGCATGTCACTCATGTGCTCCAGCACTGGGCAATGGCTTTTCCTCATAGCACTGAGTGCTCAAGAGGTTAAGTGGGCTTCTTCCTCACACTCCTACTAGCCATCCTGCCGGTTTTGGGGAGACAAACTTGGGAGCGCTTCTTAATTTCACAGTCACCTACATACCGCCACCCCCTCCTTTCTTGTTCCTCCAATCCCGATACCTTCTGGTTCTGAGGACAGGTAGGAGCGAGGTTGACTTACGTGGTGAAGCCAAGGACGAGAACATTTTTCCAGATATTTCTGCAGGCCAACAGGGCACGGAGCGAGATCTGAGAGGCAGCAGGGAGGTGACAGGTGTTGTCCAGTTCTTTGGAAATGAGGGAAGTCACAAACATGGGGAGACAGAAGGAGATCAGGGAGGGAGTGGAGGAGAGAGGAGTTTCATCAGTGTGGAGCAGCTATAATAATTATATATATTTGTAACAGGGCAAGCGGAAGGAAAGACATAAGACAGAGTCAAGCCAAGCCTTCCTCTAGGGCAGTGATTCTCAAACTTGGGTCCTCAGGTGTTATTGGACTTCAACTCCCATAATCCTCAACCAAAGGCCACTGAGGCTGGGGATTATGGGAGTTGAAGTCCAATAACACCCGAGGACCCAAGTTTGAGAATCCCTGCTCTAGGGCTTTTTTAATCATGCACAGAGACTCACCCTCTAGGGCTTCCTGAGCCTCAGACTCCTGCGTCCCACTGCCCTGGGCTAGGGCCACCAGGATCTCCTTGGCTTGTGCCGTTCGGCGAGTGGCCAAGAGCCAACGAGGCGATTCGGGGTACAGTCCTGGGCAGCTAAGAAGGGATGGGGGAGAGCAGCAGTTATCGGGAGGCAAGACACTTCAAATCCTACAGCAGGCGCAGGCCAGCTTCAGGCTTGCAAGCTCTACCTAAAACACAGCAGTAGGCCATGGGGATTCTAAGAGTGCAAAGTCAGAAGGCACACTCGGGATCTCTTGAGGGTTACAATGTAACAAATTTGTGTGCAGTGATCCAGGTGCTGGCCTTCGCTAACGAACGCAGGGAGTGCTTTGTGGGCTTGGAGGAAGGCCCACCTTGCCCGGCGTCCTTTGCAGGAATCCCAACAGGCTCTTGCAAGGCCATCAGAAATTGGTCATCACCCATTGGTGGACTGTGGTCTACTGTTGGTCCATTATGCAGTAGTTAATTTGGAGGGAGAATCCTGCCCTGCTTTGCGTGAGTCCCCCAGCAAGCAAGTAGGCAGACAGACAGGAGGGTGGGGGTCTTTTCTGTCGTGGCACCAGGATTAAGGACTAACGGAGATTCGCCTGGCTCTGATTCTTCTCTTCTTTCTGCAGGTAGTTAAAACATCTCTTTTCCAGTGTTTGTTTGTTTGTTTGTTTTTAAAGTGTCATTTCTCAGTCCTAATATCGGATCGATCAATCATCTGCTTTGCAAATGCGTTTCAGTTATCTTTGTTGTTTATAACAACTTCTTCAGTTTGTCTACAGTATTTTTAAAAACTAATCCTGTGAGCTGCACCAAATTGATTTTTATGATTTTTTAAATAGATACAGAGGTCCAAGATAAACCAGTAACAGCAGATGTATCTGGGTGGGCAGTCATACTGCACCAGTGAAACATCTTTTGGCATTTTTCATAGGCTCCAAAGTTATTTTTTTTAAATTGCGACTGCATCTCTTCTAGGGTCCTAAACCACTTCTAGCAGCTGAGTCAGGTTGAAAGGCAGTCTTCAAGGCCCGAGAGTGAGGATTTGGTGGCAAACCTTTTTATGGGGCAATCCAGGAATTTTGGAGGTGTGGCTTAAAGGATGTCTGTGAGAGGGCTGATTTGATGAGGAAGGAGTTTATCAAAAGGATGTGGGTGGGGCTTAGCACTTTTTGTGGGTGGGGCTTATAGAATTCTAGGAGAGGGAGGAGGAGGAGCTTAGAGAGATTGCCCCAACTCACCCGTAGAGTAGGCACAGGCCCAGCCCAGCCGACATCACGCCCTGCAGGACCCGCCAACTGCCACAAGCCAACGCCAGCCCCAGGAGGAGGAAGTGACCCCCAACCATGAGAAGGTCCCCTGCCATAGCTACAGGCAGCCGCTGTGGAGGACAACACAGCTCCAGACCTAAACAAGGAGAGGCAGGATACAAGAACGGACAGACCAAAATGACTGGGAGCCCTCAAACAACATTAATTTCCAGCCCTCAATTCATATCTTAACAACCCCATGCTAAAAAAGCATGTTTACTTTGAAGTGAAGTCCCACTGATGTCTGTTGACTTTACTTGCTAATAAACATTTTTATTTTATTTATTTTACCCCACCTTGTGACAACGTTATTTCCGAGGCAGTTCACAGGGATCCTGCTATGAAACTTATCAAGCCTTAAAAATACACATAAAATGATAAACAGTAACACACTTAAAAGGATAAAGCCTCTCTTAAAAGTACCCACTCCAGTGATTTTATTTTATAAATCTAATAATAATAATAATAAACAAACAAACAAAACAAACATAAAAATAGAGACCATTCCAGAGGTAAAAGGCCTGGGCAGGTGAAATTGTGTCTACCTAGTACTCGTGAGAATGAGCACCACAATGGAGAAGGATCAATTATTCATCATCACTTTCAGGAGCACCTGAAAAGGATCTCCCGGAATGATCATAAAGTCTTAAATGTGTTTACAGTCACGATCTTAGGCCAGGGGTTATCATGGGAAACCTGGGTCTCCAAATGTTGTTGGATTACAATTCCCATCATCAGGGTTCAGGAAATCCACTAGTCTACTTGCCTATGATGAGTGGAAAATGATATCTGACGAGTGGCAAAAATCCTGATGAGTAGTGTACCAACACAGCTCAGCAAGTAAAATGTTTGTCTGGCTGGTGAACAGAGCCAACATTTCTTGACCCCTGTCCATAATGGGGTCCACTTCTTGATGCCAGGCCATAGCCTTTAGCCATGGGGATGATGGAAATTGTAGTCCACCAACATTTGGGGACCCAAGTTTAAGAACCCCTGGCCTAAGGCGATTGGTGCAGTTAATCCATAAATCTGAGTTTGCATCCCAAGGAACAATGAAAATGCTCGGCCACATGAGACAGGGTAAAGGCAGCTCCGAGAGGTACTCACGGCTAAGGTAGAGGGCAAGCTGCATGCCTCCCAGCAGTGCCCCCCAGAGGCAACGGCCCAACATGAAGACGGCAGGAGAGGCAGCAAACGCAGCCAAGATCCCGGCAGGACAGCCCAGAGCAAGAGCCAGGAGCAGAGTCCCACGCCGCCCCACACTGGAAAGAACAAAGAGGTTAAAATAAAAGGTGGCCCTGCAGATTCTTATTTCATGTTGCTTCTTCCCTCAAGCTGGCCAAGGTTTTCCTGTGCCTCCAGGACCTCACAGCTGTCCCAACGTTTCCCCGCAGAAGAGGCAAACATGAGGAGGGAGACCACTAAAGAGGCTAGTTGCTTCCGCTTGAAAAAAACCTTAATGCACTTGAACTCTTTTACTCTTCTCACTGAGAAGAAATTACAACTTCAGCGGGAAAAGGAATACGGAGAAGAATTGAAACAGATTTTGGAAAATGAAATCTTAAGGGAATCCTCATCCAGATTTGGTTGCCAAAGTTCCAATTTGTATTGTCTGAATTCAAAGGACCACTTAAAGACGCTGTTAGTTTTTTTAGTGGAGGGAGGAAGGGTTTGCTTGTTTTACATCAAGGTGTATATTGAATTTGGTCAGTTGATACATCATTGTCTTAATTTTTATCAACAAAATTTAGGATTTCATTGTTTGAAGTATCTCTCAAAAAAGAGTGAAATCTGAAAATATTCAAAAAGTTACATTCTGAAGAAAGATGTATTATTCTTGGTGAAATGTGTCCTTTACTTTTTTTGTAAAAGGCAAAATCTAGGTGATCAGAAAAATCCCAAAGGAAGATAAAATTTAAATAATGTTGTACTAAATTCTAAAGTACAAACATGATCAGACTACATTTCCTTTTTAAGAATGATGGTCAACCACTAGCATTAAAGAGAATGATTAGATTAAAAATCTCCAAGGAAGTCCTACTACTTTGCATATAATTTCTTGCAAAGTTTGACTTTAGCTTTCCCAGACTATTGACATCCCCTCCTCTTAATTAAATGCATTTACTTCCTTGAATCCCTCCTCAGAATCCACTTTTCCCATTAAGCCTTTGACTGTCAGTGACATTAGGACAGGGTTTCTCAAACTTGGGTCCCCAGATGTTGCCCATCAACCCCAACCACAACAGCCAATTAGAAAGATGGAAGTGATAGTCCAACAACATCTGGAGACCCAATTTTGAAAACCCCTGTTCTATCATAACAAAGCTGCTGTGTGTATAACTGAAATAATAACATACCATTCCCCTGCTTTTTCTCTCCCTTATGTTGATTTCCAGATTGTAAACTCCTTGGGGCAGGTTGCTGTCCTCTCAATCTTTATAAAGTTCCATGTGCATGGATTGTGACCCATAAATAAATGAACAGCACTCCTTTTCTTTTCCTAACTGCTGCTATCTCCTCCACTCAAGACCTTAACTACCCTGATCTTCTGACTTACCTGTCCGCCAGGTGGCCTAGCAAAAGGGCCCCAGCGGCAAAGCCCAGCAGAAAACAGAGCTGCTCCAAGGGGACAGCCCATCCTCGGGAACAAACCAGGGACCACTGAGGGAGAGAAGGAAAAGAGAGAGAATGGAAGCAGGAGGGTAGTGGAGCAACAAACCACTGCATATATAGGAGGGAGTCACCTAATGGCACAGCGGGGAAGCAGCCTGCCTAGAAAGCACAAGGCTGTTGGTTCGAATCCCCGCTGGTGTGTTTCCCAGAATACGGGGAAATCCTTTATCGGGCAGCAGCGATATAGGAAGGTGCTGAAAGGCATCTTCTCATACTGTGCAGGAGGAAGCAATGGGAAACCCCTCCGTATTCTACTCTGGGGTCGCCAGGAGTCAACACCGACTCGACAGCACACAACCACCAACCAGTGGGAAGATGTAACCCTGTGGCATGAGAAGGCAGGGGAAGGACAAGCATTGTAAAAAGTAAACAATGCCTTCTGATGTGGCCCCTGTTCTCTAATCCTGGCTATAGTTACCCATCACTGCTATTCATGTGTTCCAGGGTATTAAAATCAGATCTGGACTCAAATCAAGCCTTGGACTCTAACACTAATTTATTATTGGTGGAAGTAAACACTTTTATTTTAACAAGCTTTCTCTGGAGGCTGCTTTAGTTAAGATGTGGCTGTTCCTACATTTGATTTTTTGCTGTTTTCAGGTGATTACTAGAATGATTTATTCCAACTGATTCCTAGAATGATTTATTTTTGCTAGCCACCCTGATTGTTTTAAAATGTAGAGAGGTGGAATATAAATATCGGAAACTTTTTAATTTTTAATTTATATCCTGCTCTTCCTCCAAAGAGCCCAGAACAGTCTACATGGTTCTGTTCATCCTCACCACCACCCTGTGAGGTAGGCCAGGCTAAGAGATAAATGACTGGCCTAGAGTCACCCATTCATGGCTTAATGGGGATTTGAATTCAGGTCTCCCAGGTCCTAGTCCAACACTCTAACCACTATAAATAAATAGTAAACAATACTTCAGCATTTATTTAGAAGCGTTTAAGCACTGGGTTGTAGCAGCTTTGCAGAGGCTCAGTAATTCATTTCAAATGTTCCTGGAAGCTACATCCCACCCCATCTAATACCAAAAAAGGCAGCCTGCACATTCTCAGAAGCACTCTCCTTTCTTACCTCCTAGGGTTCATGGCTAAGTGTGGGGCACCTTGGTGCAGATTAATTAATCTCCATGTGTGGGAGTGAATGACTAACACTTTAACCATGGAAAGAATTCAGAGGTGTTAAAGAGATGTTATTTGTTTATATCCCACCTTCCTCCAAGGAGTTCAGAGTAGGATGCACTGTTATTTATACCCCCCATTTATTCTCACTACAACCCTAAGAAGTAAGTTAGATAGGAGAGGAGACCTGGTCTTGTGGTAACAAGCATGAATTGTCCCCTTTGCTAAGCAGGGCCCACCCTGGTTTGCATTTGGATGGGAGACTAAATGCGTGAGCACTGGAAGATATTCCTCTCAGGGGATGAGGCTGCTCTGGGAAGAGCATCTAGGTTCCAAGTTCCCTCCCTGGCAGCATCTCCAAGATAGGACTGAGAGAGACTCCTGCCTGCAACCTTGGAGAAGCTGCTGCCAGTCTGTGTAGACAATACTGAACTAGATGGACCAAGGGTCTGACTCAGTATAGGGCAGCTTCCTAGGTTCCTAGAGTAAGAGACAGTGATTAGCCCAAGGTCATTCTGGTTGAGTGGGGATTTGAACTCAGGTCTGGCCAGTCCCGGGCCAGTTTACTCACCCCTGCCCTGCCTCTCTGGGATACAGCCGAGAAGCAGCACGCTGGTGCCAGGCAGGGATTCTCACCTCAGTGACAGGATTGCTGGTGAGGGCTGGAAGTCCCCCGAAGTCCCAGACCTGGCAGGGCGGGTCCCGGCAGGGGTTGAGCGGGTGGACCGAGGAGGTGTTGGTGGTGTTCTCCGGGGGCCTGGTGCCATTGGGATCCCGGCAACGGAGCGGGGGGGTCAAGGTGAACAGGGCGTCCGAGCCCACCCCAAGGCCCAGCAGGAGGCAGGGCAGGCAGCTGAGGGCCAGCAGGAGGCGCTGGCGTTGGCCCCCCGCCCCGAGCCGCCCCAGCAGCCATTCAAAGGACGGGGGGCCTGGTTCGGGCACAGGGGCCGCAAAGTCCCTCCGCGGGCCCCCAGGGTCCGGAGTTGGGGGGCTGGTATCCATGGGCAGTGTCTGCAGAGAGAAAGAAGAGGGTGACGGAGAGAAAGAATGCGGGAAGGCGGCGGAGGGAGGGAGAGAAGGAGTGAGCGGCACAGGAGATGGAAACCCTGGAAGACCCACAAAGGGGTCTATCCGGGGAGCAAATCAGGTTGAAGGGAGGGAAACACAAAATGGGGGAGGGAGAGATACAGGAGGGGAGGGGAGCAGAGAGAATAAACGTTGGAAGAGGGAAAGAAGGGGTGAATAAGGAGCGGCTGGAAAAGAGAATGAGCATATGAAGCAGGGAAAATTGCAGGGAGAGGTGGTCTCCAGCCAAGGAGAAACAGCAGAGGGGCCTGGAGAAAATGTGACCAGTGAGTTATGGGGTGAAGGGAGGGAGGGGTGTGTGGCAAAGACAAAGGGCCAATCGGGTCTGTGGGAGAGGTGAGCTGGGTGAGCTATAGGGAGAGTGGTGGGGAAATGCAACGCAGGAACAAAAGAAAGGCAGAGAGAGGGCGGCAAGGCAGAAAGGGAGTGGAGGAGAAGGGGGTGTGGATGGAGAGGGTGGGGCTGGGTGCGCGGAAAGGACCCGGCCGTGGAGATCTGGCACAGCCCAGCGGCGCCCGCATTTTGGTCCCGGAGGAGGCGCGATTTCAGCGGTGGGAATCGGGGGGAGAGCGAGAAGAGGATGAGCGCGGAAGGGGCGAGAGAGAAGCAGAAGAGGGCGAAGGAGACAGAGGTGGGGCGGGTGGAGTCAGGCGCACCACGGACGGGAATGCGGGGCGGGCGGGCGGAGGAAGAGAGACAGAGGCCGGAAGAAGGGATGGAGCTCAGCTGGCCGCAGAGAGGAGGGAGGGGATTGAGGGGAGGGGAGGGGAGGGGAGGGAGGCCGGGAAGGGGAGCAGCCAGCCAGCCGGCCAAGAAGACTCACCAGGCGCGGGGCAAGGGCGGCTCAGCGGACTCCGGGCCCCCCAGAGGGACCCCCATGGGGAATGGCGAGGGCTGGAGCCGGAGCCGGCGGGGGGCGGATCTGAGCGTCCGCGGCTGGGATCGCGCAAGGGGAAGCAGCAGACGCAGGCCGGGGAGGAGCGCGCTGTCCCCGCCCCATAGCTGCGTCCCCCGGCCAGCCTCCGCCCCTCCAGCGGCGGAGGCGGCCTCCCAAGCCGGCCAGGGACGCGCGTCCGGGCGCCCGCACAGACAGTAGCCCTGCCTCCATCCTCCTCCTCCTCCGGCTGGCTGCCCCGCCGCGGGTCCTCCTGCACTCGCCTTCTGCCTCCGGCTCCTTCTGCCTGGCGGTGGGCTTTCGGGTTTGCTTCGCATTGACTTTGCCACCGCTGCTGGGGGCCGCCAGGTGGACGCCACCGGCAGGCTTTGCTGCGTCCAAGGAGGACCCTCGTTTCTGCTTCTTGTTGGCCGTGCTTAGCCCGCCTTCTTCCGGCAGGCAAACCGCAGGCAACCCCGACCCCGCGAAGCAGCCCAAAGGGGCAGATTCGCAGCTCCTCCGCGCTGCGCTGGGGAAGTCAAGACACCAGCAGCCGCCTGGAGAGCGGCGCGGTTTCCTCGGGGTGCGCACAGTGCCTGCTGCTCTTCATGGACAAGGTTTCTTCTTCGCCGGCTCGCCCTCCTCCAAGGATTCTGGCCCCCGTGATCTCCCCAGCCTGACACCAGCCTTGGGACCCCATAGGTTGGACAACCACTCCCATCGTCCTCCCCCCAGCCTTGTAGCTGGGGATGATGGGACCTGTAGTCCGACAGATCTGGGTGGGGAACCAAAGTTGGGACACCCCACCCCACTTGGACTAACCAATAGGCCGCACTGGCTTGATTATCATTTATTATCATGACACTTATATTCCACTCTTCCTCCAAGGAGCTCAGAGTGGCGTAGATGGTTATTTCTATCCTCACAACAACCCTGTGAGGTAGGTTAGGCTGAGAGATACATGGCTGGCCCAGAGTCACCCAGTGAGTTTCATGGTTGAGTGGGGCTTCGAACTTGGGTCTTTTGCAGGTCCTAGTCCAACACACTAACCACTATGCTATGCTGGCTATTTATTAATCTGAACGTGAAGCTTTAATTGGGTAGAATGCAAGTTTGATCTCCAGTAGCTCTGCTCAGACTATTGTATCTGCATTCAAGTGTCTTGTGCATTTGTGCTTCTTTGTATTCATTTTAAAGTGAACTTGGATGTGGGCCCCGCCGATGCATGGCACAGATAGGAAGTGTACTGCTGTACCTGTGTTCAACATGTGTGCGCATCTGTATCCACATGCACAACACTCACAGGCATGCGTCAGGCTTCAGTCAGCCTCACCAGGAGCATGTGTGAAGCGGAGAGATTTCTCTTGCTCTCTCTGTGGGGGGGGGGAGTGCTGGGATTATACAGCCACAAGCTGGCTGTGGGCAAAGTCACCACCTCCCAGCTTTCATTCTGTGGCTGAAAAATGTGGGCATGTTTTGTCCGCTGAATGATGGTGCAAAATGTTGCTGGTTCGAATCCCCGCTGGTATGTTTCCCAGACTATGGGAAACACTTCTATTGGGCAGCAGTGATATAGGAAGGTGCTGAAAGGCATCATCTCATACGGCATGGGAGATGGCAAAGGTACGCCCCTCCTACCAAAGAAAACCACAGGGCTCTGTGGGTGCCAGGAGTCGACACCGACTCGACGGCACAACTTTACCTTACCTAAGCTTCCAGACCTCCAGGTGACGGAGAAACAAACAGGAACTCAGACAATTCAAAAGGCACACTGCAGGAGTTCTTCAGCTTGGGTCCCCAGATGTTGTTGGACTACAGCTCCCATCATCCACAGCCACAGCGGCCTGCCATTGTGGCTGGGGATGATGGGAGTTGTAGTTTGACAACATCTGGGGACCCAAGCTGGAGAGCCTGTCATAGAGCTGGTCTTCTGGTAGCAAGCATGAACGGTCCCCTTTGCTAAGCAGGGTCTGCCCTGGTTTGCATTTGAATGGGGGACTACGTGTAAGCACTGTAAGATATTCCGCTCCGGGGATGGAACCGCTCTGGGAAGAGCAGAAGGTTCCAAATTCCCTCCCTGGCAGCATCTCCAAGATAGGGCTGAGAGAGACTCCCGCCTGCAACCTTGGAGAAGCTGCTGCCAGTCTGTGTAGACAATACTGAGCTAGATGGACCTGTGGTCTGAATCTGTATATAGCAGCTTCCTATGTACTTGGTGCTAATAGGAGTTCTGGAGAGAGAAGTATTATTTTGTCTTCTTGTGCATTTTGATTTTGGGGTTTGGATGCTCAAGTCACCATTCCGGGAACTTGGACCCACAGCCACCTGGCTATTCGGGTGCTTCAGGGTTGATGGGAGGGAGAAATAACACACAAGCCACAATTTGGAAGGAAGCAACACATGCTGTGGTTTCTTACCCCTCCCACCAATTTTATTATGACCAAACCTAGAAAATAACTTGACAAATATTTCCTGAGAGAGAGAGATCTTTACACTCGTTTGCTTCCTGGGGAGGAAATGAGATGAGGGGGGGTCTGTGTTGGTGGCGGGTTGGGGGTGGCTGGCTGTAAATTGAGAATTTGGCTGGCTGTTATCCAACACAGAGAGAGGGGGGGATTTCAAAGGAAGGGAGATGGCCAAAGAATGGATCAGTAGGTCAGGCTGAAGGACTTTTTGGATTTAGCCTCACCCCACCCAGAGTCTGGTTTGGTTAACTGCCCCAGCAATGGTTCACCCCTCCTCCCACCCCCCCACCCCGATACCCCCTCCCCTTCCTGTGGTTCATGTTTCAGTATATGATTGTACCTGTCTGTGTGTGGCCTGCATTATATACTGTATGACATCCACACGGGTCATTTAGCTCCCGGTCATTTCCTCTTCACCCTTGGCTTCCTCTCTTCTGTCCTAGATTCCTTTGCTTCCGCTCACTTGACTGTTTTTCCGCATTTGTTTGCTTTCACCCTTCCATAATCCTCTTCAAATGGCAAGTCTCCCATTTGACTTCTTCCAGCCCTCGTCCCAGAATCCTTTGTTTCGGGGTGGAAACAGCCAGTTCCCAACAGTGCTCTTCCTCCCATCGGCTCCTTTCCCACTGAGGCCTTTGGGGCGGGGTTGGGGTGGGTTGTGCCCCTAATCCCCATGGTCAGCGACATGCAGAGTGGGTGAGCACTCAGCACCCCACCCCAGGTCCAGTCTGTGTCTTTGGTCTACAACCCCACGCCACGATCATTCTAGGGGTCCCTGGGAACATAATGCAGAAACCTTAATGTCAGAGATGAAGAATTTGTAGAGTTGCAAAGGAACCTAACTGGAGGCAGGGCAGGGGGGAGAGCGTGTGGGGCTGGGTCAGAGGGCAAAGGTCAGGCAGGCTCTTTGGTCTGGAGAGCAGTCCAACATTACAGGTGCAGAGGTCGGGGAGCGGAAATGAAGAGGCAAAATTTTGGTGGACTGGATGGTCACCATTCTTGGTCCCAAGGTCAAGCGGTTGAGGTCTACAGGCCTTGTTTGTCTGGGCAAGAAGAGGTTAAAGGTCAAAGGGCAAAGCTGTCACTACTAGAGTCAAAGATTACCCGCCTCCCAGGATCAGACAGCAGGATTTGTTTCTTCTGGGCACAGTCAGTGGGCTTTGAGGTGCTGGCATCTTGATAAATTTGTAGACAGAGCTCAAGGTACTGGTATTAGGACCAGAGTTATCCAAGGGGGCATGGCTACACATTGGCCTTACCAAAATCCATGGGACACCGCTGCAGGCGGACGTCCGGAGTGACACGGCCGTCAATCCCACAGGGGAAGTGGCGTGTGTCATAGTAACGGGTTGACATCTGCTGGTGATGAAGTGAGGCCGCCACAGCGTGGGAGATCAAGATGGCGCCAGAGTGCCAAGCAACGAGGTGAAGGCCAAGGCTCGGCGAGAGAGCTCTGCCACGCACTCTCGCATCTCGCGGGCGGCCGGGGGCGAAGGGTAGTGCAGGGCGGCCCCTTTGACGGAAAGGACGGCTTCTTTGAGGGCCTGGCAAAGGGTGCTGCTGGCTGCCCCCACCCGGGCCCGGATGGTTGTCGAGGACACCAGGCGAGATACCGTGTCCCCCACAAACACAAACTTGTGGGCCGTGACGATGACAAACTTGCCGTGGGGCACAAAGACGCGGGGAGGCTGGTGGGCACCGGCACTGGCGAGCAGTGCCTCAATGGCCGAAAGCAGGGTGGCGTAATGAGTCTGGCACTGCTCCGTGTAGAACTGCAGCAGCTGGGCGTCCTCCGGGGAAGGTGGCACCTACGCATCGGAGGGAGAGATCAGAAAACGGTTCAGTGCGTCGGAGAACGGTTCAGTGCATCACTTTGGTCACCACCTGGCTATTTTCAAGGGGATACAAACACAAATAGTGACTCTCCGCTTCTGAAACTTTTGGTCTTGAGTGGGTGTTTTTAGAGAACATAGGGAAATTTAAGCAGGTGTTCAAAAACACTTGCAGGTTTAAGATGGGGACAAGTATGAATGTTTTTAGTTATGTGCTTTCAATTGCTTTCTTATTTTGAGAGAGAGAATTTGTGCAATCTAATGGAGTGAGCCTGCTGAGGAAGCAGGGATCGCAATCTCGCCTCTGCAACAGACTGACCGTGTGGCCTTGGCCAGGTCTCTTAGCCAAGTCCCTTCTTATTTAGGTCCTTTAAGAAATCCGAAAGTAAAAAAGGCAGGCCAAATTCTACGTAAAAGTTTTAATATCCACCCTCAGCATGGATTTAAACTGAATAAACCAACAGCAATGAAAGCAAGAGGTACCTGCTCTTCCACCTGAGTTGTGTCTCCTTGTAGTGCAAGTCCAGAGGTCTCTTCAGGAGTTGGCGCTTTGGGCTGGATTTTATCTGCCCCCTAGGAAGAAATCAGGCAGGGCTGTGTATATTTCCTTGATTCTACTTAACACAAGTCATGCAGTACTCAAAAAACCCAAGACCATGGTGGCTGGGGATGATGGGAGTTGTAGTCCAACAAAATTCAGGGACCCAAGCTTGAGAACCCCTGAAATAAACACATATCCTTCCTCAGTTTATCCCTCCTTCCATGTCCCTCCCCTTCCTCTTACTGATTTTTTAGTTTGTTAGTTCCTTGGGGCAGAGGCCTACCTTATTCTTTAGAAAACACCACACACTCTATATAAGTAGATAAGGAAGTAGGAGGTCCCAACCACCATCTTGGCCATGGGGTCAAAGACTGGGGCAAGGATGGTGCCAAGGGGTCGCCGTGCTTACTTTGAGATGAACATAGTCGTATTCCTCCGTCAGCCGGATCCCTTCGTATTCGTTGTGTCCGTCACTCCTGAATTCGTCCAGCTGGTCCCCTGTCCCAAGACCCCCCAATCGGGGTGGGGGTGGGGGTAGTGGGCGGTCCTGGATGCTGCCCTTCCGCACAATGCTTGGCGATGGAGGGGGGAGCTCTAAAGAGAGCCGTTCTTCACTGGGGAGGGCGGGCAGTGGACGGCGGGACAGGCTCTCCGCCGAGGGCAGACGGGGGCGGGAAGGGGGCCCAGGCTCCCGCAAGCTGAGTCCTTGGAGGGCCCCCTCGAGGGGCGGGGAGCCGGGCGCCAGCAGAGGAACATCATAAATGCCCCCGTCTTCCTCCTCTCCCTCTCCCTCCACGCCTCCCGCCAGGACTTCTTCAGGCGACTCATACAAGTTCAGCAAGGCCGAAGACCGGCGCAGGTTCGAGGGGGTGGCATAGACAAGAGGTCTCTCAGAGCCTCCGTCTTCCACCTCCTCTTCCTCCTCTTGGCCTGGGGGCTTCTTGAAGGCCAGGGGCACATCATAGGGCTCGTCGGAGGGCGGAGGGGCTGCGGGTAGTGGGGCCACACGGGCCACCTTCTTGGGGCACAGGGAGGGCGAGTCGTAAGTGTCAGATGGAGGGTCCCACAGCAGGGACGAGGGGACATCATAAACCTGCGAGGGGGGAAAGAGCACACAGAGAAGAACTGGGGTGAACAGAGGAACAATCTGAGCAAGATGTGGGGGGGGGGAGAGACAAATGCCCATCTAGACAGCCAGCTGAGTCACATACTACAGAGCTGCTGGGACTGTACCACCACAAATTACAGCCGGGAGATCCCATACATGAGCGTTCTCTGGCATCCACATTTCCCCGCCCATGGACAACTAGCATGTTGGAGAGGAAGTTTCAGGCCCAACCTTCTCCCTGATGGACTAGCTTTCTACCTGCAGGGAATCTTTCTTTTAAACTACGATATGGGGAAGCATTCAAAGACGCAACCTCTGATCTTCAGGTTGAAATGGCACACTCCCAGGAAGTGTACCGTGCACTTCATTCATTCAGTTTTTATACCGCCCTTCCAAAATGGCTCAGAGTGGTTTACAATTAAAACTTTATTAATTGTATTATTATTTTAATTTTTTTTCCAAGTTTGTAGACCGCCCCAAACTTCTGTCTCTGGACGGTTTACAAGAACTGGGCAGTTCACTGATAATTTGAGACAGAATGTGAAAGGAGGGAAGAGGGAAGTTTTATCAGTTGGAGGGGAATCACCGATTTGGAAAGGATTTAAATTTAATTTATAAACTGCCTAACATCTAGATCTCAAGGCAGTGTGCACAACCTAAAACAGCAAATAAAGCTCAGTAAAAAACAAAACAATTTTAAAATCACAGAATTTAGTTTTAACAAAACATTTTTTCAACATTTTAAAAATGTTTAACAGATTTTTTAAATCTACAGCCTCCCTTAAGTTATTTTCAAGCCTCCCTTAAATAATTTTAAACTGGAAAAGCATTTTCAACGGAAAGGCTGCTTTGGTCATGCCCACAATTCATTACTGCTATCAGTGCACATAGTTCCTTATGGAGCTTAACAGGCAAAACACAGATAGCTCTCTGCTCTCAAGGAGCCTGCAATCCAATAAAGACCATGGAGGAAAGCAAGAGAGGGAAGAGACAAAGAGGTGAGGGATTTTTCTGGGCAAATGCAATGATATGTACTTAGCACTTGATTACAGTGTTAAGGCTTTTTAATGTTTCACCTGTTGTGTATATCTGGTAGGTTCTTTAGTTTTTATAATTCTTAGTTTTTAGCTTTAAGATTTTAATTTGGGATTTTAAAAGCAAATTTTGATTGTGGTTTTAGCTTAGATTTTAATCTATCTTTTAAAATCTGGTTAATTTTATTAGTGTGATTTTATATTGTAACTGTTTTATAAACGTCGTGCGCCGCCCTGCGCAGTAATGTACTGGAGGGGCGGAGTATAAATATTTTAAATAAATAAATAAATAAAATAGAGATGAGAATATGGATGAAGGGGAGAGGCCAAAGGAAGGTTTCAAGGAGATATCTGAAGGCAGAGCGAGGTGGTGCGGTGTGTCTGTTCCAGGAAGGAGCCCCATGCCCTGGGGAAAGCAAGGCAGAACCGGCAGAGTTGTGAGGCCTGCACACAAATGGCGCTGTTGGGCTGCAGACACAGGGAAGGTGCACGCAGGCAGGCAGATCATGGACCCCGAAATGTAAGCCAAGATGCAGGAGACAGCTGAAAAAGTTTATTTTTGCTACCTGTTCCCTGCGTCCTTTATTTTTGCTACCTGTTCCCTGTTCCACAATTCCTCCAAGTGCCGCAAAAACTAATGAAACAAAAGCTCACAAAACAGGGACACCCCCGAATCCAAAGAGGCCCACAGAATATGCAGACAACCAGTTCCCCGGAGCGACTGCTCCCCCACAGAGAGGATGCCCTAAACCCCCCAGCATACCCCTCCCAGCGGCCCCCAGCCACTCCCCACCCATCTAGGGCAACCTTTGCCTCCGCTGCTGGAGCTAGAGAAGAGGACACCAGTTTGGTCCGGAGACAGCCAGCTCCACTTTGGGGCTGGGATACAGTTACCCTTGGAGACTGGGATGGGTGCAGCTGTCCCCTGCAACAGGTGGGACCAGCTGTCCAAAGAAGGAGGGATGCCCCAGCAAGCAGCTGCCACGGCGGGTAGAGTCCCCGTGATCTAAAGCCCACGATTAACCAAAGCATCCCCTTCCACGCGGGAGAGAGGACGCAGATCAGACTGGGAAAAGACAGAAGGCTGGCAGAGGGGCCTTGGAGAGCTCAAGCTCTCCCGGGCCTGACTTGAAAGGAATAGGACTCCGTGTCAGAAACAAGGAATTGAGAAGGGAAGGTGCGGAAGCAGCCCTGACCATCGCTCCCTTGAGACACGTATGCAGAAGTTCTCCTTTCCGTTGTAACAGCCGCGTCCAGCCTTTCCCAATCTGATGCTGCTGCAGAGACGGCAAGACCACCGCCACCCTGCCATTCCAAGCTCTAACCCTCAAGGAAGCCTAAGCACTCACCTCCACAGGGCCCCCGTCTCTTCTGGTGCCCCGAGGCACCCTGTAGATCCCCTCGGGGGGCAGTGGGCAGGGCCGGGCGGGTGGTGGCACCTCGTACACCTAGGAAGGGGGAGGGAGACGTCAGGCCAGGCTGCAGGGGAGAGGAGGTGGCAGGGCACGCTGCAGCTCAGTGGCGGAGCGTTTGCTCTGCACGCTGAAGGTCCCGGGTTCAATCCAGGGCAGCATCTCCAGGTAGGGCTGGGAAAGACTCCGGCCTGAAACCTTGGAGAAGCTGCTGCCAGTCAGTGTAGACGGACCAAAGCTTTGAACGGGGACAAGGCGGCGGAAGCAGCCTCCTATGTTCCTTGAGTGGCTGGGTTCTCTGCAGAGGTGAAAGTGAGCCAGCACAACAAGGTACAGAGGACCAGCATGATGTTTAGCCGTAGCGCAGCAGACTGTAGCAAGAGCATCTCTGGACCACACCAAAAAAAAATTATTGGGCCAGACCAAAATATAATATTTTGTGTAAGCTGCTGGGACCTCTTTTGGGGAAAGCGGACTAGCAATGCTTCAAATAAATGAATATTATTCCGTACTGGTTTGTTTTCAATAAGGGGGTGTGGCCAAAGAGGGGGAACCAGCCCTAAAGGGGGTGTGGCTAAAAAGAGGGTGGGGCTACAGAACTCACAGTGATGGCAAATTATTTCTTTCTGGTCACACTGCTGGTTCCTTAGTGCAAGGGTCCCCAAACTTGGGTCCCAAAATATTATTGGACTACAACTCCCATCATCCACAGTCACTGTGGCTGGGGCTGATGGGAGTTGTAGTCCAACAACATCTGGGAACCCAAGCTGGGGAACCTCCATCACGGCAGAATGCTCCTGTCTGATTCCAACGTTCCTGGTCTTGACTGTGATATTTTGGGCTCGGACATGAAGTTCCCTAGGACTGCTCTGTGAGGGGGAGGGACAGTCTCACCTCCTGCTCCTCCTTTCTCCGCCCTCTTCTTCTCCTCCGCTCATCCTGGGGCACCTCATGGACAGTCCCCCCTAACGCCGCCTCCTTCCTGGGTACCTGGTAGACGTCAGCCGGGGTGGGGTTTCGACGAGTGGTGGGACCTGGGGACCCCGGCTCGGGCAAGACTTTGACCCTGTTGGCGGGCACGATCCCCTGCTGGCCATGCAAAGAGCACAGGTGCCACCCCTCCAGGCCAGGCTGCAGCAGGACCATCAGGTCCCCCTTCCGGAAGGAGAGCTCGTCCGGGCACTCGGCAGCGTTGTCGTAGAGGGCTCGACACAGCTGGGCCTGTGGGGGATGAGACAGAGGGCAGGTGCGGGAATCGGTCCTCCATCCACTGTCCTCCTGGGACAAGGGCTCAGGAAACATGCCTCCCTCCACCCCGCAAAATACACCACCCCGGCCAAAGAGTTGCATTTCTTGTTTTCATAGATACGCAGAAGTATCTGGGCATCCAGAGAGGTCCGTGTGATGCCATTTTTTTGTGGTCCTAAAGTTCCAGCAGAGACTGCACTGCACTTCTTGGATGCCACAAAAGATAAGAAGAGCCCTGATGGGTCGGACCAGGAGTCCTGCTTGATCTTGGCCCTTGTAGATCGGACCAAGAGCCCTGGAGAACCAGACTAAAGGTCGATCTAGTTCAGCATCCAGCACTGGCCAACCCAATGCTTCTGGGAAGCCCTCAACCAGGGCAGAAGCCAACGGCTCTCTCCTGTTACGCATCTCCCAGCAACTGGTGTTCTAAACAAGGAGGCTCAGTTCCTCTATCATAGCCAAAAGGCATTAGTAGGCCTACCCTCCTCCATTAATACAATCGCTCTGCCAACAGGAAGGTGGAAAGGTACAGCCATTCAAGCAGAAGTGCCTGCACATTTAAATACAAGTTAAATAAATTGTTCAAGGGGGCAGGGGGTGGAGCAGAGTTCCAAAACAGAGTGATGGCTGCAAATTTTCATCCCGCTGTCCTCTTTGGAGGCCAAAAGCCAGTGTGGTGTAGTGGTTAGAGTGCTGGACTAGGACCGGGGAGACCCGGGTTCAAATCCCCATTCAGCAATGAAACTAGCTGGGTGACTCTGGGCCAGTCACTTATCTCTCAGCCTAGCCTACTTCACAGGGTTGTTGTGAAAGAAAAAATCAAGTATGTAGTACACTGCTCTGGGCTCCTTGGAGGAAGAGCGGGATATAAGTGTAAAAATATAAATAAATAAATAAATAAGATGCACCCAAGAGAGCCCAAAATGGCAGCCGCTCTTTAAAAGTACATAGTTGCAATGAAGGTGCTCAGAAGTTCAGATCAACACACACCGGCCTGCACGCCTGCAACTGGCTACAGGTGGGCCTTGGCAACTTGGGATACAGCCATCCAGAACCAGACTCTGCCCCACAACAGGGTACTGACCCTGCTGCATTCATATTCTGTCACTCTTACCCTACAATGGATGTTGATCGGAGCATTCCTGTCCAGCTTGGGGTCTGAGTATCTGTTAGACCACATTTGCCCCTATGAATCTGCCAGGCCCTTCACTCCTCATCTTGAGCCCTGCTTACAGCCTCATTGACTGAGGTTCGGCTGGCGGGAACAAGAGGCGGGGCCTTTTCAGTTGTGGCCTTTCAGCTCCGGAATGCCCTCCCAGAAGAGCTTCGCCACACTCCCTCCCTTAGGTTGTTTTTTTTTTTTAAAAAGGTCTGAAAATTTACTTCTTTAAAGAGGCTTTTAAATATGTTTTACCATAGCCAGACGGTTTTTTTAAATGTTTAAATGGGTTTGTTTCAATTGTTTTTGTCCTATATTTGTTTCAATTGTTTTTGTCCTATATTGTATTTTATTTTTTAAAGTGTATTATATTTTAGATTACGTTGATGGATTTACTGTTGTAAGCTGCCCGGAACAGTGATTTCTGGAGGGGCGGGATATAAATATTTTAAATAATAACTAGCTGGCCCTGCGCAGAACATCTGTGCCCCATTTTATATCCTGCTCTTCCTCTAAGGAGCCCAGAGCATTGTACTACATACTTGAGTTTCTCCTCACAACAACCCTGTGAAGTAGGTTAGGCTGAGAGAGAAGTGACTGGCCCAGAGTCACCCAGCAAGTCTCATGGCTGAATGGGGATTTGAACTCAGGTCTTCCCGGTCCTTGTCCAGCACTCTAACCACTACACCACGCTGCCTCTCCACATGTTGCTGCAGCACCACCTCCTCCTCAGCCCTAGGGCTTTCCCTCCTCCTCCTCTGTCCTCCATCCACCACTCAGCCCTACTCTGTGCCTTCTCTCTCCTCAGGACGACTCTTGGGAGATGTTCCACGGGATGTGCGACATGCGTCCTCAGGCTTTTAAATACCTAGATAGATGATTCCTAGTGAGGGGGTATTCCCTAACCAAGTTGTCCTGTTACAAGCATTTACATGGTTAACTCTGGATACAGGAGGCCCCGGACACCAGTAACCCAGTCGGAAGCACCCTGGGAGGTGGTAATCGGCTTAAGGCAGGGGTGCCCCAAGTGCGGTTCGCAAATCTTGTTGAACTACAACTCCCATCATCCCCAGCCATGCCAAAGAGTCAGGGGGTGATGGGAGTTGTAGTCCGACAAGATCTGAGGACCCACGCTTGGGAAACCCTGCCTTAAGGAGACCCTTTTTCTGTTCTGGAGCCAACAAACCCCCCTCCCAGCTGACCCACCCTGCCTCCCTCAGACCCCCTCCTGCACCCTGCCTCTTTGCCAGTTGTTCTTCCACCTTCCAGGCCTGAGCATCTGTCTCCAGTCTCCGCCACTCTCCCTTTTGCCACCCAAATCCCCCTAAATCCGCCACTGCCATCTGTTCCTTAACTGATAAAGCAGCCTGCCCGCCCACCCAACCCCTCCCACGCCTACGGCCACCCACCTAGGGAAAAACATAGACATGTGGGAGGGACTCCGGGAAGCGCTTCCAGGGACTTGGAGGAGGCACCCAAACTGCTACCAGCTGCTGGGACTGTACCATTTCAAAATGCGGCGGCGAGGGGGGGTGTTTGCATGTCTGGTTGCTCCCCGTAGAAGAACCTCCTTGGACCCAGAAAACTGGTGCTTCGGGGAGAAGTTCAGGCTAACCATCCTTCTTAATTACAAACTAGGCAGGGTTTTTTGTTTTGGTTTTTGAAGGTAAGGAAAGGCTGAGTCATACAGTCCCCACCCTGCATCCTTAAGTGGTCCAGTCCATCCCTGAGAGGGCTGTACCATGTGCTGCTTCTGAATGGGCAGAATCGTCCCCATTTCAAATAGGAATTAGTGCACACTTGAAGTTCACCGGGGGGGGGGGGGGAACTGCGAGGAAGAGAAAACATCTCAATGAGGAATCCTCCTTCAGCTGCCTTTTCACTGTATTTTTTTGATAGTTTTGTTGTGTTTTTAGGATTCTGTACTGTTATATAATGGCACAGTGGGAAATGACTTGCCTAGCAAGCATGAGGTTGCCAGTTCGAATCCCCGCTGGTATGTTTCTCAGACTATAGGGAACACCAGCAGCGATATAAGAAGATGCAGAAAAGGCATCATCTCATACTGCACGGGAGGCAGCAACGGCCAACCCCTCCTGTATTCTACCAAAGAAAAACCACAGGGCTCTGTGGTCGCCAGGAGTCAACACCGACTCGACAGGACACCGACTCGATGGCACACTTTACTTTGCTTACTGTTAGAGGTGTGAGAGCAGGAATGGACAGTGTCTGTTTTTGGCAGGGGAGATATTGTGGTAGTTGAGGCAAGGAAGGCACCAAACACTGCCTTGCCCCACAACCCAGGGTGTGTGTGTGGGGGAAGCTCCCTTGCAAAACCAATCCTTGCAGGCTTTGAAAGTGGCACAGGGTGGGGTTGGGGTTAAGACAGCTCTCCTTCTTTGCAAGGAGTGAGAGGGTCAGACTGGTCCTAAAAGGATGCTCAGGTGGTGGCAGGAGGGGGCATCTCTCTGCCTTGCTGGCGCCCCAATAAAGCGACCGCCCCGCCTCGCCTCGCCTCATGAAAGGGCCACCCCGACTCTCTTTGTTGGGGGGGGGCGTCACTGCCCTCTGGACAAGCACTTCAAGGAGCAGTGGAACTGGTCTTTCCCAGAGCGGTTGGGCTCTTTAATAAAGCGGGTGTCTCTCTCAAGAAGGGCTTTGCAGTTACGGAGGACAGGGCCATTGATTATTTATTTCTGTATTCGATTTATATGCCACCCTTCCAAAATGGCTCAGGGTGGTTCACAACATGACTTATACATGGCCGTGATTTATACATGGGAATATTTACACGTGACATGGCCACTTTGGAGTGACTTTGGTCAGGAAAGGTGGGGTATGAAACTGCAAATCGAGGCATAATAATGAATAAATGTTCCATACGAAAATCGGAGGGAGAGATGACACACGGAAGTGCGTTCACTCTTCCTTGCAACACTTTAAAACAACCTCTGTTCTGTGTAAGCCAAACTGTTGGCAGACATCTCACCTCCCTTGAATAAACTTTGAGAAGGGTTGCCAGGATCCAGGTAAAATAGCCCCCTTCTCCAGTTGGGTCTGGGCCACTAACTACCCATCCAAGGACAGACGCTTTGTTAAGGGGCCTTCCATTTGTACCCAGCTTTTCAGCCATAGCAGCTTCCCAAGTAGCCCATGCCAAGAAAATAATCAGACTAAAATAGAACATAAATTTTGCCCACTAAGAGGATATACCCTTGTGTTCCAGTACGGGAAAGGAAAGACTGGCGAGTCCTTCAATTACAACTTTGAACCACTTGGCACAGTGGAGGGAAAGAAAACACCCAACTGGGGTGTTGACAAATAATTCTTTGCCAGGGATGAGCTCATAAGGGAATTTGGTGCATGATCCCAAAGAACAAGAGCCTTGTTCAAGGAGTGAACACGCGTCTCTAAACCAGAGACCTCAAAGGGAGGACCTGGAGTGACAGATGTCCTTTGCTTTTGCTAAAATCCTGTAAAGCAGGCATCCTCAAACTTGGCCCCCCAATGTTGTTGGACTACAACTCCCATCACCCCCAGCCATGCCGAAGTGGCAGGTGGTGGTGGGAGCTGTAGTCCAACATCTGGGGACCCAAGCATGAAAGCCCCTGCTCTAAAGTAAAGAAATCCACATTAGGGTAGGCAACCTTGACTCTCTAGATGTTCTTGAAACACAACTCCCATAATTCCCAGCCACAATTTATTGTGGCTGGGGATGATGTGCTCTGTAGTAGTTCAACAGCATCTGGAGGTTGCCTAACATTGGTCTACATCATGCTTCATTTCAAAAAGCTGAGAGGTCCAAGGAAGAGGCCCTCTTCCTTGAGAGGGCTCAAGGAAGTCATTTTCCCAAACCAGGGCATAGCCCCCTCTGCTCTCAACCTAAGATAAATTATATATATTATATCATCATCATCATCATCAACAACAACAACAAGAAAATTATGGCTCTTCAGCAGCAAAAAGAAAAGGACATGTAGCAAATCCCTGGGAACATTTATCTGATTGTGTCCAAGCTTCATCCATCCATAGGGGTGCAATGGATCCCAACCCTGTCTAGAGAAGGTCCCAGGTTCAAGCCCTGGCAGCATCTCCAGGGAGGGCTGGGAAAGACTCTTCTCCGCTGAAACCTTGGAGAGCTGCTGCCAGTCAGTGAAGGCAATACTGAGCTAGACAGGCCAAGGGTCTGACCCAGTATGTGTTCAGATGGAGCCTCAACATTTCTATAGGACCTGGGATGTAGCCCTGCTTCAGCTTAAGCCCTGCCACGAAGTAAAGTTGTGCCATTGAGTTGGTGTCAGCTCCTGGCGACCACAGAGCCCTCTGGTTGTCTTTGGTAGAATACAGGAGGGGTTGACCATTCCATTGCCATCTCCTGCGCAGTTTGAGATGATGCCTTTCAGCATCTTCCTATTTCGCTGTTGCCCGATATAGGTGTTCCTCGTAGTCTGAGAAACATACAAATGGGGATTCGAACCGGCAACCTTCTGCTTGTTAGTCAAGCATTTCCCCGCTGCGCCACTTAAGGTGGCAAGTCCTGCCACTGCTCAACCAAAATTATTCCTCAACTTGGGTTGTATCCAAAGAAAGTTAGTTGTGACTAAGTGTCTCTGAAATCAGTGAGACAGTCATGACTGTCTCATGACTAACTTGTATGGGATACATACAACAGTCTAGTGTTGCCACCAGTTTTGATCTAACATGCAATCTGAGGGGATTTGGGGAGAGGCTGGCTCAGACAAAAAGCTGTAGTGACTTGGGGAAGGGGCGGCGGGGGTGGGGGGTGGAAAGAATTTTGATTAGCAACAAGAACGTGGATTTTCTATTCCTTTTCCTGCAGGCACCCTATCATTCACACACACACCAACACGCTGCTGTTAAAAACACCTGGCAATTTATGCACATCTGGAAACAGTGTGGCCCAGTAACCCTGAACCATCAATCTTTTGTCCAAGGTCAGGAGCTCAGAACTCCTGCCTCACCCTGGAAAGGAAGGAAGGAAGAAAGATAGATTTCTCTTTCTTTCTTTTCTTTTCTTTCTTTCCTTTCTTTCTTTCTTGCATACTTACAGACATGCTGCTTTGCAGGAGACAGGATGTCAAGATCCACCGCAAGGAAACCACTGAAGCAAAATTACACCTTCTCCACTCCTCTAAAATGTTAAGGCTTCTGGAAAAAAGATCCCTGTTTTTAAATGCATTTTGTTCTTCCTGCTTTCGGTTGCTCAGAATGAAAGACAAGATTCCTGAGAAATTTAGTATCAGTTTTCATATCCTTTAAAAAAAATATCCAGTTGATTCTTTGACGAGAGACTGGAAAAGATAGTTCCTTGCAAAAAGTTGGTGCTACTGTTGCGAAACAATATTCCAATGCAAGATTTAAGAAGTCATTCCCAGCAAAATCAAGCCATTCCTATCCGTTGATAGCAATGACTAGTTTCTCAGAAGACCAGCCAGTTTCAGTCTGTAATTCTCCCTGCCACCCGCCACCGCCTCTCTCTCCCAGAAGTTTTTTTACGTCTTCTCAAGCCTTTTGGTCAGCAGAATTTCCCCAGAAAAGCCATCTGGATAGGTCTGACCGCTTTCAGACTGTATTGATTGGAACAAGCAGAGCAAAAACTCAACAAGTTGGAACAGGGGTTTATGTTGCAACCACAGGGTGGAATTGCAGCCCAAACACAAATGAGAGGCATTTGCAAAACTTCTCTCCAAAGGTCCTTTAGAGAGAGAAAAAATCTGGCACTCTTAGACAGCTACAGATTTTGCAACCTCATGAAATCCAGAAAGCCTGAACTTTTCTCCTACAGTTAATAAGGCACAGCAGTGGGAAGGCCAAACTTGCAGCCCACAGATAACAAACTTTCTCAATTTTAGAAAAAAAATTGTTGTTATCCAGCAGGTAAGTTTTTTCCTGAGAATACAGACAAGATCTAAACACATTCAGAAATATCTGGATGTTTTCCAAAATGTTCCCAAACTCTAGAAAATTTCTTAATTCAATAAACTCTTGGGCTTGATCAATGTTTTCCTCCAAATCCAAAATTTATCTGCACAAGTCCAGACTGTTTTGCGTCACTTATCTCCACAAATCTGCCATGTGGACATTCCAGTGCTGAAAAAAGTTTCAAAATTCAAATGCCAGAGATCATTACACACATTAATATAAACCCAGGTATTTGGCAAATGTCTCCCTCAAAGCCAGCTACTGAGAAGAGCTAAACTTCCAGGGGGGGGGGGTGGGACACAGCACCCTAATTCTGCAGTTTTCAAAGCATGGGAAATGTGGCACACTCCAAGAAAACTCAAAACTTTTAGCAAACTTTCACGAACTCCATATGATTCGTTCTGCGCCCTTTACAATCCAAAGCAAACACACAGTGTTGACAACAAACCAAGAAGTCATTTGGAGGAGTGTGAACTTCCATAGGAATCTGCTTATGCCAATCTAGACATAAATGTTCAACCCAGACCAAAGCCAGAAGCAGTGTTGGCTTTCAAGCACATTACCACTCCAAAAGCATATAGAGGTGATAATCCACACAAAGACAAATACAGAGCGTCTCCAGAAGTAGTGTAACTGCCAAACAATGGATAACTTCAAAATCCAGAAAAATACTACCCCCAGAAGAGAACCAACCAACTAGAACCAGTTGCTTCCTTTCCTACCCTTTGCTGCCAGGTGGATACGTGGATCGAAGTTTCCTGTCTAACTTTTTAAAAAACCTAGGTGTGCTTCCCTTTTTCTTCTGTGAGTTACAAAAGGGGGCTTAATGGATAGATTTCAAGTTGTACTGTATTTTGAAGAAAGACTCAGAAAATCACATCACCATCTTCCATCTATGCAAGTATTTTCTGCTGAGGCAGAGAGGTTGGGTTTGCTGCAGGCCTCAGGAGAAGCTATTTAAATGGAAAGCACCCCCACACACCCACAAATTAGGATTTAAAGCTTTCTCATTTGGCTGGGACCCTGGCTCCCAATCAAGCCAGTAATAAAAGGGTTTGATCTTCTCCTTTCCCAAAGCAGCAATTAATCAGGCCTGGAGAGAGAGAGAGAGAGAGAGAGAGAGAGAGAGAGAGAGACTGTCCAATTTAGAAAACCAAATTGCTGGATTTAATCTGGGTGGGGAAGCCCCAGTCTGGCAAGGGAAATGAGAGATGGGGGTAGGCGAAGATGCTCTGGGCATGTGGATGGAAGGGAGAAAGTAAGTGAGTCAGGAGAGGGAAGGAATGGAGAGAGAAGAAAGAGAGGAGGACCACAGGAAAGGACAAAAGCGAGTGGGTGAAAAAAGACGCCGAGGGAGCCGCGTGGCCAAGACTTCAGTTCTCCTCCTCTGGCGCTGCCTCCTTCTCTTTCTCTCTCCAGGGACCCAGCGGCGGCTGGCGTGCCTCTCTCGCTTTCCAGTCTGCTCTTGGCTCCCGCGGCGGCCGGCGCCCCCCCCAGGTTTGGGCAGGAGTAGAGATTACTTCCCTCTCCCATCTGTTGGACGGGGAGATGCGCGCCCTCTTCCTCGCCCTGGTCCTCCTGCCTTCTCCATTCGCCCCTCTCCTCCTCCGGCTCCGCAAAGTCCTTCTTCTTCTTCTTCCACTTCTCGGCTGCTCCAACCTGCTGCCGCTGCCGCCGGATGTTGCCCTCCTCCTTTCAGCGCCTGCACTTTCTTTTTTCCTTCCTTCCTTCCTCCCTTCTTCCTTCCTCCCACCGGGACAAGGCCAATAATTCCTCTCTGCACCGACGGCTCGCTCTTCCTGCCGCCACGGGCTCCCCTCCTTCATACAGCCGCTCTCCTCGATGGTCTCCCCCCCTCCCCACCCAAGCGTGCTGGGAGACCTTTAGCTTTCCAGAGAGAGGCGGCCGGGAGGAGGGAAGGGAGGGAGGGCGGGCAGCGGGCAGCTGGAGTGGGCAGGCGGCCCGGCTCCCCCCTGCACAGCACAGCACACACACACGTCTGTTCCTCCTCTCCAGCAGCCCCCTGTCCCCTCCCTCTCTCCTGCCTCCTGATCCTGGGTCCTAGAGGCTCCCAACGCCCAGAGCCTTTGGGGAGGAGAATCCGAAGGGAGACTCTTGCGGCACCTTAAAGACGGACCGATTGGGAGCGGCATAAGCTTGCACCCGCTCAGGCAGATCCATGAAGAGGAGTCCTCAGCGCTTCCCAACCGTGGATCCCCAGATGTGGATGGACTACAACTCCCATCATTCCCAGCCACACTGGCAGTGTGTCTATAGCGGGGGTTCGCAACCATCATCTCCAGCCCCAATGGCAGATGTGTCTGTACCAGGGGTTTCCATTCCCGCTGGGTGTCCCCGATTCCGAAAGTTGATGGACTATAACTCCCATCACCCCAATGGCCAAAGGCCACTGAGGCTGGGGATGATGGGAGTTACAGTCCAGCAACATTTGGGGACCTAAGGTTGGGGAACCCTGGTTTATAAACACACAGAGCTGGGGGGGGATGGAAACCATGGGGTGCAAAAGCTAAAAACTGCTAGAGGTCCAGCCTATGGCATTTTGATGTATGTTCAGAGTCAGACACGTACAAGGTCAGGAAATGGGCCACCCACAAGACTGGACACTGACCACTATAAACAGTCTTTCTTCCTTGCTTGGCTTTGCCAGTTTAGCACCTGTCGTGAATGAATGAATGAAAATGTTTTATCTATCAGTCCAATGACCATATCAAGCAACTGCATATCCAAAGCCAAAAGCAATGTAAAACAGTAGATTAAACCCTAAAAGAACCACATCACACTATTGCGGGTCTAAAGGCAGGGCAGGAATAAAAGCATTTTATCAATTATACCAGGGTTTCTTAACCTTGGGCCCCCAGATGTTGTTGGACTACAACTCCCATCATCTTCAGCCACAAAGGCCATGTCTGGGGATGATGGGAGTTGCAGTCCAACAACATCTGGGGGCCCAAGGTTAAGAAACCCTGAATTAAACCTTAATTGTTTAATTTAAAATTAAAATTAATTATAATTTAAAAGCTGAAACATTTAAAACAGAACTAACCCTATTTGTACCATATCATGAAACCACAGGGCTAAAAAGAAGGCTGAAGGAGGACATATAATTTAAACCTTTAAAAGACCATAACCATATAAAAAAAGACTATGGGTTTAAAAAACAGGGCAGGACATAAGACAAGAATATTTAAACTAAGAAACCGTTAAATTGTAGTATTAAAAGGGAATTATTCATCCTCCACAGATATTAAAAGGGAATTATTCATCCTCATGTTATAGAGTTGCCATAACAATCAACCCCAACCACCTCCAGGTGATGTTATCTTAGATGAAAGGGGCACTCTTTCTGTTATATCTTGGTTTGTTCACCTGTAGTGGGAGAGAAAATCTCGGCCGCTGTTGAGTCCCTGACATGGTCCCTTTGAATCTTGGATGTATCTGGACTTTGAATGGAAATATCACACCACGGACCTCTTAGGATCAGCTCCAACTGATCTGCCATTTTGTTTCCTACAGGGAAGACCAGAAGAGTTAAGGCAAACAGCCCTCTCTTGCTGTTTTTTTAAATTATTATTTATTTACATTTATTTATTCAATTCATATACTGCACTTCCTAAAGTGGCTCAGTGTGGTTTACATTAAAATCAAGGATGCATAATAAAACAATTAAAAAACATTAAATCTGGTTGATCTAAACCAGATTAAAATCAAAATCAAAACTTGATATCATTAAAAGCCAGGCTAAAAAGATGGGTCTTTAAGGCTCTCCTGAAGGCCTCCAAGGAAGATGATCCTCTCACGTTCACAACCTAGGGGCAACAACTGAAAAGGCCTCATCCCACATCGCCCCCAGATGATGATGATGATTTACATTTATATCCCGCTCTTCCTCCAAGGAGCCCAGAGCGGTGTACTACATCCTTGAGTTTCTCTTTCACAACAACCCTGTGAAGTAGGTTAGGCTGAGAGAGAAGTGACTGGCCCAGAGTCACCCAGCAAATCTCATGGCTGAATGGGGATTTAAACTCGGATCTCCCCGGTCCTAGTCCAGCACTCTAACCACTACACCACGCTAGCTCAGATTGAACCAGTGGCACTCGAAGACGGGCCCCTCCTGATTATCTTAATGAGTGGTGGGGCTCTTGTAGAGAAAGGGGCTCTCACAGGTAACCCAGAACTAAGCCATTCAGGGCTTTAAAGGTAATAAACCAGCATTTTGTACTTTGCCCAGAAACTTTGTTATTCAGAGACATGCTGCTTCTGAACATGGAAGCTTTATCTAGCTATTATGATGAACAGCCATTGACAGACGTATTATCCAACAATTTATCCAATGCCCTTTTAAAGCCATTGATGCCGGTGGCCGTTGCCACATCTTGTGGCAGTGAGCTCCATAGGTTAATTCTGCATCATGTAAAGCAGTATTTTATTTTGACTGTCCTGAATTTCCTGCTCGTCAGTTTCATTGGGTGACATCCCCGCCCCCCCCCCGAGTTGTAACACTAGGAAAGAGGAAGAAAAAGTTCTCTCTCTCTCTCCTTTCTCCATACTCTGTGTCATTTTATAAACCCGTGTTTTATAAATCTCTATTATATCCCCCCTTAATATTTACCCCGCTAAATATTTACCTACTGAGGAAAACACTTTGCTCAGTAATGGAAACACAGGATGGAAAACACACGGTGAAGTGCACTATAGGGGACATCCTAAAACAAAAGTCAGAGAATGCCCATTGAGAAGCACTAGTTCCTTCCAAGGGACCACTGGAAACGCAGAGGCTTTTTCCGTTTGGCCCCATGCAAGGCTGTGCATTTCCTATGCCCACTTAGAAGAAATCCAGGCCTTTCCTATGGACCTCTGGACGGAACCCAAGCATTGTGTGTGCTCACTTGGAAGGAACCCATGGTTTTATAGCTGCTTCCTTCATACACACGAAGAAAACATGTGTAGATTTAACTAAAAGGTTTGTTCAGCAACAACTCCTTTTTCTCTTTCTCCTTCCCTTCCCTTTTTCTTTTGGACTCCACCCTCCACCCCTTACAGGATCCCTCCTGGGACAAACATCCTAACAACAAAACACAAAAGATACCACAAAAGATAACGGTTTGGGCTTGTGATACCTGAGGGACCGCCTGCTCCCAAGGGTTGCTGCCCGCTTGACGAGGTCATCTGCGGGGGCTCTGCTCCGGGTGCTGACAGTGAAGGAAGCTCGGTTGTCGTGCACATGAGACAGGGCCTTCTCTGTGGCTGCCCCCAGACTTTGGAATGCTCTCCCAGTGGCTATTCGCTCCTCGGTCTCCATCATGGCTTTTAGAAAACATGTGAAGACTTGGCTTTTTACTCAGGCTTTTATGTGATTGTCTCCATTGCTGCTTCTTTGTATATTGTATGGTATTTTTATGTATGTATTTTTTAAAAAATTAAATTAGATCTGTTTTTATATTTTTGCATATTTTAATTGTTTTATTTTTATAGTCTTGTTTTAACTTTTTCGATGTGAACCACCTTGTGATTATTTTAATGAAAGGAGGTATATCGATTTAACAATACACAAACAAACAAACAAACAAACTAGATAGACTACAACTCCCATGCATTTGCTCTGGCCGCTTGAAAGGAACTCATGCATTTCAATGACCATTCTCTGCCATTCATTTAAGGACACCCGGAGTCTTAGCCCACAGAAGCTTCTGCTACAATACATCTGTTAAGTCTTGAACGTGCCACAAGTTAGTTGCCAGCCGAAGCTATTCCTGCAGTTTCTTCATTCCAGTCCACCCGCTGCCCCCAATATGTCTCACAATAACAAGCCACTGAGGACTCCAGCCTTGCTTGAAAGAGTCATCTGGAATCTGGATGCCAGGCCCTGAGCACTCCGCTGACAGCCCCCAGCCAGCAGACCCTTGGCTCTGTTTGCAGTAACAGATTAACCCGGCTACTCCTCTGGAATTTGGGGAGAATGTGTGGGTGGGCCAGTTTCCCTATCACCTTTCGCAAGGGCCTGACACAATGCCAGCCGATCTCTGCTATCTTCCACTTCCCGAGAAACCCCACTCCTAATTGCCCAATGTTTTCTGACTCACCCTCCGACCCTAAGATTTTTTAAGCCAATGTTTGTGTGTGTGCATAGTAGAGGGGAACAAAGGAATTTAAATCAGGTAGTCTAGGGAAAAAGCAGTAGGGAAAAAGGCCTGAAGTCGAAACAGATTTTCATACGCCCCTGAAAAAGCAATTCAAACATTTTCAAGTGCCATTTTTGAAATCTTGGCTTTCTGCTCCATTTTAGGCATGTTTATTCAAAAGTCCCACTGTGTTCAATGGATCTCACACAGGATACTTGAGATGTCCTCTCCTCTTACTGTAATGTAAGGTGAAGGTAAAGTGTGCCGTCAAGTCGATTTCAACTACAGAGCCCTGTGGTTTACTTTTGGTAAATACAAGAGGGATTTACCATGGCCTCCTCCCGTGCAGTATGAGATGATGCCTTTCAGCATCTTCCTATATTGCTGCTGGCTGGTATGGTAACAGCGGGGATTCGAACTGGCAACCTCTGGCATGCTAATCAAGTCATTTCCCCACTGCACCACTGTCTTAAGGTGTCTACCATAACGTACTCTTACCAAATTCAGTACTTTTACTACACTTTGGTTTCTCCCCCTCTAAACCATCTCTTATGGATTTTCCCAACGTCTGGTAGACAAGGTATACTATCTTTGAAACTGGAGGCTCCATTTAGCAGTCACGATAGACCTAGGTAGATCTACCTAAGTGTCTGAAATTTTTCAGATGGTCCCACAAGCTACCTGAAAATTTGGGGGCAGAACAGCCTTGCAGTACCTATTGTACTGTATTGTAATCCATTGCATTCCTATGGCCATTTGGAAGGTATCCATGCATTTCCTGCTACTAACCAAGAATCCAGAAAGCTTGTCTGCACCTTGTTTAGGCACTTAAAATTCTTTATTATGTATTTTTCCAGGCCCCTATGCTTGAGGGACAGAATTTTAATATGGCTTTCCCCCTGGCATAGTGATGCAATGGTGGGGGATGCTTCTCCTGTTGAAAGTGTGCCTGCCATGCATCTGTTTGTCTGCAAGATTTCTATAAGCATAGTGAATTGCCTGAAGCATAGTGAATTGCTTGAAAGCCACTTGAGAGCCTCCTTAAATAATAAATGATTATGTAAATATCTTTGCATAATATCTTGGCAATGAAGACTGATACTCCAAAATGAAAAACTAGGATGCCCATCCACTGGTACTGAGCAACTTCCTTTTGTTTCCACTGAAATGAGCAAGCTCCCTTACATGCCCCTAGAAGAACGGAGGTTGTGCAGCTCGGAGAATATACACTCTTGATCTACAGTTACACTTAATGGTTGTAGGGCATGGCAGAATGAGGTATGGGTCAAAGGTCCACCAACCTAGAAAAGTACAGGATCAGGCTAGTAATTCTTCATTCTAGAACTTCTAATGAGATGATGAACATGAGAATGAATGGCTATTGGGAGTAAGAGTGTTCCACAGGATTGGGACCAAATGAATTCTTCAGACTCGTGCAGTTAGAAAACACTATATTGTTCAGATGCATTTTAAATTAATTTTGGTTCTTTACAGATTAGGGTTCATAATCAAACTAACCCACTGAACGACTGGTTTGTAGACCAAACTCTTAAAACTTAATAACTGGCTGCTAATATTTTGTTAAAATTTGCTAATATTTTGCCTAAATCTACTTTTTACAAAGTAAAGGATCCCTTTTCTTAATTTTTTTTATTCTAAGTCCACTTCTACTAGACCAGAGCAGTTAAAGCCGATATTTATTATGTGAAACATTTACGTTTGAAATAATATGGACATTCTCTGTGCCGTTTTTGATATTAATAGTATTGGATTTATTTTTTGTGTGTATTTTGTTTGCTAGTTTTATGGGATGCATTGTATATTATTGTTTTGTGTGTTAAAGGGGGGGGGGAATAGTTTTAACAAGTATAATATGATCTGATTTTCCAGCTCCAGCCAAAACCCTGACAGCCTCATTCGGAACCAACTGAAAATTCTGGACTATCTTCAAGGGCAGTCCTCATGGACAGTGCTTTGCAGTAGTCTAACCTGGAGGTAATAAGAGCATGAACTGCAAGGCCAAGTCTGACTTTCCAGTTAAAGGGGGGATCAAGAGTACAAGACAAAGCTGGGGGAAGGCCCTCCTGGCTACCACGGCTACCTGGGCATCTAGAAGGGCCTCAAGCTGCAAACCCGCGTCTTCAAGGGGAGTCACCATCCGAAACAGACTGTACCAGACTGTACCAGAACCCGCAACCAACAAACCCTCAACCAACAATATTGCCTGTCTGTCTGAACTAAGCTTCCGTTTGTTTGTCCTCATCTGATCTGAAACTGCTTCCAGACCCAGGTTCGGGATTTCCACTGCCCCCTCAGAAACACAGGAAGCTGCCTTACATTGTGTCTGTCCTTTGGTCCACCTAGCTCAGCATTATCTACTCTGATTGGCAGCAGCTCTCCAGGGTTTCAAGCAGGGGACTTTCCCGGCCATTTTTGGAGAAGCTTGAACCTGGAACCTTGTGCATGGAAGGGCTTGAACCTTGCATGGCTGCCAGGGCTTGAACCTGGAACCTTGTGCATGCAAAACGGGGGCTTCACCTCGGATGATCTCTGAAGACCGAGGATGTTATCTGCACACTGGCAGCGACAGCTGAGCCCAAGTCTCCACACGGCTTCCTCCAGCAGTTTCATGCAGATGCGAAAGAGCCTTGGTGACGAGATGGAACCTTGTGACACCCTCTTACGCGCCAAAGGCCATGGGGTGGAGTAGCCCTCTCTCTGCACCACCGCTGGGGCCAGGAACATAGCAAGCTGCCATATACTGAGTCAGACCATTGGTCTATCTAGCTCAGTATTGTCTTCACAGACTGGCAGCGGCTTCTCCAAGGTTGCAAGCAGGAATCTCTCTCAGCCCCATCTTGGAGATGCTGCCAGAGAGGGAACTGGGAACCTTCAGCTTTCCCCAGAGTGGCTCCATCCCCTGAGGGGAAGATCTTCCAGTGCTCACACTTCAAGTCTCCCATTCATATGCAACCAGGGCGGACCCTGCTTAGCTAAGGGGACAAGTCCTGCTTGCTCCCACCAGACCAGCTCTCCTCCTTGCCAGCCCTCCAGGAAGGATAGGAGCCACCCTAAGGAGCAGGAGGAGCCCATCACAAGGTAATGATGTCAGCCTTTTCCAGTTTTCTCTCCT
The DNA here is from genome assembly GCF_027244095.1 of Hemicordylus capensis. Classification (NCBI taxonomy): domain Eukaryota; kingdom Metazoa; phylum Chordata; class Lepidosauria; order Squamata; family Cordylidae; genus Hemicordylus; species Hemicordylus capensis. The sequence goes on along the minus strand of NC_069662.1, from coordinate 5,159,446 downwards.
TCCCATTTGTGGCATCTCCTGCATTTTTTTTTTTTAATTTTTTTTGCAGATGCAAGAACTAGAGTCGGTGAGGCACCCTGCATAATTTTGCTATGGCAATCGAATCTGCAGGGTGGGCCAGTCCGGAGAAGGAAGGCCATGGCGCCAGGGAGGGAGATGTAACCCTTTTCCCTGCTGCGGTCCTGAGCTGTCGGGTGGCCATGGCTGTTAATTGCCCTGTGTGTGGGAAGCTGCCACCAGCGCTCTTCATGGACGGCAAGAGTTTTCAGGTGCAGGAGCAGAATCCCACATTCCTGAGCCACCCAGGTGAGTTCTCTTGCCACTAGGTCACACTGCCTCTCAAAGTACACGTGGCATCTTTCACTCTGAGGAGTCCAATTGGCATCAGCTAGCTAGCAATCAAGCCATTTCGCACCCCTTGTTCTCTGGAGTCAGGGTGGTTATATTTGCAAAGCAGGGAAACCCTCCCTTCCCCTGTGTGGGAGTGTTCAGGGGTAGTGGGTGGGGGGATGCACTCTGCCCATGCTCAGAGCAGGGGTTCCCAAACTTGGGTCCCCAGACGCTGTTGAATTACAAAGGCCATTGTGGCTGGGGATGATGGGATTTGTAGTCCAACATCTGGGGGGCGGATTTTGATATTTCCAGGCTTAAAGAGCTCCTGCTTTTATTATTACTGCATTTTTTTTTGAGGGAGTAAATGTGGCTTTGAAAGAGATTCCAGAGCTGAGCCTTTGTGGGTCAAACTGAAGGCTACGCATGCCCAAAGAAAGTCCGAAAAAACCAGAGAAAACTGTACTTTTTGCTCTCTTTCCTGACTTCCGCCTGACGCCTGTCTTGGGATTCCCTCTGTGTTTACTTTGCTATGGTGACCATCATGTTGTCAACTAACCGCACAGGTATTTTCCTCCCACAGGTAATTTTTTTCCTGCCCATTGAAACCGCAGGGTAAGCTTTTGGAGTGAGATGCAAATCTCCCCCAGTAGCCATGGAAAGCCAACGGGGATTTATCTCCGAAACAAAATGTGCTGTTCCTGGGAGACGAGAGGACACCACTCTTGCTGGTTACGTGCCGTAGTCTTGTGTATGTACATGTTGGCGGGGGATACATGGAAGAAAGGGCCCTCCCCCCACCCACTCCACCCATTCCTGGGAACATAATAAAATCGGCTCTGAAGGTGTACAGCAAAAGGTTTCCCTCCAATTAGGACAGAATTTGAATGAGAACCCAGCCCTATAGAGGGGTAGATTAAGAATTTGGCAGTGGGGGGGGGGTCAGGGTTTTAAAAGCCTCTTGTCCCCAGCTGCGTGCCCACCAACAGAAAACCTACTTGCATGTGATGTTACCGAATATTAACAATGTATGGAAAATTTAGAACACATACCCCATGTTTGGGTGTGATTTTTCCATATAGAAGAGAGAGGGGTCCCTGCCCCAAGGACCTTACAATCTAAAAATCAACACAAAGGAGGTCATGTGTGTTTTTGGCATAAAAAGATAGTTTCACTCTATCCTGCACTGGTCAGAGCACACTTGGTATACCGGCTGACATACTACACAGTCTGGAAAGTTTTTGGTCTGAAAAAACTAAAAACTAACAAATGGCCAGGGCCGGATGGCATCCATCCAAGAGTCCTCAAAGAACTCAAATGTGAAATTGCTGACCTCCTTGTTAAAATATATAACATCCCTGCAATCTGGCTCTGTACCAGAGGACTGGAAAGTAGCAAATGTAACACCGATTTTTAAAAAGAGATCCAGGGGTGATCTGAGAAATTACAGGCCGGTGAGCTTAACGTCCGTTCCAGGCAAATTGATGGAAAGCATCCTCAAGGATCAAATTGTAAAGCACATAGAAGAACAGGCCTTGCTGGGAGAGAACCAGCATGGCTTCTGCAAAGGTAAATCTTGCCTCACCAACCTTTTGGAGTTATGTGAGAGAGTCAACAAGTGTGTAGCTCAAGATGATGCAGTTGACATCATATACCTGGACTTCCAAAAAGCTTTCAACAAAGTTCCTCATCAAAAACTCCTGAGGAAACAGGAGTCATGGGATAAGGGGACAAGTGCATGTGTAGATTGCTAACTGGTTGAAGGACAGGAAACAGAGAGTAGGGATAAATAGAGAGTGTTCACAATGGAGGAAAGTAAGAAGTGGGGTCCCCCAGGGATCTGTACTGGGACCGGTGCTTTTCAATTTATTCATAAATGATCTAGAAGCAGGGGTAAGCAGCAACGTGGCCAAATTTGCAGATGACAACAAACTCTTCCGGGTAGTGAAATCCAAAACGGATTGTGAGGAGCTCTAAAAGGATCTCTCCAAACTGTGGCCAAAGTGGCCAATGTGGTTCAATGCTGGCAAGTGTAAGGTGATACACATTGGGACGAAAAACCCCAACTTCCAGTAGACGCTGATGGGATCTGAGCTGTCGGTGACTGACCAGGAGAGGGATCTTGGGGTCATGGTGGACAGCTCGTTGAAAGTGTCGACTCAATGTGCGGCAGCTGTGAAAAAGGCCAATTCCATGCTAGGGATCATAGGAAGGGGGTTGAAAATAAAACGGCTAATATTATAATGCCCTTATACGAAACTATGGTGCGAACACACTTGGAGTACTGCGTACAATTCTGGTCACCACATCTAAAAAAGGACATTGTAGAACTGGAAAAGGCTGTGGAAGAGGGCAACCAAGATGATCAAGGGCCTAGAGCACCTTTCTTATGAGGCAAGGCTACAACACCTGGGGCTATTTAGTTTAGAAAAAAGACGACTGCGGGGAGACATGATAGAGGTCTATAAAATCATGCATGGTGTGGAGAAAGTGGAGAGAGAGAAATTCTCTCTCTCACATAACACTAGAACCAGGGGTCATCCCATGAAATTGATTGGCAGGAAATGTAGGACCAACAAACGGAAGTACTTTTTCACACAACACATAATCAGCTTGTGGAATTCTCTGCCACGAGATGTGGTGACAGCCAACAACCTGGATGGCTTTAAGAGGGATTTGGATAACGTCATGGAGGAGAGACGTCTATCATCGGCTACTAGTTGGAGGGCTACAGGCCACCTCCAGCCTCAAAGGCAGGATGCCTCTGAGTACCAGTTGCAGGGGAGTCACAGCAGGAGAGAGGGCATGCCCTCAACTCCTGCCTGTGGCTTCCAGAGGCATCTGGTGGGCCACTGTGTGAAACAGGTTGCTGGACTAGATGGACCTCATTGAGCCTGATCCAGCAGGGCTGTTCTTATGTTCTTACATGGGGACATGGGCGGTTTGTCTGTTCAGCTCAGTATTGTCTACACAGGATGGCAGCGGCTTCTCCCAGGTTGCAGGCAGGAGTCTCTCCAAGCCCTATCTGGAAATGCCAGGGAGGGAACTTGGAACCTTCTGCATGCAAGCAGGCAGGTGCTTTTCCACTGAGCTACGGCCCCATCCCTTAAGGGGTATATCTTGCAGAGCTCACACATGTGGTCTCCCATTCAAATGCAAACCTGGACAGGCCCCGCTTAGCAAAGGGGACAATTCACGTTTGCTGCCACAAGACCAGCTCTCCTCCCCAGACCAGCTCTCCAAATATCTGAAGGGCTGTCACACAGAAGATGGAGTGGACTCGTTCTCTATTGCCTCCTGCAAACAGAGGACAGGACCAAAGGGCTGAAAACACAGGCTAGATTTTCGGGAGAATTTGCTCACTGTGAGGGCTGCAGTTGGAGCCGTCTGCCTTGTGCAGTGCTCGGCTCAGGCCAGGGCAGCCCTTTCATGAGGCCAGGTGAGGCAGTCCCCCCAGGTGGCAGATTATTGGGGCGCCGTCAGCAGGGCGGCTGTCACCACCAGAGTAGCTGTTTGGGGACCGATCGGACCCTGGCCAGCTTTCCCAGGAGTGTCTCTCCTCACCCTCCTTGCAAAGCTCACAAGAGACACCAGGAGAGAAGGAGAGGCTGCTGGCAACCTCCCCTCCGTCCTGCCCTCCACACCACTTTCAAAGGTGACAACGGATGGTTCTGAAAGGGGCTGCCCGGCCCCACCAAGGCTATGGGGCAAGGCCACCTTCAGGCACCACTGTACCTTGAGCCCCTCCTGGGTAGGCTCACCCTTGCTGGAGGGTTTCAAGCTGAGGCTGGAGGGCCATTTGCCAGGAATGCCATTGCAGTTTCTGCACCAAGCAGGGGGTTGGACTAGATGGCTTCCTAAGGTCGCTTCCTCCTCTAAAATCCTGTGGTTGGACAGTCAACGGAGCTTCTGAGACTGGGAGCTGGGGAGCCCAGAACGCAGCAAAAGCGAGGCCGAGAAGGGGTGTGCTTGTGCGCCTGCTTGAAATGTCGCAGGATGATTTGAATTAAACACCCAGCTCTTTGACTGCAAGAGGCTAGTAAATGTTTATTAGCATTGCCGACACTTGTAGCCATGGGGCCGTTGCACCTCGTTCCAGTTAGGGATGTGCAAACCGTTTTAATTAGAACCGGTTTGCACTCGGTTTGAGGACTTACTGCCCGGCGAAGGCAGCATTGGCCTTCAGGCTGTTTTGGCCCTCTGTGAGCATGTGGCGGCCATTTTGTAGCCACCATGAGGGCCAAAACAGCCCCGAAACAGGCCAGCCCAGCCCATGGGAGACTGGGGGGAGGCTGGTGAGGCGAGGGGGAGACTTCGGAGACTCCCCCCCCCACCGTGGCCACAGCACCCCCACCAAAGACACCGCTGCCCTCACTGGGTGGTAAATAATTTCTTTTTTAAACTGAAAATTGAACATCTCCCCGCCCTCGAACCAGGCCCAAACTGGTTCTAATTCGAACCGAACCAGGCCCCTGTTTGAGGGTTGCCCAAACCGAACATGCCCGGTCTGGTTCAGACCCGGTTCAGATTCAAACTGAACCAGGCAAACCGGTTTTGTGCACATCCCTAGTTCCAGTGAAAAAGGCAAGCTAGTCTTGTCCAGACTCTCATTTTACTGGATGACTCAGGAGCAGGCCGCCTCTCTTGCCGCTGTAAGGGCGGAGTGTCTTGTGGGATATACCTTTGGTGCAGGGAAGCCTGGAACAATCCTTGACAATGGAACCAGAGTTATCATCATCACCACAATGAAACCCTTTGAAAGGTCAATATTTATCTCCACACACCGACCTGGTTGCCCCAGGGACAGCCCATCACACTTAGTGTACTGTGTAGGCTCGCAGCCAGGACTCTTGGGTCCCCCAGATTCCCGGAAGGGGCAGGGAGTGTAGAGAGAGCAGGTGTACAGGGAAGCCACCGGGTTCAAATCCCAGTCTTTTCAGAAGACAATACAACCTTCTCTCCTCCCTGCCCCCTGCATGCTTTCAAAGCTTGCAAGGGCCAGTTTTGAAAGGCGGCCAGTCCCCTGCAGAAGTGTGGGGCATGGCAGCCTCTGGGGCTTCGCCTCAGGCACTGCAATAGCTTGGGCTGCCCCTTTTGTCATACCCAGGGTGGGGTTGCCTTGAGAATGTCATGGGTGTGTTAGTAGATGTCGTCTTTTTCCTAAACTAAAGAGCCCTCAACAGACTGCCCCCAGGAAATATAGATAGATAGATAGATAGATAGATAGATAGATAGATAGATAGATAGATAGAATTGTTAAATGTATACCCTGCCTTTCATTAAGAAAATCTCAAGGCGGCTCACAATAAAATTTTAAAAAAGTTTATAAAAAAGACACATTAAAATATTGAGCTAAAAAGCATAATAAAAAACAAATCTGATTAATAATAATAATAATAATAATAATAATAATAATAATAAATTAAAACACAAGCATTAAAACAGTACAAAATACAAGAAGCAGCAGTGGAGACAATCATATAAAAGCCTGAGTAAAAAGCCAAGTCTTCACATGTTTTCTAAAAGCCATGATGGAGATCGAGGAGTGAATAGCCACCGGGAGAGCATTCTAGAGTCTGGGGGCAGCAACAGAGAAGGCCCTGTCCCGCATGCACGACAACCGAGCCTTTCTCATTGTTGGCACCCAGAGCAGAGCCCCTCAGATGATCTCGTCAAGCAGGCAGCAAACCTTGGGAGCAGGCGGTCCCTCAGATACCCCGGGCCCAAACCGTTAAGGGCTTGAAGGGTTATCTCAGGCACCACAAAACCTGGGGCCACTGTAGAGAACACAACACTGGTTCTCCACTGAGCGACAACTTCTAATGGATACTTCTCAGTCCCCACCGCGGCACCCACCTGCTCTTGCATGCTGGCGCTTACAGGCGAAGTGGGGATTCTGAAACTAGAAGCATACCACACAAAAGCCGGGGAACCAAATACAGAGGCCACTGGCTGCAGAAATCTCATGACCTGCATGCTGATCTCATTTGGGGGCGGAATGTTTGGTTCAAGCCCTTTTACGAATCACAACGGGTGCCAATACGACACCAGAATCCGTGCCCCTCAGCCCCGCACCCCAGCCCCACTCCCCTTCCCAAGGTACAGCCCCATATTTCAAAATGATCCAGCATACTCAATGTACTAAACCATACTTGTGGTTTAGTCTGAGTGGAATGGAACAGCAACTGATTGTATCCAGGAATAGAGGGTGTCCCCTCAAGTTTTGCATTCATGATGATGAATGGAAATTCGCCAGCAATAAAATAGGGATTCCTGCGCTTAGAGAGGCAGTCACACCCGAGCAGTCTCAGCGGACAGGAGTCGTACCCAGGGAATCCCGACATGGCTAAGGTCCAGCTGGTAAGTCCTGGGACTTTGCCCCTTTCACGTTGGGGTGGAGAGTGGGATCTGGGGGGTAAGCACAGGGAATGTTGCTTTCAAGTTCTGCTCCTGGCTTGCTGGCATAGCTGGCTGATTTTCTGGGACCGTCTATTGATTTGTTCTCTCTCAAGAGGCCGATCTATTATTCGCTCCACACCCCCTTCTTGGCTCATTTTCTCACATGGTACCTAAGCCAACCAGGGTGGTTCCTATCATCCGGAGGGACAAAGGCTCATTCTGATTTTGGGTCTGCACCCCTAGAGAGGGAAAGTAGGTGACTGTGTTGCAAGGCGTCCAGCTTTTCAGTGTGTCATCATGCTTTTATTGTCCTGGTCGTTGGACCTGCAGTGGCCAAATTTGCAATGGTGTTTTAAAACACCATTGCACATTTGGCTATTTTAAGAACACAAAAACTGTGATGAAATTTTATCGATGGTGGTGGTGGAATGCTAACTGGGCAACGAGGCACCTTTTCAAAGTGGCGGTTCTCTTTCTCTAACAGGGGGAGAGCAACTGGCCCTCTCCATCCCCTCCAGTGGATCCCTCCAGTGGCTGTTGCCTCTCTTATGTTTCTTTTTTAGATTGCGAGCCCTTTGGGGACAGAGAGCCATCTTATTTATTTATGCATTATTTTGCTACGTAGACCGCTTTGGAAACTTTTGTTGGAAAGCTGTATAGAAATATTTGTAGTAGTATGGAATCGAATGGAAATGAAAATTGGCAGGAATGTCCTCCAAAGATTACTCCATGCAGAGAGTGCAAGCATTTGTTCAATTTTAGCCTGACCCTGACCCTAAGCCTTTCCTCTGTGCAAAAAGGGCTGCAATTCTACCCTAATGGTTTGGGGACAAGAGAAGAAGGGGCAATCATCACATGCAGAAAGCAGCACGTACAGCCATGTGATGGATCACCTACTTCCCGCCTCTAGAGGGGGTAGATATTTCCAAAGTCACTCTGAGCATTATTCACCCCCTGAGATGGAACCAGTGTCTAAAATGTGTCTAAAGTGTCTAAAATGTGTGGGTCTGGCGCATGGATTGATGCATTACTTTTGCATTTCTTAGAGCATTTCCATATATATATATACAACCCCTGCTAACTTGGCAAAGAGGCACCTTTTTAACGTAGTGATTCTCTTTATTGAGCAGGGGGAGAGTAACTGGCCCTATCCACCCCCAGCACAGAACATCCAGTGACTGTTGCTGGTGTCTATCTTATGTTCTTTTTTAGACTGTGAGCCCTTTGGGGACAGGGAGACATCTTCTTTATTTATTATTTCTCTGTGTAAACCGCCCTGGGCCATTTTTGGAAGGACGGTATAGAAATCAAATCAAATCAAATCAATCAATCAATCAATCAATAATATGAATCTTAAACAGGCGATGCCTCTAATTCACAAGTAAAGCCACCTCCAGCCTCAGAGGCAGGATGCCTCTGAGTAACAGTTGCAGGGGAGCAGGAGCAAGAGAGAGGGCATGCCCTCCACTCCTGCCTGTAGGCTTCCAGTGGCATCTGGTGGGCCACTATGAGAAATAGGATGCTGGACTAGATGGGCCTCCTTGGGCCTGATCCAGCAGGGCTGTTCTTAGGTTCTTATGTGCCTACCTTGCCCAGAATGTATGGTCGATTTCAAATTGCCTCTTCAGCTTTCTGTCTGGGGTCAATAGGGACAAATTCCTTGTGTGTAGAAAATGAGCATATGCCCGGCGGAAGAATTTTAGCCCAGTCGTCTCCTGGACGCCATCCTTTTCTAAGTGCAGGGGAAGGTTTTTGGTTTTTTGTTTGTCAGTGGGGGGTTGGGGGAGTTGGGACGTGCAAGGAGCTAGTGCAAGGCTGGAACGCTGCAGTCCAGGAAGAGCTTTGCCATTTGATTTTCTCACCTGTATAAACGCCTTCTAAAGGCAAGATGAGCAGGACCTGGGTCTAGAGCTGCCATCCCGACTTCTCTGGGAATTCTGCAGTTTGGGGTTGGGAGGGATGGGCTACTAGATGTCTTTGGAAGGCAAGCAACATTTTTCCATCTGTCCCCGCCTGGGCTGTTCCACCATGACTGGGGGGTGAATCACGTCCCCTGCTCTCTCCTTCCTCTCACAGGCTGTGATGTGCTTCATGTTCTCGGCATTTCTGCCGTGCCAGGCCCTCCATTGCTTGACCCAGTGCTGCAGCGAGACCGAAGTCAATCGTGTCGGGGAACGCCTTGTGTCTGGAATTCACAAACCCCAAATTAAGGCTACAAACAGTTATCCCGCCTCTGAGTGTTGGGCATCATCAGAAGGAGACTATGGCCAGCGGTCTGTCTCTCCATGGAGATACACGTAAGAAAGCAAACAGTGCTCCTTCTTTTGAGTCTCTTGACCCTTCCTCTGTCCCATAGATCTGTCTACCTGTTCATCCCACTGTCTGTTTATCCATTGCGCTAGGATCCCTGATTGGCAATAATGCAGCTGACCACCTATTGAGCTACAGTCATCCTTTGCCAACCACGGATTTACCAACCGCCGTTTTGAGTATATGTGAATGGGAAATTGTGACAGGTCTTGCCAGTCGCAACCTGAGTATCTGTGTTTGGTGAGGGTCTTTTTTAGTGATTTTGCAGGGGATTTGGGGAGCTTCAGAGGTTTGATCTGCTCATTCCTCTTGGTGACCCTTGCTGGCTCATGCTGACATTGCTGTCCCTTGCCAATTTAGAATGCCTTTGAGTGATTTTGCGGAGTACAAAAGAAGTTCGATCTGCTTCTTGGTGACTCTCAGCGATATTACAGGATTTGCTGTGGGTTTTATTATTTATTTATTTATTTATTTATTTGATTTCTATACTGCCCTTCCAAAAATGGCTCAGGGCAGTTTACGCATAGAAATAACAAACAAATAAGATGGCTCCCTGTCCCCAAAGGCTCACAATCTAAAAGGAAACATCAGATAGACACCAGCAACAGTCACTGGAGGTCCTGTGCTGGGGGTGGATAGGGCCAATTACTCTCCCCCTGCTAAATAAAATTTAGAGTGCCTCTTTGCCAAGTTAGCAGGGGTTTTAGCAATTTATTAGTATTTTTTCCCTTTATTTTTAGGTCTTTTTTGCAAGCGTGGTTCCCCTAACCCCCTGTTCCCCATAGACTTTAATGCCTCACCAACCACGAATTTGCCAATGGCAAGGTTTTGTCAGAACAGAACCCTAGCGGCTGGCGAGATATGACTATATGCACCCTTTCTAAATTCCCACTCATGTTTATCTTTTTATCATTCTTCCCTCCTTCCCTTCAACACACCAGTATCTACTGATAGGTATAGCTCCTCTGTCTATCCATCCATCCATCCATCCATCCATCCATCCATCCATCCATCTCTTTATTGGCCTAATCCAGCATTCACTTGCTTATCCGCTATCCAAACGTGTTACATTCCAGACTCCCAAATGGAAGGAAAAGGAAACATCAGATGCTATTTTCCTTCTGAGTGGGTAGTAGCTAATGGCTCTAGTTTGTTATCTCACATTTAGTGATGCGTACAAAGCTACTTTCTCCCGAGTCAGACCATTGGTCCATGTAGCTCAGTGCTGTCAACTCTGACTGGCAGCAGTTCCCTGAAGTTGCAGGCAGGGGTCTTTTCCAGCTCTGCCTGGAGACGCCAGGGATTGAACCTTGGACCTTCTTTACGCAGAGTGCGCGCTTTCCCCCTGAGCTGTGGGCCCACCCCACCCCCAACCTTGCTGTTCTATAAGCATCTTCCAAAAGATGTTTTAAAAGGGGGCTAACCAAGTGCTTGGAGGCTAAATCTATCTATCTTTATTGATCATGATAGCTATATTGAACCTCCATGTACACACGTTGCTTTCCTCTGAAGATCTGATACTGGGAGACCAATCGGGCGAGGGCTATTCATGGCTTCCATGGCCCCTGGCTGACCACTGTGGCAAGCAGGATGGACACTTATATTTTGGTCATAGGCCGTTTAAACCAAACTGGCCGGAAAGCCAGACAACTGGGGACGGGGCCGTAGCTTGGGAGGGTAGAGAACCTGAGGTCCCGGTTCAAACCCTGCCATCTCCAAGACAGGGCTGGGAGAGACTCCTGCCTGCAACTTTGGAGAAGCTGCTGCCGGTCCGTGTAGACAGCACTGAGCTAGACGGACCAAGGGTCTGACTCGGTAGAAGGCAGCTTCCTGTGTTTATGAGTTAAGCAGGTCTGGGTCTGATCAGCACCTCGATGGGAGACTTTCTGAAGGAAAGTGGAATACTATTGAAAACCATTTTTTAAAAAAGAAAACCAGTTCCGAGTGATCCTCAGGGCAGGCTTTGAGGGTAGGGCTGTAGCTCAGTGCATGCAGAAGATCCCCAGGTCCAATCTGTGGCCTCCCCAGGTAGGGCTGGGAGAGACTCCTCCTGCCTGAAACCTTGGAGAGCTGCTGCCAGCCATTGCAGACAGTCCAGAGCTCGAGGGACCAAGGGTCTGACTCCGTAGGCAGCAGCAGCTCCCGGCACGCCTAGGTAGCGGGATCAGTTGGAAAGCAAAACCCTGCATTTCTTTCGCCTCCTGCAGGCTCGATCACAACCCCAACCGCTACCCACAGTACATTCGCCAGGCCTACTGTGCCTGCCCGAGCTGCATCTCCCTAGCAAATGGAACACACCACGGCAGAAAAAGAAGGTACAGCAGAGAGCAGCCGAACGGAAACTCTGTAATCATCAGCTACAGCACCCTCGTCTTCTATCGGGAGCCTTGTGGCAAAGGTGATCAGTTCCTCCTGAGGCCGTCCTTGGAGACCGTGAACGTGTCCTGCGCATGCGTGGCAGCACAGCGGTGGTAACGGAGCCTGCTGCTGGAAGGGAGAAGGGTGGGTGGTGGGTGGGAAGGGGAGATTTTGCTTCTGATGGGCCCCCCGGCTGCACAGACGGCTGCTGCTCTCTGGCTGTGCAGCTTGGACACGTCCTGGTTTATGTGGCTTGGTTTGGAGGCCCTTTGGCTCTGAAAACAGAAGGGGACCCTCACAGCAAAACCATGGAGGTGGTCATGATAATAAAGGGGAAGCGTATTTCTGAGCATGTGCAAAGTTTTCTTTTTCCTCATCACTGAGTGGCCGTGGCTTGCCACCCCCAAGTCTAAAATTAGGAAGATGTGCTTCCAGGTTGCTTCCAGCCACGATGTTTCTTTTTCTCGAATTGCTGTAGATCAGAGGAAGGCTGGCCGGAGGCTTTCCAGCTGCTGTTGTACTACAACTCCCATCATCCCTAGCTGCAGTGCACTAGGTTGGTTACCCCTGCTATAAACTGAAAGACAAAAGTATCCACAGATTACGAGGTTTAGATAAGTTGAGGTGTCATGACCTCTCAGGGGTCTCTGAGGACCAGTCTTTTGAGGGGGAAGTAAGATATTGCAAAGTATTTCAGAAATTGGTTGTGCTGTTACAGGCTTTGTAGTGTTATGGAGACAAGTTTGAGCCACAGTGGTCGAAAGTGAGGTGACTTTGTTGGGGCCTTTTACTGTGTTGCATTAAATTCAGATACCCTTGGATTGAACTGTAAGGTGAACCTTTTTCTGTTTCTTGCAGTCACCCAACCTGCCCATTTTTCTTCTATCAGGGCTCCTCTACCTTTAACATCTGCATAACAGGAAAGAAGTCTCATCAGATAAAGTTTCCCCAGCCCTGTATCTCATAGGAACACAGGAAGCTGCCTTCTACTGAGTCAGACCATCGGTCCATCTACTAGCTCAGTGTCTGCACAGACTGGCAGCGGCTTCTCCAAGGCTGCAGGCAGGAGTCTCTCTCAGCCCTATTTTGGAGATGCTGCCAGGGAGGGAATTTGGAAGCATGCAGGTGCTCTTCCCAGAGCGGCCCCATCCCCCAAAGGGAATATCTTACAGTGCTCACATATATTTTATTTCTGTATTTTATTGTTCAATTTCTATACTGCCTTTCACTAGAACAATCTCAAGGCGGTATAGCCTCCTGTTCAATCTCAAGGCGGTATAGTCTCCCATTCAAATGCAAACCAGGGAGGACCCTGCTTAGGGACGTCATCCAGCGGTACAGGCCTCCGATTGCTACATCCCGGCGTGCATCTTGGGAAGGATGCAGCAAGTTATTTCCGCACACTTGTTTGAGAGCTCCTTATTCAAGTGGGCATGGTGGCCAGCATGACGCACAGCATCCTCACCTCAGAACGCTCCACGCAGGAGCTGCTGTGGACTCATAAGGCAGCCCCCCGCCCCCCGCTGCAATGGGTATCATTGCAGAAGCTCTGCCTGCACAACTGCCCACCCTCAACAGCACCGGGGCCAGCCTATGAGTCCACATCAGCCCCAGCACAGAACTTTCCGGCGCTGGAACCCGGCGAATCATGGCAGTGATAGAACGTTTGAGCCATTACTAGCCTGAGCTGATGCCATTGCACCTCTGACTAAACGATTACAATGCAGCAACTTTTGGAAGGTTTGGGAGGACAATATGAGGGAGAGGTTGTCCCACTTTTGCAGGTCCCTGCAAAATCTTATCCTGCTCGGGTAGATACGGAAAAATAAGGACAAAGTTTTCAGTTCCACTACCAATATTTATGTATGTATTTATTTAGTACATTTATATACTGCCCCATACAAAAAAAGGACCTCATGGAGGAGAGGTCTATCAGCAGCTACTAGTTGGAGGTCTATAGGCCACCTACAGCCTCAAAGGCAGGATGCCTCTGAGTACCAGTTGCAGGGGAGCAACAGCAGGAGAGAGGACATGCCCTCAACTCCTGCCTGTAGGCTTCCAGGGGCATCTGGTGGGCCACTGTGAGAAACAGGATGCTGGACTAGATGGGCTTCCTTGAGTCTGATCCAGCAGGGCTGTTCTTATGTCCCTGGGTAGTTCACAATATAAATCCAATTAAAACATCAACACCATTACAAGTTAAAATGCAATAAAAACTCTAAAACCGAAGCTTTAAAACTATAAATCAAAAGCCTGATGACGCAAGTATGTTTTTAGGTCCTTCTTAAAAACATTCAGAGAAGGGGAAACTCTAATTTTGTTAGGAAGCCCGTTCCAGAGTCCCGGGGCAACTCTAGAAAAGGCCTGCTGCACAGCACCCCTCTGTTACGGTTGTTTGGCTTGTCCCTGCTAGTCATTGGGTCAAGGTAGGATTTTTCCTCCTTAAAAAAAAAAAAGTAATAATAATGCTAAGAATGGACACAGGTAGTTATATGTCCCCGCCCCAAACCACAGAGTGAGGGGGGAAAAACCTCACGTATAGTATAACAATGACCTGGCTATGGAGGCTTGCTCCTTAGTGATGAACATCTGCCTGCAGAGGAGCTCTTCCAGAAAAAGGTTGGCAACCCTAATCAAGTGCTATCTTTTTTTCACTGGCTTTGCTTCAGGGCCTTGCTTCTGTGTAGTAAGTGAAGCCTTCCTTAGTTCTCCATACCAAGAAAAAAAACTTATGTTGCTTAATTTCTGTGTATTAGGCAGGTTGTTGTTAGGGACACAGGAGCAGAACACAAAAAAGGTGGCAACTCTCGGAAAAAAATATTTAATGGGGGAAGCAAAATGAAGGGCAAAGAACTTTCCAGGAGCAACTTTGCCTCCTCCGCGTAAGCCAGGGGTTCCCCAAGCTTGGGCCCCTAGAAGCTGTTGGACTACAACTCCCATCATCCCCACCAAGATCTGCGGATCCAAGTTTGGGAACCCCGGCTCTCGTCCACCCTTATTTACGACTCAAGATCACTTTCGACCTAACCTCTTGCAGTGTCTGTATTAGATCCTCTGTATTTAGTTGGCGGTTACAAGAAGCCAAAAGTCCTGCTCTATTTATTTCTATTTTCAATAACAATATAAATAAACACATATTTCAAGGAAATGTGTGTGAACATGTGGAGTCTTCTTTATCCAGAGACCTGTGCTGGGAGAAAGTGGCATTTCTGTCCTCTGTGCTCTTGGCAACCCCGCCCCGGCTCACTAATGCCCCCTGTTGGCTCTTTGGGGTCTTTCTCGTCTTCTCCTCCCACCCACGCTCGCTCCTAAGCAGCTGGACTGGCCATGGGGGAGAATGTGGCCCACATTCACTTCTCCCTCTGGCCTCCCAGCTAGCAGACAATCAGGAGCTTGTTCTTCTGGGGCCGGCCGCTCCTAGCCCCACTAGACAATCCCTCATTGTCCGGGGCTGGGTTGCCAGAGCAAAAGGGCAGGTGGACAGAGAGAGAGAGAGAGCCTGCCTGCCATTGCAAGGTCCTGGTCCTCCACGGGGCCTGCTCTGGGACTGGAGGAGCACTCTGTGGGCACAGGCCAGGGCCATTTCCTTCTCCCTGGGCAGCAGGGCGGCGAACAATCTCTCCCTCTGTGCTGCCTCCTCCTCGCCCTCCTCTGCTCCTGCCTTGCCCCATCCCCTCTCTTCTCTTCCTCCCCTGCACTTTGCTCCTCTCCTCTCCTCTCCTCTCGGCCAGAGCCCCTTCTCCCCAACCTGGTTTCCTCTTCCCCGCCTCTGGCCTGGAAATCCGGCTGGCTGCCAGGCCGCCTTGGAACAGACTCCCCCTTTCATCTCTCCGTTGGCTTTTCCTCACTCCCTCCATCCCCCCCCAGCGCTCTCCTCCGGCACAGCCAGCAGGATGGGGGAGCAGGACGAGGCAGCCGGGGGGCTGCAGGGCTTTGCACTGGACAAGGACTTCCTGCGCTCCCCCAAGGGGGTGCTGATGGGGGCAGAGCTGGTAACCGACCCCGGACCCTTCCCCACTCCTCCTCCTCCTTTTCCATCCCCTTCTTCTCCCCACCTCCTGCTTCCCTTCATTTACACTCATTCATTTCTCCCCCGCTCCCTTCCCTCTTTTCCTTTTGCTCCAGACGGCTGTTGCTTTTCTCGTTTGCCTCTTTCTTCAAGTTTTCCTCGCCACCTTTGACTGGATCACTTGGATGGACTTTCCGTTCATTTTCCTCATCTACTTCCCCTCCTTCCTTCCTTGCTCACTTTTCCTGGTTCATCCCCTCACTCATTTCCCTTTTCCTTCTCTCTTCATTCATTCTTCAGTGTTTCCTTCCTGCTTGCTTCCCGTCCTTCCCCCCCTAGATCCATCCCACCCACCCCTTTCTAGTAGTTTCCCAGCCTGCCTCCCCAAATTTCCCTGCTATTTTGTTCTCGGTCCTCTCAGGTGGCGGGTTGGATGGGTCACCTTTTTACCCCAAATGTGCAGAGGAGAAGAGGGTGACTTCTGGGCTAGGACCATGGGGGTGGGTTATGGGGTGGCCTAAGGGCTGGGAAGAATCTCACACCCTGTAGATTTAGTCCTTAAAGGATGGTGGGGGGAAATTAGGGGCGGGGGGGGAACCAATTGCTGTAGGTAGAGCTGCTGATAGGCCTCCTGGGGTGAATTCTCAAGAATACTCAGCACAGATGAATTCCTTGGATTTGGGACACACCAACCACCCTTTCTTACCACGTGTCTGAAAAAAGCAGAGTTTCTACTAACTTTTCAACAGGGCAATTTCTAGAATGCACCACTGAGATCAAGTCTGGAACCAAGTTGGGATAATGAATGCAGATTAAGGAGGTGTGATTTTAACACAGGTGGGGTCAGCCAACATGGAGCGCTCCAGAAAGGACTGGGGGAGCAGGGGAGGGGGTGCCCGGGCATGCATCCCCATGGGGGGGGCATTCTTTCCATCCAGGCAATCCTGGCCCCCAAGGAGATTTGTTTCGCTGCTCAGGTCCCGATCCTTTGCCCCTGCAGGGCCTCTGCTTCTTGGTCTTCTTGCTGCTGACCGCCTCCATCTCGGCCTATATGGGTGCCGCCCTGCTGGAGGTGCTGGTGACGCTGGCGTTCCTGGGACTGCGGGCGACCCACTACCACGAGCGCCTGACCCGCATCAACTGGCCCTGCTTGGTGCGTAACGCGTCTCTTCCGTTTCTCACTCCGCGCTGGCATGGTCAGTGAGCAACGTAGTCGCAATGGAGGGAGGGGCCTTAAGCTAGCGCAGGACTGTCTACACGGACGGGCAGTGGCGCTCCAAAGTTTCAGGCTCAGGGGGTCTTTCCCAGCCCTACCCGGAGGTGCAATGCCATGCTTATAAATGATCGGGGTCTTGGACTTGAGCACTAGCTATCCAGGACCTTTGCTACTATAGAGCAAATAAAGCCTTTTATAATCCTTCTCGGCTGGTGAAGTGTTTTGGCTACTGACCCAGAAAAGAACCTCTCTTTGTTGGGATACAACACTGCCAGAGGTTGACCCTGGGGCCTTCTGCTTGCAGAGAAGGGGTTCTGGCTCTTCCATAAACGTCTTCCAAAAGGTGCTTTAAAAAGCATCTAGGGCAGGTTCCTGGAGGTCACATCTGTTTATGGTGATGACTCATGAATAGCTAAACTGAGCCTCCAGTACAGCAATGGCAGACCTCTGTATACCAAAGACTAGGGGTAAGGGCTATTGCTTTCATCCCCTGCTTGGCTTTCACCCCTGCTAACTGGGCAAAGAGGCACCTTTTAACGTGGCGGTTCTCTTTATTGAGCAGGGGGAGAGTAACTGGCCCTCTCCACCCCCAGCACAGGACCTCCAGTGACTGTTGCTGGTGTCTATCTTGTGTTTCTTTCTAGATTGTGAGCCCTTTGGGGACAGGGAGCCATCTTATTTGTTCGTTAGTTCTCTATGTAAACCGGACTGAGCCATTTTTGGAAGGGCAGTATAGAAATCGAATAAATACATACAATACATACTTCTGGGTGCTGACCACTGTGGAAAGCCAGATGCTGGCCTAGATGACCCTTCTGTTCCAAAGCCGCTTATATTTTCGTAACAGGCCATGTAGACCAAACGGGCCAGAAAGCCAGGCCGCTGGGGACAGGGTTGTAGCTCAGGGGTAGAGGATCTGCTTGGCATGCAGAAGGTCCCAGGTTCAATCCCTGGCAGCATCTCCAGGTAGGGCTGGGAAAGGCTCCTTCCCGCAACCTTGGAAAGCTGCTGCCAGTCGACAATACTAAGCTAGATGGGCCAATGGCCTGAATGATCAGACCATTTCCGGCAGGGGTCTTTCCCGGGCCGACCTGGAAGCATCAGGGGTTGGCCCTGGGGCTGTCTCCATGCAAGCAGAGGCTCTGCCACTGAGCTAAAGCCCCATTCCTTACATAGGAAGCTGCCTTGTACCGAGTCAGACCATTGGCCCATCTAGCTTGGCATGGCCTGCACTGACTGGCAGCGGCTTCTCCAAGGTCTCAGGCAGGAGTCTCTCCCAGCCCTACCTGGAGATGCTGCCAGGGACTGAACCAGGGACCTCCTGCATGCGAGCAGATGCTGTACGGCCCCATCCCCTCAGGGGGATATCGTGCAGCAGGCGGTGTTCCCATGGAGTCTCCCATCCAAATGCAAGCCAAGGCAAATGCTGCTTAGAAACGGGGGACGATTTGTGCTTGCCACCGCAAGACCAGCTTTCCACCCCACAGTGGTGCCCTGGGGTTGCCCTTTGGGGCGAGGTGCTGGACTTGACTGAGCAGCGCTCGAGTGCCTTGAAGTGCATCCCACTGCCTGCACGCTGCCGCTGGTCCTGGAATGGATTGGCCAGCTGCACCCATTCCGGCCGGCCTGCTGCCTGCCTGTCTTGGGCACTGGATCTTGCCCTGCGTTTTGGGATCCTGAGCATGGCAACATCGCTGCTCCCGGGGAATGGCCTCCCCCTCCGTAGCTCAGGCCCCAGCGGTGACCCTCCTCTCTCCCTGCACAGGACTTCCTCCGCTGCATCAGTGCCGCCATCGTCTTCATCGTTGTGGCCTTTGCGGTCATTGCTGCCAGTCACGAGGGATCTGCTGTCTCTGCCTTTGTGAGTTGCCGCCCTCTGCAGCCCCCCTCCCTGGCCACAGCCTCCAGCAGGTGGACTCCTCCTTCCCTTTTTTGACACCACAGGCGGCAGTGGTCAAAGGCATGCCCTGCGCCAGATGTGTGGCTTCTTCTCCCCCCTGCTCGCAGGTTCCTGGCCGGACATGGGCAGCAGGAACGCTCTGGCCAGGCCTGAGATACCTCCCCGCAACAGACCGGGGATATTTGAGAGTCTGCATCCTGCCCCCGATCAACCCTGCCCCCGGCTTTTGCGGTGTGTGTCATTCTCTGCCCTCCTCTGTCTCCTTCCAGGTCTTCAGCCTCATCCTCATTGCTGTTTTCTGTTTCGATGCCTACAAAACGTATAGAGCAGAAATGGGACCCGACCAGGGTGAGTGCAGCACGCAAGGAAGGAAGCGGGTGGGTGGGATCCTGGTATCTCCCCACGGTGGGCGTGGGGGTCGCAAGCAGGGCCCTGATGCAGAAGAGCCAAAGGGCACCTCCCTCCCCGTCGTGGCAAGTGGCCAAAGTACATTTCTTGCACTGAACGGGGGGGGGGAGTTAGTCTATAAGGCCTCTCGGGTCCCTTCCAATTATATGACTCGAATAATAAACTTGATCCTTGGCTACTGGCCGCCCTGTGGTGGTGCCTGCCCCCCAAACTGCCCGATGGTGGGGATTGTCCTGGGTGTGATAAATGACGTGAAAGCTCCTTTCTCTTTTAGACCCAGATCTCGGCTGAGAGAACCTGCGCCCCCTGCTGGCGAAAGCAACGCACACACAGAGCTGCCACTGCTGCTGCTGCCGCTGCCGCTGCCACCCTCCACAAATCACTCCTGAACGCCCTGCCACTGCATCCCTGGCCTACCCGCTTCTCCCAAGATCTGACCGTGCGCCACTATCTTGACCCAAAGGCCCCACATTATTCCAGC
Source organism: Hemicordylus capensis (assembly GCF_027244095.1). Taxonomy (NCBI): domain Eukaryota; kingdom Metazoa; phylum Chordata; class Lepidosauria; order Squamata; family Cordylidae; genus Hemicordylus; species Hemicordylus capensis. Next base: position 5,140,035 of record NC_069662.1, on the reverse strand, counting down.
CGTGACCCAGAGGGCGATTCCCACACCCATCCCACCCTCCGTGGCAATGAAGAGCCACTTTGAAGCTCCAGAAGAGTCCACCCACTTTATGTGCTCCCCACTCACCAAACTGGAGTTGGGGGGTGGGGGGGGGGGTAGGGAGTGTTTCTACCACAGTTCGGACTCGTGGGTGATTTCTGTGTTTAACTTGCTGGGGAGACAAGATTAAAGGTGCTTTTAATGTGATCGAGTGGCTTTTATATGCCTCTGTGTGTGTGTGTGTGTGTGTGGTGATGCGTGTGTGCATGAAGATACACAGGTAGGGCTATAGGAAAGGATGTGAGTCATTGGGCAGATTGTGTGTGCAAATATGTGAGTGCGTCTGTGGGCAAATCTCCAGCTGGTCTTGTGTCAGCAAATTTGCTAAGCAGGGTCTGCCTGCTTAGGATGGGAGACTTGATGTGTGAGCCCTGGAAGATATTCCCCTCAAGGGATGGAGCCACTCTGGGAAGAGCATCTAGGTTCCAAGTTTCCTCCCTGGCAGCATCTCCAGGTAGGGCTGAGAGGGATCCCTGCCTGCAACCTTGATGAAGCCGCTGCCAGTCTGTGTAGGCAATCCTGAGCCAGATGGACCAATGGTCTGACTTCATATATGGCAGCTTCCTATGTTCCTACGTGCTTGAATTTGAAAGCGCCTGGGTGTACGTGAGGGTGTGTGAAGAAATGTGAGTATGCAACATGCAGGGGTCTGGATACACTTGTTGTGTGAGGGTGTGAGTATCCACAAATGCTTGTGTGAGGAAGCTGGCTTGACAACGGACATGCACAGGAATGTAGGTGTGCATAAAAGCACAACAGTGAAAAAAATGCTTAATGTGCTGTGACTGCATGTATGTGAGGTGTATGTGTAGGTGAGTGTGCATGCAAGAGAGAGGGGAGGTGGGCAGCATCCCTGCATGTGCGTGCATGGCTGCGCATGGGAATGCACAGGGGCAAATGCATTGAAGAGGTGCCTGCACAATCTTTTTGGTTCCCCAACAGAAGAGACTGAATGTGGTGATACTGGATGGGGGCAATGGAAGGGGGAGGAAAAGAAAAGCAAGAAGAGGAAGTCAGAGGGGAAAGGTGGCAAGGAGCACAGGAGACTCCTGTCTACTGAGTCAGACCCTTGGCCCATCTAGCTCAGTATTGCCTAGACTGGCAGTGGCTTCTCCAAGGTTTGAGGCGCAGGAGTCTCTCCCAGCCCTCTCTGCAGAAGCCGCCTGGGAGTGATTCTGGCCTGGGACCTTCTGCAGGCAAGGAGATGCCCCACCAAGACCACCGAGCGATGGCCCCGTTCCCTAAGGAGAATATCTTACTGCAGACAGTATTCACCCATCCAAATGCAAACCAAGGCAAACCCTGCTTAGTAAAGGGGACATTTCATGTGCCTCTGTGTGTTGGGGGGGAAGGGGGAAAGAAAACTGAGAAAAGACTGAAAGAAGGAGTTTGCTCGGGAACAGGTTGAGGGGAGGAGGAGGAGGAGGAGGGATGAAGGCTTGCGGGGAGGGCTGTGGGGGGTGCTGCTACCAGTGACGGAGGGGCGGGGGGCAGGCGGGGGTCTGGGCAGGGCTGCTGTGCTAGGCAGGAGTCGGACCCGGCTTCATCACTGCAGCAGGCGGCGACCCAGAAGCCAGCCCCGGCCCCAGCTCGCGAGGAGGAGGAGGAGGCACAGCCAGGCAGCAGGTGAGGAGGGAGGGAGGGAAGGGAGGGGCTGCTCCGCCCTCCTGCCACTGACTCCTCCCGCCCCCCGCCGCCACCCCAGTCCTCCTGGTTTTGTAAATTGTGGATCATGCAAGTCATTTAATGGTGCTAGAGAAAGACATGCTATTCTGGTTGCTCCAGGTCTTCACACTCACATCAATTTGGAGGGTGAATACAACTGAAGGAAGCCTGGGCGGAGAGTCAGTCATGTGACTTGCCTCTGGGGGGCCTCCCAAGGCAGTGGGCCCCCAGACAACTGTCTCCCCTTGCCCTATTATAGTCATGCCCCCAGGGTCTGTAGTCAGGGACCCTGACAGGGTATTAAGCAAGGGATTCTCAAATGTGTCTCCAGATGTCGTCGGACTGCAAATCCCATCATCCCCAAAGGCCACTGTGGCAGGGGATGATGGGAGTTGTAGTCCAACAGTCATGTGACTTGTCTCTGGGCCTCCCCCCCAAGGCAGTGGGCCCCCAGACAACTGTCTCCCCTTGCCCTATGATAGTTACGCCCATGGAGCTAAGGTTGCCTACCCCTGCTCTAAGGGAGAGCAGGCCCAGTCTTCTTCAAGGGGGCGGGGTTGGGGGCCAGGATCAAGGAAGAGGATGTGGGGTGGAATCCCTACACAGGGCCCAGGAGACAGGTGTGTCCCAGGAGATAGGTGTGTCCAATGAAAAAAGCGTGGAGAAATGCTGACTTTCACTAACTCTTGCTAAGTAGTTAATGCCTCAGACATGTTTTATTTTGGCCTTTGGGGCAGCAATCCCTCTATTCCAGAGAGAAGAGCTTGCCTGAGGCCTACCATTCCGTTCATGATAGGGGAGACTTGAACCCAGAACTTCTTGGCCCAAGCCCAATCTTGTAGCAACTTCACCAACTTCCGCCAAGTAAGCAACCAACACTCTTGACCGCAGAGTATTTAGTGAGAGACGCATTCATGGGGGTCCTTTGCTACTCACGTTGCTTGTGGAACGCTCCGAATGCCACACACAACGGCTGCCATTATGCTCCTCCATTACCCTCTTCATCCCCCCTTCTCATTTGCAGGGCTTGCCACGGGCTGAATGACTTTGTGGTGGGGGGGGTTCCACCCCACTTTCCTGAGCATGCCCAAAGCCGGCCCCCCCTCATCAGCCTCACAAGTGGGACAAAGCCAAGTTCCCCTGCCTACTGTGGGCCTTCCATGACCACACGCTCTCCACGCATCAACCCCGTTGGGCCACACAACCACGCCCAGCAGCAAGAAGCCCTTCAGGTGCGACAAGTGTGGCGAGGGCTTCGCCCAGTTGGCGCAGCTGGAGCGGCACGCCCTCTCGCACACCGGCGGACGCCCCTTTGCCTGCGGACAGTGTGGGAAGGCCTTCATGTCTTCGTCCCACCAGGCTCAGCACCAGCACACCCACTGGGCCAAGTGCAAACACGGCTGCCCCCTCTGCGGCAAGGCCTCCCTGCGCCCTTGGGACGTCGTGCAGCACCAGCGCTTCCACACCGGCGAGCGCCCCTTCTGCTGCGAGGACTGCGGAAGGAACTTCTTCCACTCCTCAGACCTCTTGAGGCACCAGCACACTCACACGGGCAAGCGCCCCTTCTGCTGCGAGCGGTGTGCGGGAAGACCTTCTCGCGCTCCTCCGTCCTGGCCAAGCTTATGCACACCCACACGGGTGAGAGGCCCGACAAGTGCGAGCTGTGTGAGAAGGCCAACATCACCACCTCCCAGCTCACCGAGCACAGGCGCATGCACACAGGGGAGAAACCGTACCTCTGCGCCGATTGTGGCAAGACCTTCACCTACTCCTTCCTTCTCCTCTGCCACATCAAGACCCACACCGGAGAGCGCCCGTAGGTTTGCCCAGACTGCTCCAAGGCCTTCAGGACCTCCGGGCACTTACACAAGCACCGGCAGATCAATGCCAGGAAGGGGGCTGGGATGGGGAAGGGGAGGCACAAGGGAGAGCTGGGCCGTGGGGCAGAGTGGTGAGCATGTGGCTTCCACATAGGGGCAGAGACACAGGACTCCTCCCGAGGAGGATTCATTCCAACTTCAGCACAAATCCTGACAGGAGATGTAACGGGCCATCCACATGACACTCAAGCAGGGTGGATAAAAATCAATGATTTATTTTTTTTAAATTTAAATCGGATTTTGATTTAAATAGTATTTTTTTGATTTAAATTGGATTTTTAAAATTTAAATCAGATTTTTAAAAATAAAATTTTTTTTGAGGAAAAAATCTATCTAAAGATAGTTTTCTATTTAAGATACATTATAATCCAAAGGTATTCATCATGAAATAAGGATTAGTTTTTAATTATGTAGCATGAGGCTGTATATATGCAATGTTTAAATTTTTTGGTAAATGAATTCCATTAATCCATTCACAATGTCATGCTCTTCCAGAGGTTTCTGTAAGATTATTTTGGGCAATTTTTCTATGTAGAAGAGGACCAAAAATGAAACCTTCATCTGGTTGTAAATATTAAGATTATACCAGCAAGAATGAGTCTTTATGTAAAAAACCATGATTTAAATCTAGTCTTGCAGACTAGTGATTTAAATTGTGATGTAAATCGATTTGATTTAAATCAAATCCACCCTGCACTCAAGTAAGCTGCATAACGTTCTCAGCCAAGAAATTTAGGACCGACAAGAGGAAGTACTTTTTCACACAGCACATCATTAATCCAAGGAATTCACTGCCACAGGATGTGGTGATGGCCACTAGCTTGGATGGCTTTAAGTGGGGCTTAGACAAATTCATCGAGGACATGAATTTGTCCTCCATCAAGTTCTATTAGTCTTGATGGTGGCTACAGGCTGCTTCCAGGCTCAGAGGAAGGATGCCTCTGAATACCAGTTGCAGGGGAGCAGTGGCAGGAGAAGGGTCTTATCTCCTGGTTTAGGGCTTCCTAGATGCATTGGGTAGGCCACTGTGGAAGGCAGGATGCTGGACTAGACGGGCCTTGGGCCTGATCCAGCAGGGCTGTTCTTATGTTTTTAGCGCCCTCTGTTGACAATCCTTGAAAAATCGGCGTCTTTTCCAACAGAGAACGTATTAAAAAGCCACATCTTTTCCATGGATTGTCAGCAGATGGCGCTAAGAACTTACACAGTGCACTTGAATGTCATGTGGATGGTTTGTTACTTCTACTGTCAGAAATTGTGCTGAAGTTGGAATAAATTATGGTCTGGAAGAGGCCATAGAGAGAGCATTTCCACAGAGGAGGTATAATACAGAAGGGCTCCCTCTGCAGGTCTGGAAAAGAACTGAATCTCTGGGGAGGCAATTTAACTTCCTGGACAGGAACTAGAAGCACCATGGAGGAGCAGCTCAAAGACGGAAGAGATCCCCCCACTGTTGAATCAAAATTGGACAAAATTCAGTGGGCTCAGAGATCGAGGACATCTCTCCCTCCTGGGCACTTAAGGAGCAAGTGGAACTGGAGCTAGGGTGAGTGACAAATTCGCACACCCCCTTTCAAAATGGAAGCCTTAAAAAATTAAGTTTCCCGGAACTGGTTGTAATTTTTCGCATTGACCACCAGGTTGTGCTGCAACATGGAAAATAAACCTGAGCAGAGCTTCAGCCCTTAACCTCACAATGTTCAGCCTGATGCTGGAGGGCACCGCAATATCAGCAGGAGCCAAAGAGAGCTATTGAGAAATTTGCTATCTCTGTATTAGGTGCTTGGAAACCCAGATAAGGCATGCACTAGATAACAGAATGAATGGCTTCTCTGAAGTACAAGAAACATAAAACTGCCTTCTTGGCAGTTGCCGCCGCCTTCTTTTTCCTGGCAAGGTTCCTGTGAATTTAATAGCTTAGTGACAGGCAGATGTACAAGAGGTAAGGAGAAAACTTTTACCTGTTGGATGTCTGCCTGTTGTGAGGTTGTTAAAGGTACAAGGAGGCAATTTTATGCTCTCCATCCAGCCAGTGGACAAATATGGTGCAGGTGGCAAATGTAGGATAAAATTTGCTGCTCAGCTTTATTCAAGACACTATATTCATGCAACATCCTATTCAGAGAAAGGGCGCAGGAAGGAAACTCCACTTCAACTCATTTGGAGATTCCAAACTTTCTCACTCTTCATCATGAAGTTTCTAGAAGAAGAAAGGGAAAGTGGGGGGGAGGGAAAAGCGCAGGGGGAGGACAGAAATAAAAGAGCAAAGATAGAGAAAGTGAAAGTGAAGACAAATGTAACATTTTAAGTGTGAAATCACCTTTGCTGCCATGAAAACACATGCACATTTTTCTGCCCTGGGAGAAAAAACACTATAGTTCTGGATATGTTGGAGAAAAGTTGGCTGTGGCTGCTACCTAGCAACTAGTGCCTATGAGAGAGCCAACATACCTGTTCATCCTTCCAAATCTCAGAGCAGTCCTGCAACTTTTAAAAATGTTTGTGAATTATGGGATGGGGATAAGGATGGGTGTAAATGCCTATAAAGGCACAAATGCTGCCTGAAGCAGGTGTGGGTGAGAAGACAAAAGCATTAAGAATATTACATTTGTCTTCATGGAAATGAAAACCGAAAGGAAACAAAGAAAGACGAGGAATAGAACAGCAGGTTCTGCCGTGTTTCACAAGCAGTTGCTGGGACTTCTCCCAGTCCAGGGGGTGATTCCAAGGAGGAGTAGCAGATGCTCCCTGCAAAATACTCCCTGCTCCCCCATCCACCAGTCTGGAACTTTATAGCACAGTCATTCTGCTGTAGCTCGAATTAATTATTTTAAAGGAGCTCCACTGTTTAAAGAAGCCTCATTCGCTCATTCCTCTACCCCAGAACAAGCAGCAGAAGCTAGTTCGGCCAGGTGGGAGGAGACTCCTCCAGCCTCCCAGGAGCCAGGCCAACCCCTTCACTTCCTTCCGGGCCAGGAACTGGGCTTCTGGGTGAGACCATGTGTGTGTGTGTGGGGGGGGATGCAGGATCATCTCCCCTGCAGATCTCAGCTGGCCTGGCCATGACTTCTCTCTCCACTCCAATCTTCCCTGCCACAAGGTCTTGGACAGGAAGAGAAAACTAGCCTGGAAAGCAGCCTGGAAGTTACTGTATTTACCCACATACAAGACGACTCTGAATTTAAGACAAGCCCCTTAAAAAAAAGAGGAAGAGGACTAAGATGACCCCCGATTTCTAGCATCAAAAGAACTTGGAATGTAGATAGTCTTGGATTCAATACGCACTCCCCTGACCACGTTCTTGGCCACCCCTTGGCCAGCCCCCTACCCTGGTTGCCCTAGAGTCACCCCCCCCCCCCGCACCCGCCCTCCCCTCTGCTGGGCTGCAGCATTCACCTTGCCTCCCACTTCACGGCTCTTGGCCTTCAGCTTGTTGATTTGGGACTCGGCAATGTCGGCCCGCTCTTCAGCCTCATCCAGCTCGTGCTGAACCTTCCGGAACTTGGCCAGGTTGGTGTTCGCTTGCTCCTCCTGGGAGAGAGATGGAAACCAGAATGAAGTAGTGTGGGAGTTTTTTAAATGCTGGCGAAGGGGCCTGAAGGAGCCCCTGTGGTACATCAGTGACCGTGGTGGGGCAGCAAAAAGGAGGGAAACTCTTGCTTGACTTGTAAGGGAGTCCAAACTGAAAATCACCCTGGTTAAGCCTGTGGGAGTCCCGGCCACTGGGATTTCAACAAAAGGTTTGTAGAGAGTGCAAAGAGCCTATGAGAATTAGCAGCTCAGGTCTTGAAAAGCTTACTCACAAGACTTTAAATCAGAGCTACCTTGTTGCACCAGTTTAGCAAAGCTTTATTTTGTAAAACAGCTAAAACCCCACAAGGCTGGCTTGCGTGGCCGAGATCTGAGCCCTCAGATCTGGCAGTGTTTATCCTGCAAAGGATGCAATGACCTTAAATCTAAGCGTGGTAGTGGCTCAGGTTTAGCAAAGCTGATCTTAACTTGCAAAGGAGTCAGGGCAAGGTAAGAAGCTGTGATCTGACTGCAGGTTGGATCCCCGTGGCAATCACTGTTGACAAAGGCGGGGAGAAAACCTGCAGCAGAGACTAGGAACTCACTGCTTCTTCCGCCTGCCGCTTGTAGGCTTTGACTTTCAGCTGCAGCTTGTCCACCAGGTCTTGAAGTCGCAGCAAGTTCTTCTTGTCTTCCTCAGTCTGAAGATGAGAGAAAAAGAAGGGCAGCGGGGAGTCATATCTTCCCCCACATTGACTTTTCTATATGAAACATTTTAACAACTCAGTAGTACTTTTGGTGGAGTCGTGGGAAAACCACCTGCTGTAAACGTGCTTGTTTTATTGCAGTGCCTCCTAATTTGAATTCTTTGTCAGCATCCTCAACTATGAATGCAGCTAGAACTACCAAGTTGCAAAGAGATTTCAGCTTGGCACATTGATGCTCAATATTATTGTCTTAAATGTATCTAGCAACAACAACAACAACAGCCATGAAAGTGCATTGTGCTTTTCAAAATATAATGGTTCCTACACTGAGGAGCTTACAATCTAGAAATCAACATAGGATAGACAACAGAGGAAGGGAGGGGAGATGGAGGCAGGGGGCAAACAAGGGAAGAATATACAATTGTTTCAGTTACATGTTCTTGGGCTTAGTTGCAGTAGGCCGTGGGTTCTCAAAGTTGGGTTCTCAGATGTTGCTGGACTATAGTGCCCATCATTGTAAGTACAGCCCTGCTGGATCAGGCCCAAGGAAGCCCTCCTAGTCCAGCATCCTGTTTCACACCGTAGCCCACCAGATGCCTCTGAGAATCCCACAGGCAGGGGGTGAGGGCATGCCCTCTCTCATGCTATTGTTCCCCTGCAACTGGTACTGAGAGGCATCTTGCCTCTAAGGCTGGAAGTTAGGGATGTGCACGAACCGGTTCAGCACTCCTTTTCTGGAGCGCTGGACCGGTTCAAAAGTCTGGCATTCGAGCCGGTTCGGAGGCATGGGGGTCCTTTAAGAGGCAGGGAGGGTACCCTTACCTGCCCTGATGCCTTTCCCCTGCCAGCACTCTTCCCAAAAGTGTTGGTGCAGGTTTGCAGTGTACCTCCTTGCAGCCCCAGTGAACGTCACCACACGCATGTGTGCATGCCAGCCTTTTGCGTGGTGACGTTCACCAGGGCTGCAAGGAGGTACGCTGCAGCCCTGCACTAACGCATTTGGGGAGAGCACCGGAGGGGGGAAAGCGACCAGGCAGGTAAGGGCACCCTCCCTGCCCCTTAAAGGATCCCCCCCACTTCCCGGGACTGCACGAACTAGTTTGTGCACATCCCTACTGGAGGTGACCTATAGCCATCAGAATAGTAGCCATTGATAGATCTGCTCCATGAATTGTCTAAGCCTCTTTTAAAGCTACCAAGCTAGTGGCCATCGCCACATCCCATGGCAGACAATCCTACCGATTAATTATGCACTGCCATCCCCAAAGGCCACATTTTAATTGTTTCTTTCCAAAGGACTCCATGGAATCTTCTTTCAAAACTGGAGTTGGGCACTGTGTGCAACTGAAAACATTTAGAAATTGAAGCCTGACATTTCGCCAAGTTGACTTTGTCCAAAATTTGGCTTGGACTCTTTCGAGAGCCCTCATTAAGCAACAGCTTCGTGCTTGGTGCCTGGCATGGTCTAAAGATGTGTGTTGTAGCAGTCTTGCCAAAGCTAAGCAGGTTCAGATCTGGTCAGTGCTTGGATGAGAGACCACCAGAGACTCATACATATACCCCCTTGCATTTTGTCGTGGAAAAAAGGCAGAATGTAAATGAAAGAAAAGAGAAAAGAAATAAATACATGGCCCTGACCAGACACTAATTCTCTATCCATCTTCTGTGGGGGGTCCTATCCTGTGACCTCTGTACCTTCCACATCTATTGCTGCTGCCTTTACATAGGGACATAGGGAGCTGCCTTCTACAGAGTCAGACCCTTGGTCCATCTAGCAGAGTTTTGTCTACACGGACTGGCAGCGGCTTCTCCAAGATTACAGGCAAGGGTCTCTCTCGGCCCAAGGAGGGAACTTGGGACCTTCTGCATGCAAACTCTTCCACTGATCCATGGCCCCATCCCCTAAGGGGAGTACCTTACAGTGCTCACACATGGAGTCTCCCATTCAAGTGCAAACCAGGATGGACTCTGCTTAGCAAGGGGGACAATTCATGCCTGCTATCACAAGGCCAGCTCCAGTCCAAGGCGAGTCACCACATCTCCTTGTCACCCTGGACATGCATGGAGGCACTGTGGGTCCCGTTCTCATCTTAGCACCCAGCCAGAAGGACAGCAGCCAAGCCACGGCACCTGATAGGTGAGCTCCTTGATGCGCCTCTCACACTTGCGCATGCCCTTGACGCTCTCCACATTGCGCTTCTGCTCCAGCTCCAGCTCGTTCTCCAGCTCCCGCACTCGGGCCTCCAGTTTCTGGAGCTGCTTCTTGCCGCCCTTCAGGGCCAGCTGCTCGGCTTCATCCAGCCGCATCTGCAGGTCCTTGATGGTCTGCTCCATGTTCTTCTTCATCCTCTCCAGGTGCGCGCTGGTGTCCTGCTCCTTCTTCAGCTCCTCTGCCATCATGGCCGCCTGCCCCGTTCAGGAGACAACAGAGAAATGCGAGAGAGAGAGAGAGAGAGAGAATGGACATAAGAACCTAAGAACAGCCCTGCTGGGTCAGGCCCAAGGAAGCCTGTCTAGTCCAGCATCCTGTTTCCTCCACAGTGGCCCACCAGATGCTTCTGAGAAGCCCACAGGCAAGAGCTGAGGGCATGCCCTCTCTCCTGCTGTTGCTCCCCTGTAACAGGTATAGAGAGGCATCCTTCCTCTGAACCTGGAGGTGGCTTATAGCCCTCGGACTAGCAGCCATTGATAGACCTCTCCTCCATGACTTTGTCTAAGCCCCTTGTAAAGCCATCTAGGATGGTGGCTGTCACCACATCTTGTGGCAGGGAATTCCATAGCTTCATTATGCGTGGTGTGAAAAAGTACTTCTGCTTGTTGGCCCTAAGAGGGAAGAAAATTTCTCTCTTGTCAATTTCCCCCAAACCATGCCAGATTTTATACACCTCTATCATGTCTCCCCTCAATCATCTTTTTTCTAACCTAAAAAGCCCCAAGTGTTGTAGCCTTGCCTCATAAGAAAGGTGATCTAGGCCCCTGGTCATCTTGATTTCAGGCTGACAATCCCATGATGCAGGGGTTTTCAAACTTGGGTCTCCAAATGTTAGATTACAGCATCTATGGATCCAAGTTTAAAACCTTTTGCCATAATGTGCTTTATTACTGTTGTTATTGTTATTATTATTATTTAGCTTCTGTTTGCACTGGGAGAGGAGAAGGGAGCATGAGTCCATATTCCTCTTTGAATGCATGAATATATCTCCACCTCCTCAGCTGCTTGCTTGTTCTAATTTAATTTGTCATATATATTTTGAAGAGTTTGTTATTTGTGCAAAATAAAGCCATACTTTTCCAAGTATGACATCATGCCCAAGAGAAGCAGAAGTTCCTTCTCAAATTCAAATTTACTGTGATTCAAATTTACTAGGTATGGTAATTATTCAATAAAATTAATAATGTTTGAAGTTGAAATCCTACCATTTAAAAACTGTCCTTTTACTTCCTTTTTACAAGCACATTAATAAAAAATTCTATGACATATATTTCATTTCTTGAACTTTCCTAGAAGTGTAAGCTACACAAAATGACTTTGCCTGGTCAACGAAGGGCCTCACCTCCAAGTTTACTATAATTACTGTATACACCATCTTTTAAGTTACTTTTCAAGTTACACAATTTGTTTATAAAACAAATTAAAACCAATATCAACATTAAAACGTGCTAAAAACTTTATTTTTTCAATTAGAATGATTACAACGATTGATCCCTATGGGAAATCCATATGAAGCCAGATATTCCTGACTAAAATCCGACACAATCCGACAATCTGGGAATCCAGCGTATCAACCCAACAATTTTACTGCCAGATAAGATTGTGTTGGATCGGATTTGACACAGGCCTACAAAATAAAAATGACACAAGCAGGATTTTTTAAAAAGAAGAATGGCAGAGAGAGTGGACATTCAGATTAAGAGAGTCCACTCCCAGGTGATAACGGGCAGTTGCCTGAGCCAGTAAAATATTGTCTGAACCCGCTGAAGGACAAGATAATCTGCTGGTGACTTGCTTTCCCCAAAGTCATTTCAGCTCTACTTTCTGGAGACATTTCTGGGAAATGGAGGGAAAAGAAAGGGAGAAAGAAGAGTGACATCTGAGGGGCCTCCTGTTTTAGGGGGTGTGACTTTTCCTGAGGGCTGCCGGTAGCCGTCCCCCTTTCCTGAATCTCATTTTCACTCACGTCAGTGATGGCTTTCTTGGCCTTCTCCTCAGCATTCCTGCACTCCTGCACGGCCTCTTCCACCTCTGACTGAAGTTGGGACAGGTCCGTCTCAGTTTTCTTCTTCTGGTTGATGAGGCTGGTGTTCTGTGAAGAGGTGGGAAGTAGAACAGCCTCAAGTCAAAGTGCCGATGGGGAGCAATGAGGAAAGCGGGTGTCGTGTGTCGTTATTCAGAGTGGAAGTCTCTAGCTCATATGAACATAGGACGCTGCCTTACTGAGTTAGACCCTAGCGCCATCTAATCCAGTATTGTCTACACTGGCAGCAGCTCTCCAGAGTTTCCGAGAGAAGGGGCTTTCCCAGCCCTGCCTTGGAAACGCTGCCAGGGATTGAACCTGGGAGGACCTTCAGCTTGCAAGGCAGGTACTCTGGCCCATCCAATGGTCTGAACATCCTGGATGATCTTAAGCAAGCTACCATCCTCGCAGCCTTGGCCGACCATCTACAGCATGGGAACGATAACCCTCCCTGGTCTACTTTATAGGGTCGTTGTGAGGGTGACTAGTTCATGCACGTGCAGCAGCCTTGAGTAACTGATAAAATCTGCTCAGAAGTAGCACATAAAGCAGGAATCCCGCTTCACCTGGGAGTGGAGGAGCTGGACTCTTTCGCTGGCCTCGATCAGTTCCTGCTCAGCCAGTTTCCGGCCACGCTCCGTCTGCTCCACCACGCTGCGCAGCTCTTCAAGCTCGGCCTGAAGCAGTGAATTCCGCCTCTCCACCATGGCGATGTTCTCCTTCAGGTCCTCGTTGGCCCGCAAGGCGTCGTCCAGTTGGATCTGGTTGTCCTGAGCAACGAGAAACATGCAGGCCTAGAGGAGACTTGGGCCGAGCTGCGGTGAACCATTCAAAACGAGCTTTGGGTCTCCCTTTTCTGGGGCACGTCCAGCCTTCCTCACAACGGCCTTCCTACCATGGGCCGGCTGGGGCGATACTTCCCCACTCCCCCCCCCACCAGAACCAGCCCATGAAATTAGTAGGAGGGCACCATGCACACGGCCCTCATTATGAGCATGTGTAGGGAAGCGTTTGGGATGATTCTCCCCCAACGCACATTAAAGGAATGTGCCGGGAGAGCGGTGGGGCGCCCACAAAAGTCACCACAACAGGCTCCTCTCCCTTTTAACCACATGGCATTGTCGGAATTGGCCCCATGTTGAGTGGGTTGTGTGAGCCTCCACCTTGTGAGTCTCTTGAACTGTGGGCCACAGAGACGTAGCTATAATGGAACAAGGGGGGAACAAATGTCCCTGAGGGAGAGGGGTCCCTTCAGCTGGGCCACAGTTTGCTCTTTGCTTTCCCCCTCCCACCTCTCTGAAGATGGCGGCAGGGGGCCCGCCCAAGGGCCCATCTTCACGTTTTGTCCCACCCCTGACCGTGGCCCACTGGGGCAGAGGTGAAGGCCAGACGCCTCAGTACCTTGAGGTGGGCGTGAGCGACCTTGAGGTGTTTCTGGGCCTCGGTAGCCACCCGGTTGGCTTGGCTGAGCTGGATCTCCATCTCGTTGAGGTCACCCTCCATCTTCTTCTTTACTCTGAGGGCCTCGTTGCGGCTGCGGGTCTCGGCATCCAGAGACGCCTGGAGCGACTCCACCATTCTCAGGTGGTTCCGCTTGGCCTGCTCCATCTCCTCGTCCTTCTCGGCCAACTTCCGCTCAATATCAGCCTTGATCTGGTTGAACTCCAGCTGGGCCCGGAGGATCTTGCCTTCCTCATGCTCCAAAGAGGCCTGTACATAAGAAAGCCCTGACGGATTAGACCAGAAGTGCATCTACCTTAGCATCCTGCTTCCTACAGTGGCCAACCAGTTGCTTCCAGGGAGCCTATAAGCAAGACATGGATAGCCCTCCTGGGCTGTCCTCCCCCTCAGCAACTACTGCTCTTGAACATGGAGGTTCCATTTAGTCACTGGCTAGTAGGTTCCTTTTAGTCAATGGTTCAGTGCATTTGTCTAATCCCTGTTAGCAGCCATTTAAGCTAATGGCCATCATCACAACCTGTGGCAGTCAATTCCACACAACAGTTCTCAGACTTAGGTCTTCAGATGGACTACAACTCCCATCATTCCTACGCCACAATGGCTGAAGACCCTTGTGGCTGGGGATGATAGGAATTGTAGTCCAACAACATCTGGGGACCTAAGTTTGAGAACCCTGCCATAAATGAATTATACATCATATGAAGGCTTTTCTCTTGTCTGACATGAATCTACTGCCAATAAATTTCAAGAGGCGACCACAAATTCTAGTGTTATGGGAGAGAGAGAAAAGTTATCTCTGTTCATCTACTCCACACCATTCACCACTTTATAAATGTCTAACCATACGATGCAGTTTTCAGCCAGCTTTTGAGTTTATCTGTCAGTTTCCCATCCTTGAATGTTGAAAACTGTAGTTCTTTGCAGGGATTCTTAGGCACTGCTGGTCCAAAACATTTGGGCACCTGGGACCTGAAATCCAAATGGAACCCCTGGTGGTAAAATAACTCGAACTGGAAATTATAACAGGTGATTTACTGCCCAGTCACAGAGCCCAACACTGGCTGTCTCAGTCACATAGCAGAACTAGCCTTGGAACTAGTAATCTCTGACGGAGAACTCTCATTTGCCAGGGTTCCTTGAAGGCATGGCAATTAAACTGATTTAAATCAGTGGCCTAAGAATGAAGAGAAGGCACCAAGGAAGGGAAAACCAAGGAAGAAGAGACAGAGCAAGGGTGGTATTCAGGAGGGGATGCGGGCAGGAATCTAGGCCTCTCTCACCTCCGCCTCTTCCAGAGCTGCCTGTAACTCCATTTTCTCAGCTTCCAGCTGCTTCCGCACCTTCTCCAGCTCGTGCAGGTTTTTGGCCCCCTCGCCCAGCTGTTCGGTGAGGTCTGAAATCTCCTCTGTGGGAGGGAAGGAAGCAGGAGGTTTGGTTCAGACCCAAGTGGGAAGGAGCAGGGACAAGCTCTGACAACATAGGAACATAAGAAGCTGCCATATACTGAGTCAGACCATTGGTCTATCTATCTCAGTATTGTCTTCACAGACTGGCAGCGGCTTCTCCAAGGTTGCAGGCATGAATCTCTCTCAGCCCTCTCTTGGAGAAGCCAGGGAGGGAACTTGGAACCTTCTGCTCTTCCCAGAGCAGTTCCATCCCCTGAGGGGAATATCTTGCATCGCTCACATGTGGTCTCCCCAGAGGTGCTCTTACCCCTGGACTTCGAGGCCGGAGTCCAGGGCCTCTACACCCTGGGGGCCCCCAAATCCTCTTTAGTCTGTCCTGGGTGGTGTGGTCACCCAGCGGAGCATGATGATGCTTAATTTGCAGAGGTGGGGGGGGGGGGCTTCCAAAGGCCTTTAGGTCCAGGCTCAAAAATTACCTAGGTGCACTTCTGGGTCTCCCATTCAAATGCAACCAGGGCAGACCCTGCTTAACTAGGGAGAAAAGTCATGCTTGCTACCACAAGACCAGCTCTCCTCTCGCCTCAAGAATCAGTGAGCAAGAAGGTGTCATCGAGGGGTGCCGAGCTCCTCCCTGACTCACCCTGTAAGTTTTTGTTCTCCCTCTTTAAAGTCTCCAGATGTTCCAGGGACTCCTCATAGGCATTCTTCAGCTTGAAGAGTTCAGTGCTGAGCCCCCGAGACTCCTTCTGTGATGCCTCTAACTCTGCCTGGGACTCCTCATATTTCTGCCTCCACTCAGAGAGGATCTGAGGGAGTGGAAGAAAAGGGAGATAAGGGAGGGGAGGGGAGAGAGAGAGACTTTTCGGATAACACGTTGTACACGTGTGTACAGGTGTCAGTGAATCTGGGCACAGGCCCCTCCCGATTTAGGCTACAGATCGGAACATCATGTAAGAATAACTGCAAGATCCCCACTGCTCATTAAAATCACCGGAAGAAGTCTATCTGCAGTTCCACCTGTCTGTCTGATGGTAACTTAGGGTTGGGCCTTCTTAAGAGCTGCCCCTAACTTGTGGAACACATTTCCCATGGCAATAAGAGGTCTGTTGTTCCCGGAGGCATTCAAGAGAGCAGTAAAGACCTACTTTTTTAGCCTAGCTTTTAATAGTATTTACATGGTTTTTCATGAGTTTTATGTTAATATTTTTAATGGTTTGATTTTCTTTACTGTGAATCGCCCTGAGCCATTTTTTGATGGACCATATATAAAATAAAATAAAAACCTGAACATGCGCACATTGTAGACAGATTGTATGGGTGTTGAACATATTTATTATTATTTTATTTATTTAACATATTTATACCACACCCCTCCAGTACACTACTGCTCTGGGCAACTCACAACATTAATGAATAGATACCATGTAGAATAAAAGATTAATAAAGTAAAACAATTTAAAAGACCAGGCTAAAACCACATTTAAAATTACAAAGGTTTTAAAAGTTTCAAATTAGAAGTGATTAATAAAAAGCTAAAAACTATGAAAACTAAAGAACCTATCAGATATAAGCAGCAGATAAATCCTCTTTAAAAAGATGTGTTTTTAATTGTTTTTTTTAAAAACGGAGGGAGGGAGTATGGCACAGCTCTTCAGGGAGGACATTCCAAAGCCAAGGGGCCACAACTGAAAAGGCCCTGTCTCTAGTCCCCGCCAACTGGATCTCTGTTAGTAGTGGGGTCATGAGCAGGGCCTGAGATGATGAACGGAGGGCCCTGGCAGATTCATATGGGCGAATGCGGTCCGACAGGTACCCCGACTCTCAGCTCTGTAGAGCACCAGAACCTTGAATCTAGCCTGGAAGCAGACTGGTGTCACACCCTCGATCTCAGATAGCGAGGAGGAAGGGGAAGCTGACAGCCTTTCAGCCGATGCGGGGGTGCTTGAGGGGCAGAGCCCATCTGTCAGTTCCCAAGAGACGGCTGAGGAAGGTCTGACTGATGTTTCAGAGCAGGCACAGCAGTCTGAGGCAGCAGAGACAGTGACAGACAGACTAGAAGATGAGCTATGCAGGCAACCCCCACTGACTCCACAGCAAAGGTGTGTCACAAGGCGAAGAGCACAGCTGGAAACTACCAGGAGGGGTAAATGCCTCTTGCAGAGGGCTGATAAGCCTTGAATCCCTGCCATCTGAGAGTTATCAGATGGACTATAAAGCATGTCAACAGCTTTCTGTTAGCCGCTGGAAGACAACATTAGTCAACCCTCGTGTTGACAGCTTTTAGCCCAAGCCTGATATAGAGAACTATTCCGAGCCGTGTTTTGTTTCTGCAGCCCAGTTTGTATTGTGGACTATCTTCCTGGACTTCCCTTCCAGGTGGCCAGGTTGCTGACAACTGGTAAGCAATGAAGGATGGGTGTGATACTTATGAAGCGACATAACGTGAACAGAGCTAGAAGAGAGTAATGTGAGCTGGAGGACTCTTCCTCTTTCTGACCTCTGTTTCCTGCCCATTTAAAAAAAAATCAAAATTGTATTATTTTGATGTTATAGTTTTAATAATGGTTGCTTGTTGCCTTGAAGGTCCTGTTTGGAATGGAAAGGTGGGATATATGTCTAGATCTAGAAGTAAACAGTTTCCCCTCATTTTTCTGTCTCTTTGACCGAGTCCCTCACCTTGTCGAAGTTCCTCTGCTTCTTGTCCAGGGCAGCTGCAGCCGCGTTGGAACGCTCCACATCCACCATGAGGTCCTCGATCTCATTCTGCAGGCGGTGCTTGGTCTTCTCCAGGGAGGAGCACTTGGCGTTAACCGCCTCCACTGCCTCCTCGGCATCCTGCAGCCGCTGCGCCAGCTTCTTCCTGACACCCAAGGGTGGAGGGGGGGAAGCAACTGCGGGTTAATGGCCATAGTTGGGGGCCTGCTTCCTTCCTCATCCCATGGGGAAAGCAACCTTTCCTGGGTGGAGGAGAGGAGGGGTGGCACAGGGCTGATGACATCATAAGGTGGTGCCAGGAAGCCAGCGCCACACCCCACCATCGCCTAACCTTGTTCTTCTAGTCCCACCGACCCACAGAAGCCCACCCCACCACTTCCAGGCCACCCATTCAGCCTTCCTGCACACCTACCTTGGCGCTTTTTAAAGTGAGGATTTCTCCTCCAACCAACAAGCTTTTTGCTCGTCTTATATGCTGCCATTTAAAAATATAACCCGAGCCAAAAGCTTCGCCGTTAGAAGAAACACCTGTGAAGAGTGGCGGTGTCCATGGGAGAAGGGGCTAGGTGGGGGGAGTCAGGAAGGAGGGGGATCAGGATCCAGACAAGTGGGGTGGTTTGTATGAGACTCAAAGGTCAAGACTCAAGCCCACAATGGCTCCCAAACATGGGATCCTGGGGCTATCGGGGACCCACACACCACCCTTGAATGTTGGCCAAAGAAGGAAATCTCAAGAAGACCAGCTGCCCACCTCCGGCGATGTTCAAACGCCCAATAGGCTAGCGGAGGTCATGTGACAAACACCGCCCTCTGCAAAACTGTCAGGTCAGGCCTGGTGCTTTGGTCTGAGCAACTGAAAGGACGCAACTTCTTGCTGTTCCCTGCCTTGACTTGTCAACCTTTGCCTTGATCCTCAGGCCCGGAAGCCCAGCCTGAGAGCAGGGCAGGTCTGTCAGTTAATCAGCTCATGTGGAGGGCCGTGGCTCAGACAGTCCTCCTCTCAATCCCTTCTCACTTACTTGGCCTCCTCCAGCTCCTCCGTCCTCTGGATGGCGTCGGTCTCATACTTGGTCCTCCACTGCGCCACCTCAGAGTTGGCCTTGGAGAGCAGGCGCTGCAGCTCCGCTTTGGCCTCCGTCTCCTCCTCATACTGTTCCCTCAGCAGGTCGCAGTCATGGCGGGCCGACTGGAGCGCGTGTGCCAGAGCATTCTTGGCCTGCCGGGAGGGAAGAACACGCATCAGATGGGCCAGTTCCACTTTTCATGGCCTCTCTCGCCCACTTCAGTCCCTCAATCCTGACCCACGATTGATTGATTGATTGTTAAATTTGTGTACTGTCTTTCATGCAAACAATCCCAAGGTGGTTCACACAAAAATTCAAAACAAGGCTATAAAAATGACAATTAAAATATTAAGCTCATATATAAAATAAATCTGACTAAAAAGATTTAAAATACAAGCATGAGAACTGTACAAAATACAAAGAAGAAGAAGCAGAGACAATCATATAAAAGCCTGGGTAAAAAGCCAAGATTTAACATGATTTCTAAAAACTATGATGGAGACCGAGGAGCGAATAGTCACCAGGAGAGCATTCCAGAGTCTGGGGGCAGCAACAGAGAAGGCCCTGTCCCGCATGCACAACAGCTGAGCCTCCCTCATTGTCGGTACCCGGAGCAGAGCCCCCTCAGATGACCTCATCAAGTGGGTAACAACCTTTGGGAGCAGGCGGTCCATCAGGTATCCCGGGCCCAAACCCTTAGGGGCTTTAAAGGTCAAAACCAGCACCTTGAATTGGACCTGGAACCAAACTGGTAGCCAGTGCAGCTCTTTCAAAATGGGTGTGATGTGCTCCCACCAGGCAGCTCCAGTTAAAACTCTAGCTGCTGCATTTTGCACTAGCTGTAGTTTCCAGATATTCTTCAAGGGCAGCCCCATGTAGAGCTCCCAAGTGATTCTTAGAGTTCCCAAGTGATTCTGTCACCTTGCTCTCTTCTTCTAATTGTCTCTTCAAATCCTCCATTTGTTGGGTGTACGACTGCTTCCCTCGGGTGAGCTGAGAAATTAGAGACTCCTTCTCTTCTAGCTGGCGGCTCAGTTCTCCTGTGGGCAGGGAAGAAGAAAAGCGTATTCCATAATCCAGGGGTGTCAAACTTGGGTCTCCAGATGTTGTTGGATTACAACTGCCATCATTCCTAGCCACAATGGCCAAAGGGCATGATGGGCATTGTAGTCTAACAACATCTGGGGACTCAAGAACCCCGCCATAATCTAAAAGGTAATAAGTACTCTGTCCCCCTCTGGTGTTCACCCCAGGAACAGCTCTAAGGAAAAGGAAGTAAAGGAACAGGAAGAGGGGACAAGGGACGGGTGGTACCATTTTCTGTCTGGAGCTTGGCCCGCTGTGTGCTGGTGTCATTGAGAGTCCGCTGGGTCTCCTCAAGCTTGGCCCGGTAGTCTGCGGATTGGTCCTCCATGGTGCGACACATCTTCTCCAGGTTTACCTGCCAGCAGGGAGTGGAAAAGAAGGGAGGATGGAAGTGAGGAAGGCCAGAGAAGACCAGCTCTGGAGGTCTCCAAGATAGTGGCCTGAATAAAATCTTCACAGTGAATGGCCTTTGCAGTCCTTTTAGGCTTTCCCCTCAGTTTAAAAGGAAAGAAAGCCAATTTTAGATTCAAACCTCCGGAACAATATGGTGTTTGTCATGTGAATTGGCTTGCTTGCATGAGTCATCTGAACAGTGGATTCTGGGGCCCTTGCTTAGCTGGGGCACCCCACCTCCCTATGCCCCTTGCTGGTTAAAGGGGCCCCAGATGGCTTCTTGTCCAGGAGTCCCTACAGTCCTGAAGCCAATCCCAGGACGAGGTCTCCCTTAGGGATGACTCAACTCAGCTTGGCTTCCACAAGCTGTTATCCTAAAACCTCCCAACTTACTTTTCCAAGCTGAATGCCCTTAGAGGGCAAGAACAACAGTAAATGAAGGCTTGTGGGTTATGCATGCACACAGAATGTCCCTACCCCCTTAGCACCTCCTCCTCCTCCAAAAGGGCACCTTGGCTTTCAGCAGCTGCTCCGTATTGGAGCCGACGTCATCCAGCTCCAGCTTGAGCTCGCTCTTCTCCTTCTCCAGCTTCTGCTTCACGCGCTGCAGGTTGTCGATCTGCTCGCCCAGCTCTGCCACCGAGTCGGCGTGCTTCTTGCGCAAGGCTGCCGCCGTGGCCTCGTGCTGGAGCGTGGCCTCCTCCAGGTCTCGCCGCATCTTCTGGAACTCGGCCTCCCGCTTCTTGTTCAGCTCGATCTGCACGGAGGTGGCTCCGCCCGCCTCTTCCAGCCGCTCGCTGATCTCCTCCAGCTCCCGCGAAAGGTCCGAGCGCTGCTTCTCCACCTTGGCCCGGGCCGTGCGCTCCGCCTCCAGCTCCTCTTCTAGCTCTTCAATCCGCGCCTGCATGACAGAAAGAGAAGACAATTCCCTCAGGCCATGTGGCATATTAACTTTTCTGTACCCATGCAAGATGTAGATTGCGTAGGCGATTGTGTAGGAAGCGGTTGTGGTGGTTGGATCACCTGCCTTTGGTATTTTGTAGCTCTAGGATTGAATCTCTTGAAAACACTTGACAATACTGGCAGGTGTTTTT
This sequence comes from Hemicordylus capensis, assembly GCF_027244095.1. Lineage (NCBI taxonomy): Eukaryota > Metazoa > Chordata > Lepidosauria > Squamata > Cordylidae > Hemicordylus > Hemicordylus capensis. The sequence goes on along the minus strand of NC_069662.1, from coordinate 5,118,741 downwards.
GTCCTTTCGGTAATAAGTCCAGCAGGCTCTTTGATATTAGGAGACTGGAGCTGGTATCTTAAGTAGCTCAGCTGTGGAGCTACAACACCCTCTTTCGCCTGCACCGAAAAAGAAACCTTAGAGTGGCGGCAAATTCCCAGGGCAGGGAAATTCCGGAGCAGAGGACTTGAATTCCTAGAACAAAATTTGCCAAGGCTGTGGAAAGTCGAGAGCCGCCAGCTGTTCTAGAATGGAGGTTCTGAGGGCTCTGACAATTCTAGAGTAGGAGGCATTCTAGAATTGATATTCCCAGCGCTTGGAAAATTCTAGCGCAAAAGTCTGTTCTAGAATGGAGATCCCTAGAGCTGGAGAAAGTCCAGAATGAAGGGTGTTCGGGAATGCAAGGTCCATATCTGGGAGAGAGACTAGAACAAAGGGTTGTTCTAGAATGCAGGGTGCAAAACTGGGGAGAGAGCAGAAACCCAGTCTAGGGGGGAAAGGGAGGGTCCTCTAGGTTAAGTCTAGAGCACAGGGCCATTCCAGAATGTACTCCCTAAGGCAGGCACGTTCTAGTTCAGGTGGCCATTTGACTGGTCCCTCTAGAGCATCTACCTGCAGTTCCTTCATTTTCTTCTGCAGCTGTGAGGCCAGAGCTTGCTCGTCCTCAATCTTGCTGTTCTGCTGGTTGATGTCAAATTCCTTCCTGCACAGAGAATTTCAAGAAGTACGCACACACACACACTCGCTCTCTCTGTGGCCTGCAGGATTCCCACCAGGCCCTTTCCTTGGTCACGGTGCTACTGCCAGGCAGGTTCTGTGGATCAAAAGGCAGCAAGTGCAGGACCAAGGCCCGCATGGAGCCCCAGTCATGGTGCTATTCCCGAGCAGGCTGCATTGTGAACAGGTGACTTGCAACTCGTTTCTGTTTGGTCTGTGCACACCCCCACTGATCAAATGGGAGTCCCTCCCCTCCAGGACTGCATCAGCAGCCACCCATTCTGTAACTCAGGGATTCCCAGCCTTGGCCTCCCCAGACATTGTTGAACTACAACCCTCCTCATTCCTAGCCCTAATGGCCAGTGTTGTTGGGCTGCAGATCCAATCACCCCAGGCCACAGTGGCCATTGTGGCTGGGAGTGATGAGAATTGTAGGCTGTGTTTGCACTTAATGGGGAACCCTGGGTACAATGGACCTGTGGTTTGTCCCCATCTCCTCTGCTGCGCTCCCAGACGATCCCAATCTGGAGTCTGGGAGCCTGAAAGTGGGGAGGAATTGCCTGCGCAGACTTCCTCTTTCTCATGAGGACATCCATGGCAGCCAATGATGGGGAGAGGGAGGAGCTTCCTACCTGCAACTCCGTTTGCAACCACAGGCAGCCTTCGGACAACACGCCACCACTTTCAGACCAGAGGTCTCAGTGGCGAAACTGAAGAGGAACCGAGGGTGCCAATTCAGGTTTGTGGTCGAAAACCTCGGGTAACTTTTCTGATGGAACTGAGGTTCCCCGCATTCGGACAACCACAACCCAAACCCAAACTTCTGGTGTGGTTGCCTCTGGATTGGCGTGATGTCCAAAGTCCAGCAATGGACTTTGGCATGATGTCTATAGTCCAGCAACATCTTGAGACCCAAGGCTGGGAACCCCTGCTGTACCTGGCAGAAGGAGAGGACAAAGAATCAAGCCCCTTCTATCCTGCAATTTCAGAAGGTGAGGGATGGGTGTTAAGGGTCCTTCCGTTGCCTTGCAAGGACCAACTTCCACTTGGCCTCTTCTTTCCTGGACTGCATAGTAGGCAGAGTGGAATTCTCCCCTGTACTTGTCTTTCTGTCCTGCCCTCTCCCCACCACCCCCTCAGTCCTGAAATCTGCAAGGTGAGGCCAAGAAGCATCCTACTTTTTCAGTTTCTCTTCCAGCTGCTGCTTGTCATTCTCCAGGTCCATGATGTTCTCCTGCGTCAGCTTCAAGTCTCCCTCAAGCTTCCTCTTGGCCCTTTCCAGATCCATCCGGATCTTCCTCTCCTGTTCCAGTGAACCTTCCAACTGTTTCAGAAGGGATGGAGGAATTAACGGGAGGAGGAGGGAGAAGGAGAAGGAGAAGGAGGAGAAGGAGGAGAAGAAAGTGTTCTGAACAAATGCTTTCTCAGGCTGCAGGCTGCAGAATATACCACCAAGGGCATCTGATAGATAGATAGAGAATCACGGTCCATGACCAGCCATCGGCATCTTCCAGATTTTCATCATTCAGTGATAAAACACATCCCTTACATGTGTTAAAGCAAGGCTCCTCAAACTTGGTTCTCAAACTCTCAAAAAAGCCTATGGCGATGGTGGTTGGGGATGATGTGAGTTTTAGTTCAACAAAATCTGGGAGCCCAAGTTTGAGAACCCCCGAGTTAAACTTTCCCAGATAATACAGCTGAGGATGCCTCTTTCTGCTGGAGACCTTGGAGCAATGCTGCCAAATGCAACAGGCAATACTGGCTGAGACAGACCAAGGACCTGACCCAGCAGCATCCCCACCCGTTCCTGGGAACCCCTCTTTCGTTGGCTCACATCATCCGCCTGCTGCTCCAGCTTCAGCTTAGCTTTGGTGAGAGCGTTGACTTTGTCTTCTTCGACCTGCAGGTCGTCCAAGGCTTGCTGGTGAGCTTCCTGCAAGGATTTCTTCTCCTTCGTCAGCTTGGCTATGTTCTCATCCAGACCAGCCATTTCCTCCGTGAGGTTTTTCACCTGATGGATAAATCAGATCCCGGGAGGTGAGGAATTGTGGGTGGAAGGACCCTGCCTATCCATGCAGATCCTAGACGGAGAGTCTTAGCCGGTTCTAGTGTTGTGAGAGAGGGAGAAAAATCCCTCTTTCTCCACTCCCTCTACACCATGCATCATTTTATAGACCTCTTTCATGTCTCCCTTTGGTTGCCTTTTTTCTAAACTAAAAAGCCTCAGTATGTTGTAGCCTTGTTTCATGTACTTCCTAAGTTTGGGAGCTGCGCAAGATTTCCCTGTCGTCTGTGAATAAAAAGCAAGGGAGGAGGAGAAGCAGGAGGAAGAAGAGGAGGAGGAGAAAAAGAGGAGGAGGAAGAGGAGGAGGAGGAGAAGGAGAGGAAGAGAGGGAGGAGGAGGAGATCATCTGCTAATCAGCCGCTGGGCCAGGGCCTTTTTATCCTACCTTGTTAAAGAGCTGGGTACATCTCCTGGGAAGAACAAAGCCTTCAAACCCAGCTGCTGCTCAGCTGACAATAACTTCCTCCCACTCCTACCTTGCTTTTTACTCACAGATTATTGGAAGACGGGGGCACACACAGCTCCCGAACTTGGGTGGGATGCATCTCCTACCCTAATTAGAATTGCGAGAACCAGCTACAGTCTAGTCAATTCTTAACCTTCGGTGCAACCCAACCTGCTCTACTCATCTTCCTGATCATTGGCACTGTTCGAACCCATCTGCTTGAAGCCATCATACCCATTCTGCGCACCTTGTTCTCCGTGGCGTGCTTCTCTTTCTCCACCTTCGCCAGCGTCAACTCCAGGTCATCAATGTCCTTCTTCAGCTCTGAGCACTCATCCTCCAGCTTCCGCTTCTTGGCTGTCAGCTCGGCGTTCATCTCCTCCTCGTCCTCCATCCGTTCAGTCAACTCTTTCACCTTGGCCTCCAGCTGGATCTTGTTCTTGATCAGCTGGTCGCAGCGCTCTTCTGCATCGTTCAGATTGTCTTGCTCCTGCGGGCGAAGGAACAGAGAGGAGAAAAGTGAGACTGTTTGAGGATCAGGGAGCATCTACATAGAAAGTAGTGGGAAGGAGTAGAGAACATGAGGGTTTAAACACACTCACAGCCTGGACTTGCAGCTGGAGGTCATTCTTTTCCTGCAGCAGGGAGACCATCTTCTCCTCCAGCTCCTTCCTCCGGGCCTCCGACTTCTCTAGAGCTTCCTTCAGTCTCCCAAATTCCTCCTTCATTGTCTGCAGGGGATAAAACAGAATGTCAGACCTACAGACTCAACTGGTCAGTCCAAACTGCTGTAAAAAAAACCCTCTTGAGACTTCACGATGTGATTCCCAAATAGGAACCTAGGAATGTAGGAAGCTGACATATACTGAGTCAGACCATTGGTCCATCTCGCTCAGGACTGTCTACACAGACTGGCAGCAGCTTCTCCAAGGTTACAGGAAGGAGTCTCTCTCAGCCCTATCTTGGAGATGCTGCCATGGAGGGAACCTGGAACCTTTTGCATGCAAGCAGGCAGGTGCTCTTCCCAGAGTGGCCCCTTCCCCTGAGCAGAATATCTTACAGTGCTCACACATGTGGTTTCCCATTCAAATGCAAACCAGAGTGGACCCTGCTTAGCAAGGGGGGCAATTCATGCTTGCTACCACAAGACCAGCAATCCTCCCAGAATTGATTCCTGCCATCTCCTCTCCACCCACAGGCAGGGCTGTTTCTAGCTTTTGTGGAGCCCAGGCAAGGATAGCTTTCTGGGCTCTCCTGCGATGAATCAATATTGTTTCAACCCCACCAGAACCAGAAGCGTCTCCGTCATCGTGTCGCAGTGCGGGGACTCTGGCTGACTGCTCCCCCAGCCCCCACTTCGGACAGGCCTGTCTGCATGCAGAGACTCGCCTGCATCTCCTTCTCCGTCTCTGCGCTCTTCAGCAGGGGCTTGATCTTGAAGAAGAGCTTCATCCAAGGCCAGTTCTTCACCCCCATGAAGGCCCGGATGTTCCACTGGATCACCAGCAGGGCGTCGCTGGAGAAACACAAGTCAAGAGGCAGGGAGTTTAACCCTTAAGGCAGAGGTTCTCACATTGGGATCTCCAGATGTTGCTGGGCCACAATTCCCACCATCCCCAGCTGTTGTGATGATGGCCGTTGCGATGATGGCCGTTGCGATGATGGCAGTTGTAGCCCAACAACATCTGGGGACCCAAGTTGGTGAACCTCTGCCTCCTTAAGGCAATACATGCCTCCCCCCGTTTCTTTCACCAGGCTTGCTACTGTATGACACTGAAATGCTCAGGCCCCTTTGCTTAGAAAAAGAGCAACTGTTTTGACCTGTATTGATGACATTGCAGTGAGCATCATAAAGTTGGTGGAAGAGCAAATGGCCACCTCGGATACTCATTAAAAACCCAGCGGCAATGGAACTTTGCTTCGGGGTTTGTAAATAAAGCCAATATTACAGAGCACGAGTGGAGGCAACGTGGCATGCCTGCAAGGTGGCCGATCCACTACCCCACATCCAGGCCAAAGAAAGAAAGAAAGAAAGAAAGAAAGAAAGAAAGAAAGAAAGAAAGAAAGAAAGAAAGAAAGAAAGAAAAAGAGACTCTGCACACTTAGGGGCTTCTCCTGCAGCTGACTAACAATTCTCTCACTTTCTGGGTGGGTCCAGGTAATGCAGAACTATACTTTGTTTTGTGCAACTTAGGTTAGTTTCATTGCCCCAACAGGTTCCATGATACTAACCACAGTTTATTTTGGGCACTATACTCAAGGTTTCAAGTGAGCTTCTCAACCTAGTCCTAAGCCGAATCGTAGTTTGGCGTTCCATCCGAACCTGCCTCTTGCTTTTCATTCAGTCTCTTTCAAATGCCAACTGCGTTCCTCGCACACAGGGCTGGCTCCAGACCTGGAAAATCTGGAAGAGTTCTCCTGACCTTCTGAGGGCACCCCAGAAACTCACCGGCGCTCCAGGATCTTCTTGAACTCAATGCGCATGAGCTGGCCCCGGGCCTGGGCTTGGATGCGGGTGATGATGCGGGAGAGACGCTCGTCACGCATCTCTTCCAGCTGGCCCAGCAGCCCGGCCTTGAAAAACACCTTTTGGGAGAGGAAAGGTGGCGTGTGAGGACCTCCGGAAACGTTTTATTAAAAACTTGTTATATATTTATAACCTGCCCCAGTCCACAGGGACTTGAGAGGGGCATCAGTCTTTACAAGCAGACTTGCTCAAGCTGAGTGTCCAACGTGCACCACCATGCTGTGAAAAGCTGTCCCTGTTGAACCTCTGCCTGTGGTGCAACTGTTGAAAGCACAGAGCCCCTGTCATGTGTCAGCCTTCCTTAATCTGCCTAACCTGCCCATCCTCTGCAGCAAAGGGAGGCTGTTTCAAGACCAGAGGTGAAACCACCATCTGTGGAACATCAGCCTGTCCTAGAACACTTAGATTCTGTGGGGCTGTTCACATGACCAGCCCTACCTGGGCTGGGCAGGGCTGGTTATGTGGAGCGCTGGGGTCAGGACAAAGCCCAGCACTGCCCTGCAGGGTAGCTTGGGTTTTTTACCCAGGCTAAACATAAGACAGGAAGGTGCACACATGTTACCACAGAGGCCGGGGAAAGGAGTGCCCCAGCCTCTAGAATGACTCCAATGCACCTCACAAGCAACACGGGGACTTTCTGGAGGTTGGGCAACCTTCCCCCAGCCTCTCTGTTGCTGCGCCGCTCCCCATAGCGGCGTTCGTCTGGCGCGTGGTACAGCACGTGGGGTGACAGTGGCGAATACGAATATGACTAGTATTTATATACTGCTTTTCAACAAAAGTTCCCAAAGCGGTTTACATAGATAGATAGATAGATACAAACTAAACTAACTAACTTAATATGATGCCCTATCCTCAAAGGGCAAACAATCTAAAAAAGAAATATAAGATAGACCCCAGCAACAGCCACTGGAGGGATGCTATGCTGGGGATGGATAGGGCCAGTTGCTCTCCCCCTGCTCAATAAAGAGAACCGCCACTTTAAAATTGTGCCTCTTTGCTCAGTTAGCAGTGGCAGTCATGTGGGGGAACATAGGACCAATTCTGCCTTCCCTCTGGCTCTCCCTGGCCCCAGGAAATGAGGTCAAGTGAAAGACCTCCCTATCAACCAAGTTATAATGGCTTTATTCCACTTTAACCATCATGGCAGCCCGCACCCAGATCTTAAAAATGGCTGATTTATAAGGCTGTGTTAGAGACCCCGAGTCCTTCCTCAAAGAATGATATTTCTCTGAGGTCCCTGGGCTGGTGGAATAACAGGAAAACCAGTTTAACACATGGTGGTGTGGCCATACCCTTTGAGAAACACACGCGGCCTCTGGACCGGCCACAAGCTGCAGCAGTGATATTTTCGCCGCATTCTCTCCTTACCCAGAGGGGCTTTGCTTCCTTTACCTTGGTGTGGCCAAACTTGTACTGATTGTGGTCAATGTCAAGCGAGCCCAGCAGTTTCTCTGCCCCCTTCCGGCTGTCGATGAACTGTCCCTCTGGGATGGCAGCTGGATTCAGGATACGGTACCTGGAGGGAAGGGAACAGTCCTGTTACCCCTATCAATGGCACAAGGCTCCTCCCAGGAGGCCCATATGAAGTATATAACCTTCCCCAGTTGACACCTTCGCCCCAAAGCTGTTTAGTGCATGGGGTTTGATTTTCAAAGAGAGAGGAACATAGGAATAGCAGCAGGAGAGAGGGCATGCCCTCAGCTCTCGCCTGTGGGCTTCCCAGAGGCATCTGGTGGGCCACTGTGTGAAACAGGATGCTGGACTAGATGGGCCTCCTTGGGCCTGACCCAGCAGCGCTGTTCTGATGTTCTTAAACTGCCTTCTACTGAGTCAGACCGTAGGTCCGTCTAGTTCAATATGGCCTACACAGATGGGAAGTGGCTTCTCCGAGGCTGCAGGCAGGAGTCTCTCTCAGCCCTATCTTGGAGATGCTGCCAGGGAGGGAACTTGGCACCTTCTGCATGCAGGCAGGCAGGTGTCCTTCCCAGAGCGGCCCCATTATCCCCTGAGGGGAATATCTTATAGTGCTCACACATGGAATCTCCCATTCCAATGCAAATCTGGGTGGACCCTGCTTAGCAAAGGGGGCAGTTCATGCTTGCTACCACCGGAATCGCTCTCCTCTCAAGCTGGGATCAGCCCCACGATCAGCTGTCTAGACTTAATGCCTAGTGTTGTTTTGAACAACAGGGAGTTCCAGAGAGCCTGGAGAGGTTGTGTGTTGTCGCTTGGAGGGTAACACACAGAGGTGCCCTTGGGATGTACTGGCCAACGTCCAGACCAACACTGCCTTCGCACAGATATGTTGGGCTAGCTAGTCCCAGCCTAGTAGTGGGGGCCAAAGCATGAGCTTGCCTCCTGCCATGAATATTTTTTTTATTTTGCTTTTTTTTTTTTTTGTTTTTTTTAGCATATTTGTATACTGCCCAACACTCACATCTCTGGGTGGTTTACAATAAAACAACACAAATGAAAACAATTTAAAATTTAAAAATGATATTAAATTCCATAAGTTTGATTAAAAGCCTGGGTGAACAAATGTGTCTTGACTGCCTTTTTTAAAGTTGTAAGAGATGGGCAGGCTCTTATTTCAGCAGGGAGCACGTTCCAAAGCCTCGTGGCAGCAACGGAGAAGGCCTGTCCCCGAGTAGCCACCAGATGAGTTGGTGGCAACTGCAGACAAACCTCCCCAGATGATCTCAGTGGGTGATGGGGCTCATTACTACTACTACTACTACTATGAATATTTATATACCACTCTTCAACAAAATTCTCAAAGCAGTTTACATAGAAAAATAAATAATACATACATAAGATGGTCCCCTGTCCTCAAAGGGCTCACAGTCTAAAAAGAAACATAAGGTAGACCCCAACGACAGCCACTGGAGGGATTCTGTTCTGGGGTTGGACAGGGCCAGTTGCTCTCCCCCTAGTAGATATGAGAATCACCACTTTTAAAAGACGTCTCTTTGCTCAGTTAGCAGGGATTCTCTTAAATCGGCGTTCTCTTAAATCTCTTCCTCGGTCCATACATGTTGCAGGGAATAATGCAAAGCTACCCACTCTCCTGCTTGCATATGTGTAACGCTTGCACAAGTGGCTCGGGGCCGCAAGAGATTGCGTGTGCATCTTTGCCTGTTGCACCAGCGCAGCGTTACACTGGCCATCGGCTGCTGTTTCTTTACCAAGGTATCGTCTGAGCAGATTTTACAGGGGCACAGAAGCAGGCACACAGGCAGGCAGTTCTAGGCGGAGAGAACATCAGCCCCCTGGTATTCAACAGCTTCACCAAAACCTCTCAGCCACTCTTCAGCCCGGGCAGAACTGGTTTAAGCCCCTGCCCTGCCCTGACATGGGACTCCCATCCCAGATATTACAAGAGTCCATTAGTGCCCATTGTCCTTGGTCTGGTGGTAGCAAGCATGACTTGTCCCCTTAGCTAAGCAGGGTCCACCCTGGTAGCATATGAATGGGAGACTTGATGTGTGAGCACTGTAAGAGATTCCCCTTAGGGGATGGAGCCGCTCTGGGAAGAACATCAGAAGGTCCCAAGTTCCCTCCCTGGCAGCATCTCCAAGAGAGGGCTGAGAGAGATTCCCGCCTGCAGCCTTGGAGAAGCCGCTGCCAGTCTCTGAAGACAATATTGAGCTAGAAAGACGAAGGGTCTGACTCAGTATATGGCAGCTTCCCATGTTCCTAATGGCCAGGCCAACTCATCGCTTAAAGAGAGAGCCGTTTCTGTGCACAACACAATCGCAGCTCACAAGAGTATTGCTGGAAAGGCATTTTGAGTTGGAGATACAGATTTATGCCAGAATGCAGGGAAGACATTGTCCAGGAGTAATCCCCAAAGCCGCACCCTTCCATTGGGAGAGCTGACCCACCTTTGCCGGAAGTCCCCGTAGAGGATTCGGTTGGGGAATCCCTTCCGGCAGATCCGGATCCCCTCCAGGACCCCATTACAACGCAGCTGATGCATGACCAACGGGTTATCCATCACCCCTGTAAAGGAAATGTAGAGAGAGACAGAAAGCAGATGGTGGGGATGGTGGAATCTTCCTTAGAAACCAACCAACCAACCTTCCTTCCTCCTTCCCTCCCTCCCTATTCACCACTTCCCATCCAATCTCTCTCTCCCTGATTATGCCACACTCCCATTCCTTAGAGCCCTGCTTTGGACGCAGAAGGCCCCATCCCTGGCAGCATCTCCAGGTAGGGAGGAGGAAGACCCCTGCCTGAAACCTCAGAGAGCTGCTGCCAGTCAAGGCAGACAAGGTTCCTCAAGATCAGGTCCCCCAGATGTGGTTGGACTACAACTCCCATCAGCTCCTAGTTGCGGTGGGGGATGATGGGAGTTGTAGTCCAACCACATCTGGGGAGCCAAGCTTGCAAAACCCTGGTGCAGAAAGTTGTGAACTAGAGGGACTCGGTTTAAAGCAGCATCCAGTGTTCAAGTTCATACTTTCTTCTAGAGCCACAGAGCCTGGAGGGCCCTAGCAGCAAGAGGGAAATGCCCCATAAATAGGACTTCCAGCATTCAGGAAGTGACCTTTCACTGCCCTGCATGGCTCCTGCCTGCCCCCACCCCCGTGACTAGCATAAGCAGAATACACTGTGCGAAATACGGTAGGAACGCAGGAAGCTGCCATGTGCCGAGTCAGACCCTTGGTCCATCTAGCCCGGTTTTGTCCTCACAGACTGGCAGCGGCTTCTCCGAGGTTGCAGGCAGGAGTCTCTCCCAGCCCTATCTGGAGATGCTGCCAGGGAGGGAACTTGGGGCCTTCTGCATGCAAGCAGGCAGATGCTCTTCCCAGAGTGGCTCCGTCCCCTGCGGGGAAGACCTTACAGGGCTCACACATGTAGTTTCCCATTCAAAAGCAAACCAGGGTGGACCCTGCTTAGCAAAGGGGACCGTTCATGCTTGCTGCCAGAAGACCAGCTGGATGGGCAGTGACTTCAGGTGACCGTGCGACTCAATAGGGAACAGACACTTCCCAGCCCATGAGTTGCAGGCCATGCCTAATTGGCCCCCCCCCTCCCCCCCCTTCTGCCTCCTCTCCATTTAATTACCAGGCGCTTTCCTTTCATTGGGGATGAGACACCGCACAAAGTGAGGGTGGGTGGTCTTCAGGTTGGCCATCAGCTTGTTCAGGTTCTCCTGCCGGAGACAGGAAGAGAGACAGATGCAGACAGATTGAGATGGAGAAGAAAAGGGAGGGTCAGCCATCCTTTAGCCCAGGGCTTCTCAGAGTTGGGTTCTTGGATGCTGGACTGTGTCGTTGGACCACGACCAGGGGCGTAGTGGACTCGCGCTTTGCGTGCCCCTGATTTAGCCTGATTCTCCCCTTGATCCCCAACCCGAGGGGTGGTATTGCCAAGGATGCAAAAACCCAGTCGCCCAGGCACCTAGTAAAAACTGTTTTTGTTAACTGCCAGAAGGGCTTCTGAGTCAGAAGCTATGATCGCTGGGTGGCCCAGAGCCCTGGTCCCTCTCCGTGAAGCATGACATGGAGAAAAGGGACCGGGCAGGAAGAGATCAGAGCACAAGATCTCCACCCTCACTGGTGTACTTTGGCCTCCCTCTGTCCCTTCTTCCAAGCTGGATCCTAGCTTCGTACCCCTCGATGCCACCCACAGTGGCTTCCTCCTTGCCTTCCCAGGATGACCCCTTCCTGGATCCCTCCCTCTTTGCTAGAGCCAGCATCCTCCCCCTCCGTCCCCAAGACTCCGGTCTCATACCCGATGAAGTGCTGAGACAGTCTGGAAAGACGATCCTTTCTTCTTGGAGCCTTTCCCCTTCCCTCCATCTCCACCTGGGGACAGAGACGCAGGGCCAGTTTACACACGATATGTGAACCCAGGACACTGAAAAACACCCCTTGCTGTATGATTCCACCTCTGCACCCTTCCCTTCCACTTCCGATTCTCTGCAAAACCCCTGACCACTTGGAATATGGTGTCCAGTTCTGGGTCCTGCATTAAAAGTGTCAGTGGATGAACTAGAGTGGGTTCAGAGGACAGCCACAACGATGATGGAAAAAGTAAGTCCCATGAGGGATGGTTGAAGGAGCCAGGTATGTTTAGCCTGGAGAAGAGAGACCAAGGGGAGATAGGAGAACCGCCTTCAGATATCTGAAGGGCTACCACATGGAGGAAGGGATGGATTTGTTGGTTCTCAGGGCAAGACCAGAATCAATGGGCTGAAATCACAAGGAAGCAGGTTCAGGCGACACTGAGAAGAATTTCCTAAGAACTATTCAACAGCACCACAGTCTGCCTTGTGTAGGGGTAGGCTCTCCTTCAGTGAAGGTTTTCGAACAGAGCCTGGGCAGCCATGTGTCAGGGATGCTGTGGCACTTTCCTACTCTGAGCAAGCGGCTGGACTAGATGACCCCCAAAGGTCCCTTCCGACTCTCTCTCTCTCTATCCGTTCAGTCGTGTCCGACTCTTGATCACTCTATGGATCAATGCACTCCATGCCATCCTATCTCATACAGCTTCCTGTAATTCCACCGAAGTCATTCCAGTGTCATTTAAAAAAATATCCAGCCACTGAGTACAAGGCCGTCCCCGTCTCCTTCTTCCGTGGATCATTCCCAGCATAATTGTCTTTTCGAGTGAGTCAGCTCGCATGACATGACCAAAATATGCCAGTCTTTGTTTAGTCATCTTGACTTCTAGCAATATTATTGGTTTAACTCGATCTAAAACTTCCTTATTCGTGATTCTCGCTGTCCATGGGATACGCAACGGTCGCCTCCAGCACCGCATCTCAAAAGCCTCCATCCTTCTCCTATCTGCCTTCTTCAAAGTATCCAAGTTTCACAGCCATATGTAGCCACTGAAAATATTATTGCACTGACTAGTCTGCATTTGATTGGGAGGCTAATGTCTCCCGACTCTAAAGTTCTATAATTCTTTAAGATCTCTTCCCCTCCATGAGCTTGTCTTTGAAAAGCAGTCTAAGCTAGAAGTGCCACCACTCAATCTCCCTCCCTCCCTCCTCCAACCAATCTCTCTGCATCCTCCGCCCCCCCCCCGTCCCATCTCACCAGCGTCAATGCTGGCGTAGCTGGAGAAGAGCGTGGCGAGGAGCTTGACAGCCGACTTCTGGTAGAGCCCCACCACCGTCTCGTTGAGTGGGTCCTTGTTCTTCTGCAGCCAGCCGTTGATGTTGTAGTCCACGGTGCCGGCGTAATGGGTGAGGGAGAAGTGGGCCTCTGGCTTGCCCTTGGTGTTCCGGGGCTTCCCAAAGTTGGACGACTTGCCCAGATGGTTGTCGAAGAGCTTGGCCTTGAAGGTCATGTCGGAGGCCTTGGGGAACATGCACTCCTCCTCCAGGATGGACATGATCCCCAGCGGCTGTCCGGGAAAGAGAAGAGAAAACCATCAACCACGATGGGCATGATGAGCCAGGGAAGGGGGAAGAGCTGAAATGTTGCCTGCATATTTTGGAGGACCATTAAAAATGGCATAGGGGGGAAAGCTACCGGAGTTTTATTTCTGCAGTGTAAATGGCCAGTCTAAATCTAGGGCTGGGATGGGGATGGAGACGGGGCTGTAGCTCAGCAGTGGAGCCTCTGCTTGGCATGCAGAAGGTCCCAGGTTCAATCCCTGGCAGCATCCTCAGGTAGGGCTGGGAGAGACTCCTGCCTGGAGCCTTGGAGAAGCTGCTGCCGGTCAGAGTAGATACTACTGAGCGAGATGCAGTGGTGCTCTTTGGACTGGATTTCCGGGCGGAGGTCCAGTCCTCTGCAGGCCTGGGGGGGGGGGGCTCAAAATGCTGAGCGGCCTACTAATTTAAGTGGCAGGATTGTCCATGCAAAATGTGGTATCTCTCTGCAAGTCAGTGGGAAGTATCTTATTGAGAATCTCTCCCCCCCGCACAGCCAAAAAAAAAAGGGGTTTTTTTTTCCTCCAGCTTTCCCTGAGCATGTTCTGGTGTAAAAAATAGTGTATTGCAGCTTATCTGGCAGGGGCGGGGTGGGGGCAAAAGGCCTATAGGTCCAGGCTCCAAAATTACCTAGGTGTACCTCTGGCTAGATGTACCAATGGCCTGATTCGGCACAAGGCAGCTTCCTATATTCCTATGGCTATATTCAGTGATTGCACTGGACAGGTTTAGAAGCGGGCATGTGCCCAAGTCAGCATGCTGAGAATCACAGATTTTGGTGCTTTTTTGAAAAAGCAGGATTCTATTTCTAATCCTTCAGGCTGCAGAGACACAGGCATGTCTGAAGCCACAGATAAAGGTTCAGCACTACCACCAGCTACCCTTCTCTCTGAGTAGCAGCCGTGCAAACGTACACATCCTAATTGACTTAGGCTGCAGAGTTCCACATTTCTTGGAGCAGGATTCTGTTGCTGTTGTTTAAAGCAGGGATTCTCAACGTTGGGTCCTCAGATGTTATTGGACTGCAATCCCCATAAACCCCAGCCCCAGTGGCCTTTGACTGGGGATTATGGGAGTTGGTCCAAAAACATCTGGGGACCCAACGTTGAGAATCCCTGGTTTAAAGCATCCACAGCCTCAGATACATGTGATGGCTAAGGAACAAGCAGCGAACCAAAAACACCAACCAAATCCAGCAGATGCAGGAGACAAATACACAAGTATGCAGGGGAACCCAGTAATAGTCCCAACATGTTTTCGAGCCTATCCTCTTCATCAGGGGAGTAAACAAACACACAAAGGCAATAACACACACACACACACCCCAACTCGAACTGCTGTCTCTATTAAGCAGCATGCAAATGAAACAAAACGAGTCTATCATAATGACCAAAACTGGATCATAAAAAACAGAGTAACAATCCTGTCTGACATCCAGGGAGGAGAGCTGATCTTGTGGTAGCAAGCATGGATGGTCCCCTTTGCTAAGCAGGGTCCACTCTGGTTTGCATTTGAATGGGAGACTGCACGTGTGAGCCCTGTAAGATATTGGGGCCACTCGGGGAAGAGCACCTGCAAGCTTGCATGCAGAAGGTTCCAAGTTCCCTCTCTGGCATCTCCAAGACAGGGTTGAGAGAGACTCCCACCTGTAACCTTGGAGAAGTTGCTGCCAGTCTGGGTAGACAATCCTGAGTTAGATGGACCAAGGGTCTGACTCAGTATATGGCAGCTTCCTGTGTTCCTATGACTGTCACTGCACTAGTGAAAACATGTTACATTAGCTCAGATGTCTTCACTATTTTTCAAGCGGGAGCCACTCTGGCAAAAAACCTTCAGGTGAGAGCTGGGGCTGACCTCTGCACAGTACTGTGCTTTTCTTGGCGCTGGGAGGGCCCTGTAAGAGAGATGGAGTCCTCTCTTAAGCGCTCTGGGTGTTTCAGCCTCTTGGCAACTGCTATCTGGCTTACTATAGGATCTAACTGGAAAAGAAATTGTTACATTTCTATTACAGACTGGCTTGTAAAAGCCTGGAACATTGTGATAATAGATAAAATATCCTCAGCACTAAAAATGAATCAACATAACAATCAAGATACTCTTTTCCATTTGGAATTACAGTATATATAAACACAATCCATTCTTCCTCATCACTTAACTACATTTATTGCTGGTAAGAGGCATTTTAATCATTTGGTAATTGGCAATTGCTGGTTATAATTCAGGGGGTTTACTTAAAAAAAGAAAGAAAGAAAAGTTTTGTTTACTTAAAAACAAAAAGTAATTGCATTCTTGTTTTCTGTTTATGTTTGCCAAGCTTACGCTGAAATTTTCTCCGAATTTTCTTGTAACATGCATTAAAGTCTAAATTAAAATTACTGTTTTTAAAAAAAGAAAGCTCTTTCTGAAAAGCACTAGGAAGGACTACCTTTCCCAGTGCTCTATGCATGCCTTCCAAGAAGGTGCAGGGGCTCAAGAGGTCTCTGTTTCCCTTAAAGGAGTCCACTGGCGCTGGGCATAGAAACATAGCTGCCATATACAGAGTCAGACCACTGGTCCATCTAGCTTAGTATTGTCTACACAGACTGGCAGTGGCTTCTCCAAGGTTGCAGGCAGGAATCTCGACTCTCTCAGCCCTACCTTGGAGATGCCCGGGAGGGAACTTGGAACCTAGATGCTCTTTTCAGAGTGGCTCCATCCCCTAAGGGGAAGAGCTTACAGTGTTCACACATAAAGTCTCCCACTCATATGCAACCAGGGCAGACCCTGCTTAGCTAAGGGGACAAGTCATGCTTGCTACCACAAGACCAGCACAGCATTGCATAGTGGGAATGATCCTCTGTGCATCACAGCCTCCTGCTGTGAAACCTTCCCCGCAATTCACTCATGTGGCAGGGAATGATGCAAAGCCACCCGCTACCAACTCCTGTAAGGGAGCTGATTTTTCTGCACACCTTGACCATCCTCTCCCTCGGAGAGCGCCTCACACGACAATACCTTCTCGATAAGGTCGATGCAGGCCTGCAGGTCCATGCCGAAGTCGATGAACTCCCACTCGATGCCTTCCTTTTTGTACTCCTCCTGCTCCAGCACGAACATGTGGTGGTTGAAGAACTGCTGCAGCTTCTCGTTGGTGAAGTTGATGCACAGCTGCTCAAAGCTGTTGAACTGGGGGAGAAGCAGCGCCGAGGGCGGCCTGTGAGACGCAGCCTCCCTGGCAGGGAGGATCTCCCTCTTTCTGGGCAGGGACATGCTGCTAAGGACAGTTCGCCTTTGCAGGAAGCTCCCCCTGTAGAGATCAGCATGGAGGTCCCCGCAGGACCGGTCCTCAAGGAAGCTGGAAGCCTCCTGTGAAGAGCGGCCCCTTTGCAGAAGGCTCTGCCCATAGAGAACAGAACTCCCTGCAGCAGGAAGGCACCCTGCCCACATGACCAGCTATTTTGGAGTCTCCCCATATCTGGTTGTGAACCGCCCAGGGATGTGAGTTTTGGGCGGTATAAGAATATGTTAAATACATACATACATATATATCAGGGTTTTCAAACAGATGTTGGATTACAACTCCCATCATCCCCTACCACAATGGCCAGAGACCCTCGTGGCAGGGGATGATGGGAGTTATAGACCAACAACATCTGGGGAGCCCAGTTTGAAGACCCCCAGTGCACCCAATGCCCCCATCCTCTTCTCTACCGTGCCCGCTGCCATTCACTTACATCAAAGATCTCAAAGCCCGCAATGTCCAACACCCCGATGAAATACTGCCGGGGCTGCTTGGTCTCCAAAGAGTTGTTGATGCGGACCACCATCCAACTGAACATTTTCTCGTACACGGATTTGGCCAGGGCTCCGAGGGAGTAGTACACCTGAGCAGACACAAGAGCCCCCACACCCACCCAAAGGAGGAGAGAACAAAGAAAGAGCACGTAAGCTCTGGGGGAGGCACAGCAAGTCGGCGTGATGTGGCCGTGGCCAGCATGTTGGACTTTGACTAGAGGGACCTGCCCAACCACAGAACTTAAGGGGTGGCCTAGGGCCAGACACCAGGCTGGTTCTCACGGCCAGCAACAGGGTGGAGCAAGTACCCAACCCAGGTTTGGGAGCTGTGTGTGCTCCCGTTTTGTGATCGTATGCAAATGAAAAGCCAAGAAGGAGGCGGGAGGAGTGATCATCTACAAGGCTCCCGCTAGGTTGGAGGGCTTTTCCTCCTGCCTTATTCAACGCTGGGCACAGCTGCTGGGTAGGACGGAGTAGCCCCCCTCCCCAGCGCGAGCCTCATATACAATCACTTCTTCCCCCTCCTGCCTTGCTTTTCACTCCCACACTACCACAAACTGGGCACAGCTCCCAAACTTGGGTACCACACTTGACCTACCCTCTTGCAGAGTGTGAGGACAGCCCAGCTGTCTCTCAACCTACCCTACCTCACAGGACTGTTGTGAGGATAAATGGGGAGGAGACTCTGGATGCTACCCTCAGCTGGAGGGAAGGCGGGATGAAACTGTAAATTGACAATACACAGTTGGGAAGTCTGTATCCCAAAGAGTCGTCAAATGATGAGAAGGAGCCAGCTTCCCACTGCTGAGGTCCTCCCCAGGAAAGAGGGGCCAGAGCACAGCTTGGAGGCCTTACTAGACTCACTGGCCAATGAGGATAGTTCAGGAGAAGCATTGGGCTATTGCTGAGAGCAGGGGAGGTTTCATTACCAGGGGATCTGCAAGAATTCGGCCCATGTGCCTGCTTCTTCCATTATTTTTTAAAAAGCTGAAAAGCTTCCAGTGGATGGACTGAACACCTCTAGAAAGTTTCATTCCCTGATGAGCAACTGAAGATGATGTTCTTTTAAGCAAGTGTCCAGCCTTTATTAAGAAAGTAAAGAGCGCATTGGGTCTAAAAGTTGTTTGTTATTTGTTTTAATCTCTTCTTCCTCCCTGTTCCACATCACCAACCAAATCAGCCAGAAAGTAAGGCTTGAGGAGGTATCCTTGTGGACTGAAAGTTTGTTGGATTCTGGAGATCTGGACAGAGGCAAGCTAGCAAACAGATAGAACTGTGCAAGTGTCATTAAGTCTCTAGGACCTCCACTCTCCTCAGGCAGAAAGTCAACAGGTGCAGTTTTCACTACCACTCCAGCCGGGGAATGTTCCCCATTGGTTTAAGTTTCTACCTGTCGTGCAGTCTCTGTCAGGCGATTATGGGGGAGGGGGTTAAAAGACTGTCCCAGCTGCAGTACTGCCTGCAAGCCGACCACCTCACCTGCTGGACGTTTTGCCCCTTGGTGACGTATTCATTGCCCACCTTCACCCGTGGGTGGCAGAGGCCCTTGAGGAGGTCTGCCGAATTCAGGCCCATCAAGTAGGCAGATTTATCTGCATCTGAAAACAGAGCAAAACGGAAATCTGTCTGCCAGCCAGATGCCACCATGGAGACAGGAAAAGCCTAGAGTGGCCATTTAATTGTCTGGAGATGGAACTTCTTGGTTGCTTTGGCCACTTTTTTTTTTTTTTAAGCTTCTGTCATAGAAAATAACAGAAAAGGATTTCAGCATAGCTGTTGACTGGGAAGCAGAGCCTTCCCCCACTACCCACCTAGAAAGGTTGCAGCAAAGACATCTCAGAGAGATGAACCCAACTCAGCATTAGTTTCTGTGAAACGCTGTTACATGCGGGGGTGGGTGGGCGGGCAGGCAGGGCAGATGTCTTTGCTGCCACCTTCTTTGGTATGTGTGTGGGGCTTTATGCTGCTGCCCAATCATAGCTATGTTAACTTGGTAGATTTCTTCATGGTTTTCTACAGGCAGGTCTCATTTCCATGTGGGGGAGACCAAAAGAAAATGGCATCCAAAGTCAACCCAGAACCCACTTTTAAGGTAGTTTCAAAACTCTTGATTTTCATCATGGATTGGCAGAAAATGGCCAGCAGATGGCGCTGTGAAATTGCACAGAGGCAAAGGACATCATCTGGAAGAACTTCCATTATAAAACAGAGTATTTCTCCATCTGGAAACATCGTGAGTGTGAGTCCAGCTAAGATAAGCCCATGGAAACCACTGGCTGTCTCCCATGGCCCACTGTCTTCTTCCAGGAGTCCTTTCCTCTTCTTCTGACCTCTTCCTCCTCCTCCCTCCACTTCATCCAACAGACCCCTTCTTCCCTTTCTCTGCAACCACATCCATACTTTTCTCACCCTCAGTTCCATCTGGTTCTGCCTGTTCCTCTCGCTGTTTCTGCTTGAACTTCATGTTGCCATAATGCATGATGGCTCCTGTCATCTTGTACACCCCGATTTTCTCCTCTGGTGTAAAACCCAAAACATCAAAGGCGCTCTGTATGCATATCAGAGAGGAGAGGACAAAAGTCACAGACAGTGGGTCTCAGATTAGCATCCTCCGCATTCAATATCTGCTGATTTCCTGAACTGCCATTCTAGTATCTGCCTGCAGGTGGTGCTGCTCCACATCCAGAGTTATGTTAGCTCCACCCCCAAGGAGCTGATTGGGCCGTGGTGGTCCAATCTGCAGCCAGCTATAAATACTTCAAGGGCGGGCCTTTGGTTTTATTTGAGGAGTGTAGCTGTGCTGTACTTTATACGATATAAAAAGATCAAAATAAAGATCCAATTACTCCAGCATCCTGTTCCCACAGTAATCCATGTGAAGACAATAGCCCTTCCCCCTCAGCAACTGGCAATCAGTGGCAAATGGCTTCTGAAAATGGAGGTTCAATTTAACGTCCCGTGTTGCTCTCGTCTTGTTCCCAGTTGGCACCCTGGCCTGGCCTTATTAGAGAGCATTGGTGTCATATAACCCCAATGCGGATCCAAAGATTCTGGGTTCAACTCCTGGCTAGCACTGGGGAGACTAGATTTTTGAGAGCCAGCATGGTGTAATGGTTAGAGTGTTGGACTAGACTGGGGAGACCTACGTTCAATTCCCCATTCAGTCATGAAACTCACTGGGTAGTTTGGGGCCAGCCTACCTTACAGGGTTGTTGTGAGGGTAAACATAAATTATGTATACCGCTCCAGGCTATAAATGTAAAAAATACATACACACACACACACACACACACACACACACACACCTCCCTTCTTATTCTGTCCCCACCATTGCCTGCTGATGCAAGCAACAATGCAAAGGACACTGGGGCCATTCACATGACCTACCGGGTGGCCAGGCAGGGGGGTAGGCTTCCCAAACCTTGCTTCTCCCCACAGACGATCGTTATTTTGTTGGTGGGAGCACTCTTCACACTGACACATGATCAGCCCTGCTCTGCGCAGAGCAGAGCAGATTGATGAACATTGTCCCGGCCTCTGGGACACACGCAACGACACACCGCTGCGACACACACGCGGCACTGGGGGGATTCCTCCAAGAGACGGGCACTCTAGACACTCGACAGACTCTGTGTATGGCTGGGCTGGAAGCAGCCCTTGCTTGCACACGAGGAAGTAGCCAGGGGTAAGGGGGCATTGCTCCTTTAACCTTGGCTAACAGCCGGGGTAAATAGTGGGGCTAGGGCGGTGCTGCCCCGCCAGGATTGGGCCCCATCCTGGCGGTTCTCACGCATAGCCTAACCCAGGCTGGGTGTGCCTAGCCCAGGTTAGGCTACATGTGAGAACAGCCTCACTTATTAAGCAGCAACACCCACTGAACACAGTGGCTGACATCCAGACTGACATCCAGACACGGGCACAGGAAACACAAAGAATACACTCCTGGGGAGAGGTGGTTTTCACTGATTTCCTCTTCCCTCTGGAGTCAACAGCGAGACCCCTGAAAATATGTCCCTGAGGGTTACACAGCCTTCAGGAGCATGTTTCTGGAAGTCACAGTAGGCTTCAGAGGCAAGAGATTGACGAACATTGCCCCCACCCCACCACAGAAAGCATGCTGTGCATTTGCTGTGCCCATGTTTAGTCTGGATGTGAAACTTACTTCTGGGTAAACTGTTGGAGCATCAAACCTTTGCACTATCCTAATGACCACTAGGGGCCCTGGGAGTAGAGGTAGTTAGAGAGGGTCCCTTTACCTGTCCCTGCTTGGACTCCTCAGAGTAGTAAGCCAGTCCTCTTCCTTTCCCCCTAGAGAGAAGATGATGACATCTCTCTCTCTCTCTCTCTCTCTCTCTCTCTCTCTCTCTCTCTCCCCCCCTACCTATTCATTATGTAGCTGATAGATAGGATTAGGTCTCTCCTATCTCAAATGTACTTCACCAATGAATCAATTTAGTTTAGACTCTACAGTGATCTCCCTGCGTGTTCCTTAAATAGCTGCAACAACTAGACTCTCTGCACTCAGTTCCCTTCAGTTTATTTACGGTTGCTGCGCTCTAACTAGAGAGGTAGCTTCCTTGGCATTACTTTGATAAATAAACACCAACCCAAACATAAACATGCATGGGATGGCATGGATGTTGGCCTCACGGAGCCTGCTATGCCAGCCCTCCACCCTCTTTTGGAAGAGAGCTAGTCTTGTGGTAGCCAGCATGACTTGTCCCCTTAGCTAAGCAGAGTCCTCCCTGGTTGCATATGAATGGGAGACCACGTGTGTGAGCACTGTCAGATATTCCCCTCAGGGGATGGAGCCACTCTGGGAAGAGCAGAAGGTTCCAAGTTCCTTCCCTGGCAGCATCTCCAAGATAGGGCTGAGAGAGGTTCCTGCCTGCAACCTTGGAGAAGCCGCTGCCAGTCTGTGTAGACAGACAGTACTGAGCAAGATGACTCGGTATATGGCAGCTTCCTATGTTCCATGTTAACCAAGCGCACTCACGTCTGTGGCCAGCAGCTCCTCGGAGTCATCAATGGAGGCTACAGTCACCTCTCCTTGGGAGACATAGCCGTAGTCATAGGGGTTGTTGGTAACCAGCAGCAGGTCTGTTTGGAGGTCGGTTGGGGAAGAAACAGAGGGGAAAGCAAAGGGTTAATCTACTGGTGCGTGGTCAGGGGTCAGGGCTCTCCAGAAGTGGTACCCCAGGAGAAGGGATTCGATGCTGGGGAAGAAGGCAGCAGCGGCATGCTTTCGGGGCCTCTTCCCTTCACACAGATAGGATAATGGAATCTTGGAGCTGGAAGGGTGCAGGAAACTGTTACGGCTTCCCTGACAGGTGGGCGTCCAGCCTCTGTTTGAAAACCTCCATGAAATATCTCCACCATAAAGTCAGAGAAAGACCAGAGGAAAATATACAGCTTGAACTCCCAGCTTTAAAAGCGGTCATTGGCTCATGCTCTCCATGGCAGGGGTGGCCAACCTGAGGTTTTCCAGCAATTGCGACCAAGGATGATGGGAGTTGTAGTCCCAAACCCCCTGGGAAAGCTCAGGTTAGCCATCCTGTTTCTTCACACACATCCCATGGTAGAGAATTCTTCTTCACCACATCCCATGGCAGAGAATTCCATAGATTAATTATGCATTGTGTGAAGAAGTACTTCCTTTTGTCGATCCTAAATTTCTTGGCAATCAGTTTCACTAGAACCTCTGGTTCTAGTGTTATGAGAGAGGGAGAAAAAATTCTCTCTATAAATTTCCTCCAAACCACGCATGATTTTATAGACCTCTATCATGTCTATATCTCAATTCACCCCTCCCTGTCCTTTCTATAGTGTTTATATCCAGGAATAA
Organism: Hemicordylus capensis; assembly: GCF_027244095.1. Lineage (NCBI taxonomy): Eukaryota > Metazoa > Chordata > Lepidosauria > Squamata > Cordylidae > Hemicordylus > Hemicordylus capensis. The sequence continues at coordinate 5,095,990 of NC_069662.1, read as the reverse complement.
CAGTGTCCCACTGGTTCCACCACGTTTCCATTACACCCACTATATCTATGTTTTCATTAGCAACTAAGCACTCCAGCTCTCACCACCATCTTTCAAGGCAGGTAAAAACCAACGAACTGAATCCAATCTCAAAGCCAAGGTGAAACAGATGAGAACAAAACTTGTTATGAACGACTCACCCAGAAGCTCTGGCTTCTTGTTGGACAGGATCTGGTAGAAGATGTGGTAATTTCTCTCAGCTTTGAGCTGGAAAATAACACGGGACTTCTCCAGGAGATCTAGAAGAGTGAGGGTGAAAATTGAAAGAAAGAAATAAGGAAGGAAGGTACCTCTGTGAAGGTCCAGATTATTCAGTTCTGGGGCTGCCAAATCAAATTAGTGAAAAAGAGGCCAGCAGGGAAGAGGTTAAGCATAACTTTCTACTACTCCTTTATTCAGAATTGCAGCTTTCACTAAGAACAAAAGTCAGGGAGGTCATTCACACAAGCAAAAACTGTGTTCTACCCAGGTTTGGGAGCTGTGTGGGCTCTCAATTTTCAGTTGTGTGGGAGGAGGAAAACCTGGTAGCGTTTCCTCCTACCTTGCTTCCACACAACTAAAAATTGAGAGCACATACAGCTCCCAAACCTGGGTAGAACACAGTTTTTGATTGTGTGAATGACCTCAGGGTTTCATTGCTTGCATTTGGCATGTATGCACTGGCCTTCATCCCTTGGACCCAACTTTTGGCATATTTGCTAGAAAGGGTAGCCACTGACAGAACAGAAGGGTTGTCTATACATGGTTAACTAAGAACTCTGGAGAAGATGACAAAAGGGTGGATAAGTAGATTAGCAGCAGCAAAAAAGGGAAATACACTGATTCAGAGGGGGGTGGAGGCATAGGTAGCCAGACACAGACAGGAATACAGGATGAAACAGATCCATTTCTAACTGAGGCTTCGCTTACAGGTTTCGATGTCTGCAGATGCCAGTTTTCCTGTTGCCCCAAAATGGATTCGGATGAATTTACCCTGGGTGGAAATAGAAGCAGGTGAATGTATGTTGGATTGGGTCAGGGAGACATGAGTTCAAATCATACACTCAGCTGTGAAGTTCACTTCACTCACTGAGTGACCTCAGAGAAGGCACTTCCACTTAGCCTAGTCAAGGACTCACTCTGGATAGGGCCGTAGCTCAGTGACAGGGCATCTAGGTCACAGGTACAATCCCTGGCATCTCTGGGTAGGGCTGGGAAAGATTGCTACCCAGAACCTTAGAGAGCCGCTGCCAGTCAGTGTGGACAATACTGAGCAAGATGGTCCAAGGGTCTGACTCAGTGGACGGCAGCTTCCTGTGTTTCTGTTATGTGTGTAAATCCTACCAGAACATATCTAGTTTACAGGCCCCAATCCTTGGCATAAATTAGAGACTTTCCCTCTGAGTATCAATCCATCCCAGACCCAGAGAGGGCTTCAACAGTCTCTTTTTTCCTGGAAACACTCACAAATCGGGACGAGTTGTCGTTCCGTAAGGTCTTGGCGTTGCCAAAGGCCTCCAGTGCGGGGTTAGCCTGGATGATTTGATCTTCCAGCGTCCCCTGCAGGAGGAATAAAAGGTTAGATAAGGAGAAATAAGAGGATTAAAGGTAAAGTTGCGCTGTCCGGTTGGTGTCAACTCCTGGTGACCACAGAGCCCCATGGTTGTCTTTGGCAGAATACAGGAGGGGTTGACCATTGCCTCCTCCCGCGCAATGTGAGATGATGCCTTTCAGCACCTTCCTATATCGCTGCTGCTTGATATAGGTTTTTCCCATAGTCTGGGAAACCTACCAGGGGCATTCAAACCTGCAACCTCTGGCTTGCTAATCAAGTCATTTCCCCGCAGCACCATTACTTGATGTTAATTTCACACCTTTGACATCTCTTCATATCCCAAAATCCTCTCTACCACCAGGAAGTTTTTGGAATAAAGAGCAGAATGCTAAGTGATTGCAATAAAACAATGCATATGAAGTGTGCTGAATGCTCTAAAGCACTATACAAGCGCTAAGATTATTCTCAAAGGCAGATCAAAGTACACACCAATGTGCATAATTTGTTCGGATGATATAATTCAGATGTTTGTTTGTTTGTTTGTTTGTTTTTTGCCTGGGCAGCATTTGGGGGACAGCTGGCACTGAAGTTTGATTCATGTTTTGTGTTTACACTCAGTACACACAGCCCTTCCTTGGCCTGATCCCCGGCAGGCGAGGAGAGGCTGCTATTTTGTAGAGCCCGTGGCTGCCTCCAGTGCAGCTGCTAATTCTCGAGATTCTCTAATTGTTGAACTACAACTCCCATCATCCCCTGCTTTTAGCCATTGTGGTACTGGATAATGGGAAACATTGTCCAGCCGCTTCTGGGGTCCCAAGTTTGAGATTCCCTGCTCTAGCTTGATGGTGAGGAGGAAAAAGAAGGGCCTGGCTGAGCCCTCTAGAGCAGTGTTTCTCAACCACCGGTCCCTGGACCGCTGCCGGTCGCCGAAGGGTTGAGTGCCGGTCCCTGACTGGGAGTCAAACCCCCCCCCCCCAACTGAAATCAAGGCACTCACTTCCTCAATTTTGCACATGGCACGGAAGAGGAAGAGTATCACGGAGGCATGGGACCCTTCTTGTGCCTTGCCTCCACGTGCTGCTGAGATCTTCCTACAGCTATCTTATTCCCTATCTTTACAGCTTCAAACTGTGTGTGGTGCGGGGGCATGGAGGAAAAAGTATGGCAGTGGGCGCCACTTGAAGGGCTGCTGGTTCTTGCATGCTCATTGTTTGCAGCCAAAGGTTGGTTGATTGAAACCCAGCTGCCTGTTGTGGTCGAGGCGCCTTGAGAGGGAACGCTGTTTCCCTCTTGCATCAGTGGGGCTTGCTTGTATGTTGTTTTCATTGGCCCCATGTAGCTTTTGAATTTTTCTAATGGCCCAACATCCCCTCTCCATTGAGTAATCACAAGCACCTCCACCACCACCCCGCACATACTGAAGACATACTGGAGACAAATTTGTTCACCCAGGCTTTTAGATTCAGGGGTTCTCAACCTTGGGTACCCAGACGTTGGTGGACTTCTACTCCCATAATCCCCAGCCATAATGGCTAAATGCCATTGTTGTTGGGGGTTATGAGAGTTTAACTGAGGGACCCAAGGTTAAGAACCCCTAATATTCCATGTTTGCAAAAGATTCCAAATTTAATTATTTTAATGCTTATATTATTTTCATTCTAAACTGCCCAGAGATGCAAGTTTTGGGCAGTATAGAAGTCAGATAGATAGATAGATAGATAGACAGACTTGAAACCCCTTTACTAACTGCTGGTCCAGGAAACTGCGCATGAAGAATGTAGCGGTCCTTGAAACTCTGCACGAAGAATTTAGTGGACCTTGACTCCAAAAAGTTTGAGAAACACTGCTCTAGAGTTTAGTAGCAAATCCATGCCTTGCCATTCACAGACATGCTGTCTACAGTCAGTAATAACCTTGGTGCTGTTGGCAGCGTCTTTCTTGCGGTCACCGATGGCAGCAATGCTGGCAAAGTACTGGATGACCCGTTTGGTGTTCACCGTCTTCCCAGCACCAGATTCTCCGCTGGAACGAGGACAGAAAATGATGGTGAGGCAACAGCAGGGCAGGCAGATGGGAACAGTGCTATGTTTACAGCTTCTAAATGCTCAGGGAAATGCTTTTTTTAGAACACTTACAATCAGTACTTTAAAATGTTCAAATGTAAACCGTATTTTGGTACTCACGTGATGAGGACAGATTGGTTTTCTCGGTCTGGAAGGAAAGAGAGAATGTAAGAATTTCCATGCCAGGACAAAGTGAAGGAAGGTCCTCCTGACCCAGTGCTCTGTCTCTGACAGTGGCTAGGCAGATGCTGCCAAGGGATTCATATGCAAAGATGTTGAAAGGTGCCCCCTATTGTTTATCCCTTGTATCTGGTAGTCAGAGATAGACTTCCTCTAAACATGGAGGTTCCATTCCTGGAGGCCATGGCTAAATAGCCACAGACCTATCCTCTGTGGGTTTATCCAGTCTTTTTATTTTTATTTTGGGGGGTGGGGGGTGGAATTACGCCTCATGGCCATGGCAAACATACATTGCCAAATAGTTCTATAGTTCTATTACGGGTGGGGGGGAGGGAGAAGGGGAAACTGGTGGTGGGTGAATGTGGTTGAATTGTCTTAGACAAACTGCTTCTTCCCCATCTCTGGCTGCCTTTAAGAAAGCCCTCAAGACACCCCTGTTCCTTCAGGCTTTGGGTTCATGGTTTTAATATATTATTTTTAACTGTCCAATTGTTTTCATTTGTTTTAATTGTTGGTTGTTGTTTTTCGATTTTTTTAATTTTATGTAAACTGCCTAGAGAGGTTTATCAATCAAATAAATAAATGTGGAAACAATACGTAGTTTTTTACCCTGGCTTTTAGATGAGTGTTCTGTTCTGTGCTACTGCTGCTGCTCTGGATAGTGTTCTGTTGTTTTGCTTTGTATATGTTTTTAATAGATTTGTACTTTTTTTTTTTTAAGGTGCGCGGGAAGTCCAATTGTGTTTATTATGGATGTTATGATTATTGTTAAAAATTAATAAAAATTAAATTAAAAAAAAAGATTTGTACTGTTTTAATATTGAAATGTAATATTTGTATTGTTTTAAGTGTGTAACATATTTGTATTGTTCTAAAGATACTGTAAAACCCCTTGAAGCAGTTGGCCAGAGGGAAAAAACATTGGAGTGGGGAGGGCTGAGAAGGAGGGGCCGAGAACTAGAGACGCAGATGCTGTGCGCCTGGCCCAGCTCATAAATAAATAATACATTTAAGTAAGTAAATATTTATGTCGCATATTTAAATAAATAAATAAATAAATAAATAAATAAAGAAGTTTGATAATAGTATATCTTATTTATTTATTTATTATTTAATAACAAATAAATATTTAATAATATTTAACAACACATAGGTAAACACAACAGTATCAGCGAATAGGACCTCAGTGCCCTAAAAGTCTCACAGGGTGCAGAAACAGGCTTTCCACCTGCTCTGTCCCTGGCTCTCCTCATTAGCTCCACCCATATATACACTCATAAGACAGGTTCGCACATGCAAGTCTGTTCATCATGTGTGTGGACAGGTCATCACAAGGGCCTCGTCTACCCCTGCTCCAGAATGAGGCAGCGGAGGACCCAGGTACTGTAGTTGAACGGGTTGTGGGAGTGATGTGTCCCCAAGGAAAGCGGAGGAGAGCTGGTCTGGTGGTAGCAAGCATGACTGGTCCCCTTAGCTAAGCAGGGTCCACCCTGGTTGCATATGAATGGGAGACTTGGTGTGTGAGCACTGGAAGATCTTCCCCTTAGGGGATGGAGCCGCTCCGGGAAGAGGTTCCGAGTTCCCTCCCTGGCAGCATCTCCAAGGTAGGGCTGAGAGAGACCCCTGCTTACAGCCTTGGAGAAGCCGCTGCCAGTCTGTGAAGACAATACTGCGCTAGATAGACCAAGGGTCTGACTCAGTATACGGCAGCTTCTTATGTAAGGAAGAGAGGTGAGGCCCTCCTACCCGTCAGCATGTATTGGTATGCGTTGTCGGAGATGGAGAAGATGTGGGGAGGGGCTTCAGTTCTCTTCTTGCCCCGATAGGCTGCCACCACCTCCGCATTGTAGACCGGCAGCCATTTGTAAGGGTTGACAGTCACACAGAAGAGGCCGGAGTACGTCTGGGAAAAGGAAGAGGAACCAAAAAGCAAGAACCTCGTTATGCCAAGAATCGTATTTGGGATATCAAGAAGCCAATATGGTCTAGTGACTGGAGCACTGGACTTAAAACGGGGAAATCCAGGTCTCTGTCCTTCTTCAGCCATGAAGCTTACTGGGTGACTTTGGATCAGTCATTCTTTTTCAGCCTAACCCACCTCACAGGGTTGTTGTGTGGATTCTCTTGGATTCTATCTAGTAACCTTTTATGTTGTGTTGTTGAGAAGTTTGTCCTAGTGGGAATCCTAAGAGTGTGGCCGGGTGGAGTCAGAAAGGAAAAGGAGGAGAAAATGGAGTTGTTTCTGAATAAACCTTTAGTTAAATCTACCTAAGATTTCTTTGTGTCTATGGGGGAAGTAGCTATAAAGCAGATATCTATCTATCTATCTATCTATCTATCTATCTATCTATCTATCTATCTATCTATCTATCTATTTGATTTCTATACCACCCCTCCAAAATGGCTCAGGGCGGTTTACAACGGTTACACTGGAGTAGAGTGAACTATGCATGTTTCACTGAACTCCTTGTAGGAAGAACAGGGTAAAAAGAAGAAGAACAAATTGAAAGGTGGTTGAGGGAGGGTTTAAACTTGTGCATGGCAGACTTCAAAATTTAGAAGAGAGATAATTTGAAAGTGGATCTCTGATCAAGAAAAGGGGCCATATTTAAAAATCATCAGCATGCTTCTATAAACCCTCCACTTATCTAGAAAAAAAGGCTCTTGAGCCTTGATTGAGGAGTGAAGATGAATGCACATCAGCCAGGGAGGGAACAGGTTGTATCTAGAAAAGTCAGTCAAGTTTGATTGCATCCTAAACCCAGGTAAAGTGGCAATGATTTTATTAAGAGTGAAGCACATCTCGGACTTCTACAATAGATGGACAGTGATGGGTACCTCTTGATTCAGAAATGATACAATCCTTCTTCCTGACCTATTAGGGAAATTCTAACTAGTTGGAACTAGATGTGAAGTTGGAATAGTCCCACCAAGAGTGGTTTGGGAAGCTATGTTGATGTTAGTTTGGAAAAGCAACTGCTCCAAACATCTCTTCCTGATTTGGAAGCGAGATGGTAGTCCACAATAGAATGGTTTCTTAGCAGGGGTCAATGACCCATTCCAGTTCTGAAAGGAAAACAATTATTTCTACCCTACCAGATCAGAGGTGACTTGGGTTCTAGATGCCCCATATCTAGAAGTAGAGCTGGGACTGGTCAAGAAAAAAGTGATGTTTGGTATCTCAGTGGGTTCCACAAAAGCTCTGTGTGTGTGTTGGGCTGGCGGGGGGGAGAACGGGGAAGAGCAGAAATAGGTTGGCCCCAGAGGATGGAAGCACCATGACTTACATAGATCATCCAGGCTGCGTAGCGTTCCTTGAGGTTGTACAGAACAGCTGGCTCATGCAAGAAGGTGAGCATGGCCATGTCCTCGATCTTGTCAAATTTGGGCGGATTCTGTTGGTGGACATCTGCCTCTTTCACTGTCACCGTCTGTGGGTGGGAAGGAAGAAATATGGTAGGACAGAAACCATCCATCTTTTGACCCATGTCTAGCTCCTTCAAAAGCTGTGATGCAGAGCAAGCCCATTCACCAGATCCTATATTCCTTCCCTATCCTCATGGCTCTCTTGCTTCCCTTTTGATTCCTGACCCCCTGGTTGTTTGAACCATGTCAGCCACAATAGCCATGGCTTCATTACTGCTCTCCTTTTTAAACCTTGCCAGCTCTGAGTCATTTTATTTATTTATTTATTTATTTATTACGTTTATATCATGCTCTTCCTCCAAGGAGTCTTCCAGCGACGTATCCATGGCTATGTTTATCCCCACAATAAACTTGTGAGGTAGGGTTAGGGTTGAGAAATATGTGGCTCCCAAAGTCACCCAGTGAGTTTCATGGCTGAATGGGGATTTGAACTTGGTTCTCCCCAGTCCTAGTCCAGCACTCTAACCACTACGCTACACTGGCTCGCACGTTAATACATCAGTCCTTTTCCTAAGGCCACCCTCCAACCCACACAACTTTCGTCACCCTCGCCAACCTTGTTCTCTCGCCCCGTTTGACCCCTGACCTTTCATGGCTATGCCATTCGCTCTTCACCCCTGCTGACACCCACTGCCTCTCCAGACAAGGTCAACCTCATGTTCTGCGCCACTCTCTCTTTGACCCCCGCCCTGGACTGCCCCAGCACGACAGACCTTGCCGTTCTCGGTTTGTACGGTGACCGATCCACCCTCGCGGCTCAACACTTTGCCCTTGACGTACTCTTCTTTGTCATCGGGCACAAAACACTCGGTGCGGATGTCGAAGATGCGCGTCTGGGCCTCCAGGCGCTCCTTGTCCGATTTCCGGAGGTAGGGCGCTGCAGCTCCGAACTCGGCCATGTGGGCATCACCCATTCTGTGAGGAAAGGACAACGTGAAAGAAAACTCCAAAGGGAGGGAGCTGCCATCTCTCAGCCCAAGCATGGTAGCATCAGCAGTGCTATGGCCAACTCACACCAACACTAAGCAAAGAAACACTCCCATGAGTCGATACTTCCCCTGACACACACCCAGATAGGGATACTTCCACAATGATACCTGTTTCAGCTAATGAAACCCCCAATATCTCATTGACAGTCAGGTGTGGACAAGTTGCTTTGGATCTAGGAGCCAGTCCAAAAATTTAGTAGCCAGACTTGGCAAAATTACTGGACTTCGTGATGGACATTGTCAGAGAGGGGTCAACGGGCTTTTCTCTATCCACTTTACAAGTGTCACAGTTAAAACAGAAACAGAGCTACCTGAGGCAAATACATATCTTATAAATAACCCTGCCTCTGAATGTCTTAGTCTAGGTGCCACCGTTAAATTTCTAGGCTCCATGACTCCCTGGCACCTGGGATTTGCCAAGTTCTGCTGTAGAGGGAGCTCTAGAGGAGAGGTGAGGTTGGGAGAAAGTCCTCCTACCTGTTAGTGGAAGAAGAAACAACGAGAGAACTAAAGACGGAGAAAGGAGGTGAGAGATGGAGTGGAAGGCTGTGGGAAAGAAAGAAAGTTAGACTTTAGTATCATGGATTTGGCAGGATTAAGGAACCCGTAGTTGACTCTCCTGGATATTGTCTATCCAGAGAAGAATAACTAGCAGCTTGTCTTGCCCTGTATGTCCCAGCCCTTACCTTTTTCTACTCCCGAACATCCACTCCGTGCCTTTTGATTGTGGCCATCAATGTCTTTCCTCCACACCCTTTCCTTACCTCTTTATTTTCCATCCTCTGCTCTAGTTTTAGCCTCATTGACTAGATCTCTCTAGTAGCCTTCCCCAAAATATACCGCAAAATGCTTATAGGGGAATCTTAATTCCTCACCCCACTAATCTCTGCCTCTTTTTAATCTCTTTCATCCTCCTGGCCATGCTTTTGACTGCTCCACAGAAGACCCCTCCACAGAAGACTCCTGCTAAACTCTCCCATCAGCTGGGCCACATCACCCTTCAGCTACCTACCATTCCATGGGCCAGCCTCAAGATCCTAGTCCTTAAGGCTTTTAAAGGTCTGTGGTCCTCTTTTTCGCTCATTTTGCCCTTTGCTTCCTTCTCCTCTCTCCTTGCCTTCAGTCATGCTGCCCTCCACATTCTCCCTCTGTGTTAACTTATATCCCCTTTCCTCCATCGATTACCTCTTCAAGACCCACTTCATTGGCCAAGTTTTGTTATCCCCTGCAACCCTCCCCAGTTTGAAAAAAAACCCCTGCAAATCCTCCTTTTAGCCTAATGAGAAATTATATAAAACTCAGAAGCTTGCTGATTGGCCTCATATAAGATGCCTTCTCGAGGATTCTATTTCTGCACCCTCATTTGCCCATCCCTTAAAGTGTGCCGTTGAGTTGGTGTCGACTCCTGGGCGCCCACAGAGCCCTGTGGTTGTCTTTGGTGGAATACAGGAGGGGTGGACCATTCCCATCTCCCATGCAGTATGAGACGATGCTTTTCAGCATCTTCCTATATCACTGCTGCCAGATATAGGTGTTTACCATGGTCTGGGAAACATACCAGGGGGGATTCGAACCGGAAACTTCTGGCTTGCTAGTCAAGCCATTTCCCCACTGCACCATTAGGTGGCAGGCCCATCCCTTACTTCTTTCTCCCTTTCTCATTTGTGACCCTGTCAAAACCCACATACATCCTACCAGAACGTTGCACACAGAGATATCTGTTAGTCCAGAGACATCTATACCACATAGATTACCCAAGATGTCCACGACACTTCCCAGAAATCTATCAATAACTGCAAAAGCAAATTTGTACCAATTCACCCAAGGGACAGTACAATATCCCGCCTCAGCCCTCTCTCGTGCCTAAATCAGGGGTTCTCAGTCTTGGCACCCTAGATGTTGGGCTTCAACCTCCACCCTCCCCAGCCAGAGTCCATAATAAATTAATTATTATATTTATATACTGCCTGAAATATACATCTCTAGGCAGTGTACACAATCCATATTACTATTAAAAAAACCCCAAAACAATCAAAACACTTACACAGAATAAAAACAATTCAAAACAATTCACAGAGTGCCACCATTAAAATAATAATTTCACAGGATAAAAACCAAGTCAGCAGTTTAAAACTAATTTTAATTCAAAGCCTGAGAAAACAGGTGTGTCTTGAGGGTCTTTTAAAAAGGAATCAGAGATAGAGCAGCTCTGATTTTGATGGGGAGTGCCGAAAGAAGAGCAATATGGGACCCAAATTTCAGGACCCCTAGTCAATGAAGGCATATTCACAAGGGCCTTTTCTTTCTCAAATCCTCGTATCATAAATCTGCACCCAGGCTTTCCCTACCCACATTTTAAAAACAATTTATTTATCTCCCCTGGTCCACTTCCCCACCCCAGCTCAACCGCCACCGCCAGATTATAAATCCGGCCCCACCTCTCACGCCAGGAAGGTAATTCTGTCAGGAGTCCAAAGTGGTCTGAGTCTTTTTTACAACCCCCCTCCCTTTATATCCTCCCATCCAAAATAGCATCCCCCCCCGCCCGCCATCCCAAGTGGTCCCCTCCTCCAGGCCCATCGCAGCTGTGAGTGACATGCCGACAAGGAAGCGCAGAGATGGCCCCGTCCAGGACCAGCCTGACCATGAATGGAGTGCCTCTTCATCCCTTCATCTGTCTTTCCCCCACCCCAATCCCTCGCTTCCCGGAGGAGAGGCACATTCCACAGGGAGGGGGCACGCACTTGGAGGGTGCCTGTGGCCGATAAGCAGGGGGGAACGGAGCCGGAATGACAGCATGTGGGTTTCTTGGGGGTGGGGAGAAGCTGGGCAGGGAGGCAAGAAGAAAGGGAAGGCTCCTTAGCACCAGCGTTGCCAGTATCGAGTCATCAAGGCGCATGGAGTCTAAATAGAGTTTAAGAGGGGGCGGCCCTTCCATGAGGCAAGGTGAGATGGTTACCTCCAGCGGCAGAATATTGGGGCACCAGTTGGGTGGCAAAATGCCCCCTCTGCTGCCATCAGAGCAGCTCTTTGGGAGCGATCTGACCCTGGCCAGCTTTGCAAGAAGCACAGGGAGGGAAGAGGAGGCTGCCAGCGGCAAACTTCCGGCCTCCCCAGCTCCTACATCACTTTTAAAGGTTGTAAAGGTTGGTTTTAAACGGAGGCTGCTGGCCCCCATCAGGGGCAGGGTGCAAGGCAGCCTTTGGCCCCTCACCTCAGGCACTGCAATATCTTGGGCCACTGACAGGTCCCTGCCCCAAGGAGTTTACAGTCTAGACTTCAGCACAGGACAGATAATAGGAAAGGGAGGGAAAGGCAGGCAGGCATAAACAGGGGAAGAATATGTAGTTATTTCAGTTTTAGGTTAATGTTCTAAGGAGAAGACATATAGAATGGAGAAGAAGTTGGGCAGTGGGGATGTGCACGAACTGGTTCGGCGCCTCCTTTGGGAAGTGCCGAACTGGCTTGGGCGCCTGCAGTTGAACTGGGTTCAGCAGGGCAGGGAGCGGTTCCCTTAAAAAGCAGGCAAGCAGGTCCTTACCTGCTCCGCTGCCTCCCCGCTGCTTTTCTGGGTGCGATGTTCACTCCACCGAAGGCCGAGCGTGGCGGCGATGGCCACGTGTGTGCCGATGCTGCGTGCAGGCTGCAGGGAACAGCGACACAGCCACGCGTGGCCTTTGGCAGAGCGAGTGCCACGTCCGGAAACGCGGTGGGCGGCAGCGGAGCAAGTCAGGACCTGCTGACCTGCTTTCTAAGGGGACGGCTCCCCACCCCGCCCGCACAAGCCCTTTGTGCACATCCCTACTGGGCAGTGCAGGATGAAAAGTCAAGAGAGAAGGAAGAATAGTAAGCCACAGATAAAGCAAATAAGCAACGGTTTTTAAGGGATGGGGCTGAGCAGAGAAGGTGAGTGGCACATAGGAACGTAGGAAGCTGCCATATACTGAGTCAGACCCTTGGTCTATCTAGCTCATTATTGTCTTCACAGACTGGCAGCGGCTTCTTCAAGATCGCAGGCAGGAGTCTCTCTCAGACCAAATCCTTGTTTGTAAATCTTTGTAGATATATGATGTACAAACAACCACTTTGTATATAATTGCGCTTTGGTAACGTAATGTATACTTTGGTAGTTTGTTGGTTCAATTAAAAAAATCTTGTCCTATTAAAAAATAATAATCTTATCCTATCTTGGATATGCTGCCAGGGAGGTAACTTGAAACCTTCTGCTCTTCCCAGAGCAGCTCCATCCCGAGGGGTATATTTTCCAGTGCTCACACATGGAGTCTCCCATTCAAATGCAACCAGGGCAGACCTTGCTTAGCTAATGGGACAAGTCATGCTTGCTACAAGACCAGCGGTGGCAGATAACATAAACGGAGGGTTGAGAAAAGATGGATGGGCAAATGTCCAGTAGATTAATTATTACATTAAAATGAATTATAAAAAATCTTAATGAAAGCAAGGGGGCAGAAGGTTGGTGTCAGGGCAAAATCTGACCGGAAAGAGGGATGAGGGGTGCTGTCGGGGGGAGGGGGCTCAATCCAGGGGTGAGGCTAGCAAGCAGACGGGGGTGGTCTGGTCTCAAATGGCCAACTGGATTGAGCTGCTGCTGCTTTTAACCTGGATGGTTTTACGAGGGGCTTGGATAACTTCATAGAGGAGAGGTCTGTCAAGGGCTACTAGCCAGAGGGCTATAGGCCACCTCCAGCCTCAGAGGCAGGATGCCTCTGAGTACCAGTTGCAGGGGAGTCACAGCAGGAGAGAGGGCATGCCCTCAACTCCTGCCTGTGGCTTCCTTCCAGCGGCATCTGGGGGGCCACTGTGCAAAACAGGATGCTGGACTAGATGGGCTTCCTTGGGCCTGATCCAGCAGGGCTGTGCTTATGTTCTTATGTTAGTGGGACGATGATAGCAACTATTTATATATATATATATATATATACTGCTCTTCCACAAAAAAGTCTTCAACGCAGGTTACAGGGGGAAAATGAGTAACGAGGAGAAGCTGGTTCCCTATCCCCAAAGGCTTGCAGTCTAGAAAGGACTCACAATCTAAAAAGAAGCATAAGGAAGATACCAGCGACAACCACTGAAAGGATGCTGTGCTGGTTGGATGAGGATATTCCATCCCACTCTTTTCATGACCAAGAACCACAGTCAAGGTGAGGGGTGTGTGTGTGTGTGTGTGTGTGTGTGTGTGTGTGTGTGCGCGCGAAACCTGCTCTTAACCTCAAACATTGGGGTCACCAAGGGCATAGAACAGGTTTCCACCTTGAATGGGTCACCAAGTGCACCCTTTGTCTTTCTCCCATGGTTACCATTCATTCCTGTGGAGAAGTATTGCACTTGAGCCATGAACACACACAGGTAGCTGCCATTCTGAGTCTGGCTTTTGGTCTACCTGCCCTTAGATTGCCTGCACTGGCTGGCAGCAGCAGCTCTCTAAATGTGCAGGTCTTGAGGACCTTAATATGCAGAAGAAGGCAGTCTCCCAAGTAACCCGGACCTAAGCTTGTCTTGTAATATATACCCCTGCTCCTGGCACACATATCTGCATGCCGTGCTGACAGACATATTGCTAGTTTTGCAATGTTTAGAAATCACCGTCACAGCTTTCTAATGTAAGAAGAATCCTGCTGGATCAGGCCCCAAAGCTCACCAGGATCCTGTTTCCATCCTTCCATCCATCCAAAGGTTGCACACATGGATGCCCATTGCACACAGGTGTTTGTACCCCACAGATGCCTATACTATTCCCACAGACATCCATCGTGCCAGTATGGTGCAGTGGTTAGAGTGTTGGACCAGGACCAGGGGGACCCGGGTTCAAATCCCCACGGTAAAAGTTAGGAAGTCAAAAGCATCTGTGGCAGCGGAAGGTCTTTGGGGCTGGAGACAATGAGATTTGGGAGTCACACAACACTTAGGGACCGAAGTTTGAGAACTCCGGCTCTATTGGATTCAGTGACTGGTTGGCGGCAGTGGTCAGCCTTCTCTTTGCGTGGATAAGTCTAAGGGTGCATGGACTGTGGAGTCCGTCCGTGGAGTTCATCCTGCATCGGATCCCTTCAGATGAACCAGTTCTTTTCTCAGTTGTCAAGGCGTAGCAATGGCAGAACTCGGTGGCTGCTGGGGGCAGAAGGGAATCTGCTTTCAAACACTGAAAACCGCCATGATGTCTTCAGAACCTAAGAACAGCCCTGCTGGATCAGGCCCAGGGAAGCCTATCTAGTCCAGCATGCTGTTTCCCACAGTGGCCCACCAGACGCCTCTGAGAAGCCCAAAAGGCAAGTGGTGAGGGCATGCCCTCTCTCCTACTGGTGCTCCCCTGCAACTGGTATTCAGACGCATCATGCCTCTGAGGCTGGAGGTGGCTTATAGCCACCAGACTAGTAGCCACTGATAGGCCTGTCCTCCATGCATTTGTCTAAGCCCCTTTTAAAGCCATCCAAGCTAGTGGCCAGCATCACATCCCGTGGCAGAGAATTCCGTAGCTGAATTATGCGCGGTGTTGACAAGTACTTCCTTTTGTCCTGGGTTCTAAATTTCCTGGCCGTCCGTTTCATGGGATGACCTCTGCTTCTAGTGTTTGTGAGAGAGGGAGAAAAATCCCTCTCGCACCCCTCTGTGCGTCATTTTATACACTTCGATCGTGACTCCCCATAGTCGCCTCTTTTCCAGACGAAGAAGCTTTTGCTTGTTAGTCACCTTGCCTCATCGGGAAGGTGCTCCAGGCCCCTGATCATCTTGGCCACCCTCTTCTGCACCTCTCCCAGTTCAACAATGTCCTTCTTAAGATACGGTGGCCAGAACTGTACGCAGTCCTCCAAATATGGCCGCACCACACCACCACGTCCTTCTCTGACCTTGGCTGCAGGGGGGTTGTTTCAGGGGACAGAGCCTGCGCGGGCGGTCAGAGATGGGGGGGGAGCAGGAATGAGATGAGTCCCTGGAACTTCACACCTCTCAAGGCCTCCTGGACCCGGTGCCGATTCTCAGCTGCTATTGTTGATGGGAGGGATGGAGACTGGGGACAGGTGCCTAGAGCCGGGATCAGCCCAGGGCTAGGATTAGGGGGGGGGAAATGCAGTCTTGTCGGGGTTTGGAGATTAACACCTGTTTTGTTTGTGTCACTAGGATGCTTTCAGATCATTTCCTAGGAATTTCTTTTGTTACAGCCCAGGGTGGGGAAAGGAGCACTGAAGGGGAGCCATCGGGGCTGGGAGGAGCAGGAGCCAGGATGCTGAGATGGGGTCTTTGGGGAGGGAGGGGAGAAGGGCAGTGCCTGGGCTGGGGTACCGAGCTGAGGGCTGGTCAGCTGGGGATGCTGGGGCGCCAGGCTGCAGCACTTACTTTAAGAGAGACAGCATAGCATAGTGGTTAGAGTGCTGGACTAGGACCGGGAAGACCCGAGTTCAAATCCCCATTCAACTGTTTTGTTTTATTTATTTACATATTTTTATACCGCCCAAAACTTATGTCTCTGAAGCTCTTTTGTCTCTGAACAAAAACTTATGTCTCTGAACCATGAAGCTCACTGGGTGACTCTGGACCAGTCATGTATCTCTCGGCCTAACCTACCTCATAGGGTTGTTGTGAGAATAAACATAACCATGTACACTGCTCTGGGCTCCTCGGAGGAAAAAGCGGGATATAAATGTAAAAACAATAAATAAATAAATAATTTCTAAAAAGAGAGAGCATAGGGAACATAGGAAGCTGCCATATACTGAGTCAGACCATTGGTCTATCTAGCTCAGTATAGTCTACCCAGACTGGCAGCGGCTTCTCCAAGCTTGCGGGCAGGAATCTCTCTCAGCCCTATCTTAGAGATGCTGCCAGGGAGGGAACTTGCAACCTAGATGCTCTTTCCAGAGCGGCTCCATCCCTTAAGGGGAATATCTTGCAGTGCCCACACATGTGGTCTCCCATTCAAATGCAACCAGGGTGGACCCTGTTTAGCTAAGGGGACAAGTCATGCCTACTACCACAAGACCAGCTCCTGGCTCTGAAAGAGATATCAGCCAATTCTGCAGATCTGTGATTGCGCCCAGAAGTGGCGAAACTCAGTTTTTGTGTTATTTAGAAGGGCAGGTTTCTAGCCCTCTGAATGATGCTGAAATAAAGATGTGCAGGGGCATTTCTAGGTACTTAAAAGATCTGGGGGCCCAGGCCCACAGCCCCCCTTTGGATAATTAAACTCATTCATGCCAAGTAAACCCCCCTCCACCACCACCCCGGGAATAATTACTTCCTACTCCAACTCCTCCCCAAAGCAAAAGCGGATCAGTACTATACTGGGGGAGAAAATGTCTGTTTTGTCCCCAGCACAGCACCTTTTAGGGAGGAGGCAGAGAGGAGAAGCAATCATCACGCAGCAGCAGCAGCAGCAGTGACCACTCACCCCTCAATCGAGAAGGAGGTGGCTGATAAGATTCAGGGCTCTGTGTTATTCATGGGCCACCCCACAATAACTCCCCTGGGTGTGGGCAGTTCTTCAGGGGGTGGCAAAGCACGAGTCTCTGCTGCCAGGGCCTTCACTGCTCTTTATAGCTCCGTGTTCCCCACAACTAGAAGCAGAAGTCATTTCACATAATTCATTTGGATCACCACTTTTCCTAGTGGAAAAAGCTGCTTTAAAAAAAAAAAAGCCTACAACATAGAGGCATATATCTTTCTGCTCACTGTGAATCCTAACTCTGGGGATCCTGTCCTCCGGCTCCCAGAAAGCTGAGGGCTGGCTGTTGTCATTCAGTGCTGAGGGACGGGCACACCAGACATGCTCAGAGGTTCTGTTTCACCTCAGAGTAAAAAAAAAAAACACACACACACACACACACACACTTCTGCTAAGACATGATTCAGCAGCCTTGGCCAAGGAAGAGGATCCAATTCCCCACCACTACAAAAAAAGGCCCATGTGTCAAACCAGCTTTTTCTTTAATTTAAACTAGTTTGGAAACTGGTTTAACAGCTGCGGCTTCCCCAGAAGGACCCTGGAAATTGTGGGAATAAGGGGCTTTGTTAGAGCGGTGACGGAAAGGCCCTCTGCCCATGCTCTACTCACACAGGACTTCTGCTGTAATAATCAGGGATAAACCATTTCCTCGTGGTCTGGCTGCACAATGGAATGGTAATGCAGAGGTGTTGATCACAGGGTTAGCGCCCATGTTAGAATCCTTTCTTCTACCAGGGCTGCGGCCGCTGTATGGAAAGGAACCAGGAGCAATGGGCATCCTCCATATACCATGTGTTCTCAATGCAATAGGGTCATGGGTTTGGGGGTGGCTATCAGACCGCACTGGTGTCATATCAACTGAAAGCACACGTTATTACTGTCCTTTTTATATGACCATAGTGCATGGCACATTACAAAGTACAAGAGGATAGGTCTCTGCCCCAAGTGGCTTGCAATCTAAGTTAGCATAGGAAAGAGGAAAGGGCAATCTCTTCTGTTCCTTGGCAGCTGATGTCATAGTCTAGGTTCCAGGTTCCTCCAGGGCAGGAAAAGCTAGAGATGAACTTGGGTGAGGTGGGGAGCCCTGGTTGATAGCAACGATGTTGTTGTGCAGGCTAGTTGACTGGATGCCACAAAAGGCCTCTAGATAATCAGCCAGCTAACCCACCCTTTTGCTCCAGGCTACAGTTGGTGGACTTCCACATTTGAAGGGAAAATGTTGATCCCCCAAGGCTAGGAAGCTGGCCACCAGCTTGGATGGCTTTAAAAGGGGCTTAGACAGATTCATGGTGGACAGGTCTATTAATGGCTACTAGTCTGGTGACTGTGGGCCATCTCCAACCTCAGAGGCACGATGCCTTTCACTACCAGTTGCAGGGGAGCAACAGCAGCAGGAGAGAGGGCAGGCACATACCTCTTGCCTGTGGCTTCCAGTGGCATCTGGTGGGCCACTGTGTGAAACAGGATGCTGGACTAGATGGGCTTCCTTGAGCCTGATTCAGCAGGGCTGTTCTTATGGGTTTGTACCCCAAAGGAATGTTAGCAAGCATGGGGGGGCTCATTTATTTATGTATTCATTTTAATTAATTTATTTACATTTTATATCCCGCTCTTCCTCCAAGGAGCCCAGAGCTCCTCCAAGGAGCCCAGCACTACATGCTTAGGTTTCTCCTCACAACAACCCTGTGAAGTAGGTTAGGCTGAGAGAAAAGTGACTGGCCCAGAGTATCCCAGCAAGTCTCATGGCTGGATGGGGATTTGAACTCGGCTCTCCCTGGTCCTAGTCCTGCACTCTCACCACTACACCACGCTGGCCCTCTCATTGCAAATGTCCACTTCCAGGATGGGATATTGGGGGGCCATTGGGTTGAGACTGAGGGATGCCAGCTGAAGGGGGGGGGCTTGCACTGGTATCTGGGAGTGCGACATTCTCTTGTCTCTGGAAACTCTCTCTCTTCACACCCAGCTGCTGTTGACAGCTCTCAGCCTTGGCTGCCTCTCTGGAATCCTGGGCTTTCTATATCGAGACAAAAAGGAGCAGAGAATAGCTTGCAGGGAGGTGGCGGTGGAGTGGGGGGCGGGGTGGGGTGGGGTGGGGGGGTGAGTTAATTATCTCTTGGCCTTGTCTCAGGCCCAGAGGAAAGAGGGCGAGGGAGAAGAAGAGACACTGGGAGGAATTAGATTTGGCTTTGTTCCGTGAACATAATGTCCACTTAGTCAGGATAAAGTGGATACCCAAACAAGAGGACAACTGTTATCCCAAAAGAGGTGTTAGATTCCAGGGATTGGGGGGTGGGGTGGGGTGGGGTGGGGTGAGTCCAAAGAGTGTCCGTGGGGGGGGGGTGCATCTGTGTAATAAACAGGAAATGTCATTTACAACAGAATCTGGGCTGGTTGGGCTCCCCCCATGGCGGATGCTCCATCCCCTTCTGTGAAGATTCCCCCTATTCTGACCCATAGCCACCTGCCCCCAATGACCCCTGGTCTTCAGCACCATATCCACTATTACAGGGGTTCCCAAGTTGGGCTGCCCAGATGTTGTTGGACTACAGCCCCCATCATCCACAGCTGCAGTAGGCTGTGGACGATGGGAGTTGTAGTCCAGCAACATCCTGGGAACCAAGCTCAGGAACCCTTGCCCTAAAAAGCCCAGCACAACTCCTCTGTTCTTCAGTTCTGACCCTAAGATCCCCCCCTCAAAAAAAAACCTCCCACCCCTACCCCCTGCTTGGGTGAGACATAGCCCCTTGGCCCTCATCCATACCGCCCCCACCATCATTTCATATATGCCCCGCCTTGTTCTAGCAATGCCTCACAATTATCCCTCAGCCCTACCCTCATCCCAATATCCCGGAAAACCTAGCCTCCTCCCCAATATCCCACTTCAGCCCCCACTTCTGCATATAATTTCAGACCCCAGTTACCCCCAAATCCAAGACCTTTCTCTTGCATTTATGCTGACGTCTGGTCCACAATCCAGCCGAACTGTCTTTGGCTGATACGCCAGCTGCATCTTGAGATAAACGACCTCAGGACAGTGGTACATATGCTGGTAACCTCCAGACTGGATTACTGCAATGCACTCTATGTGGGGCTGCCCTTGTATGTAGTTTGGAAACTCCAGTTAGTCCAGAATGTGGCAGCCAGGTTGGTCTCTGGGTCATCTCAGAGAGACCATATTACTCCTGTATTGAAAGAGCTACACTGGATACGTTTCCTGGCAAAATACAAGGTGCTGGTTATAACCTATAAAGCCCTAAACGGCTTGGGCCCTGGATATTTAAGAGAACGTCTTCTTTGCTATGATTCTCACTGTCCATTAAGATCATATGGAGAGATCTGTCTGCAGTTGCTACTTGGGGACGGGCCTTCTTTCGTTGCTGCCCCGAAGCTTTGGAACACGCTTCCTGCTGAAATAAGAGCCTCCCCATCTCTGACAATTAAAAAAAATCTTTAAACACACATTTATTTACCCAGGCTTTTAATTAAATACTGTTTTAATTGTTTTAACTTTGTTTTAAAATATTGTTTTAAGGTTTTATTACAAATTGTTGTAATGTTTTAACTTTTTGCTGTCATTTATTTTAACCAATGTTGTTATTTCTTTTATCTCTTTTTAACTAATGTTTTAACTTTTCTGTTTTTGTTGTAAACCGCCCAGATGTATACGTTTGGGGCAGTATAAAAATATGATAGATAGATAGATAGATAGATAGATAGATAGATAGATAGATAGATAGATAAACTCTGGGGACAGGTGGCAGGAGGGAGGAGAGAGAGCTGCTTAGAGAGTGGAACAAAACAGAGTTCTTGTTTTTTTAAGGGTCCAGATGCACCTGCTGCACACAAAATCTCCAGTCACGTCATTAGCAGAAAAATTGTCCGTGGGGGTGGGTGACAGGTGGGGTGATGGTGGAGGGGGCAGCACTACCGACATGATCTGGGAGCTGCAAAAGGGAAATTAGACTCTCCCCCTCCTATTGTGAAACTTACCGGCGCATATTTCATGAGCCACACCTCCCACTCTAGACAGCCTGGCCTCAGGCCCAGTTCCCCATGCCACCAGTGGACCCAAGCATCCAAGATGCGCCAGGCTGATGGAGCCAAACTTACAGGGGGAGACAGACAGAATGTGGCGGGGGGGCTCACCTATATTTTAAACTGGACATGACCCCAGGGTCTGGTTTTGGGGGGAGGGCCCCCCTTTTTCTCTTACCCCTTTCTCCCAGAGGACACCCCATCCGCAGGTCAGCAAGCCATCCCTGGGAAACTTCTTCACACAAGCGTAGACAAGAGTGTGAAGAGTTAACATCCACAGGAGTCCCCCCTCCCGCACCGACCGCCTTTTCTGCCCACCCCCCCAGCTGTCTCTCAACCCTCCCTCAAAAGATCGCAGCATCCAAGAAGACACCCCACTTATGCCAGTTCGGTTTCAAGCAGGAAGAGGCAGAGAACGGGGGAGGGGGTCCCCCCCCATCCCATCAGGTACTTTGGAATTTATCCGGCTGTGTGCATGTATGTGTGGGGAGAATTTTTGAGGACTAGAGAGAATGAACTGGAGCGAATGGACTGTTTTGGGAAAACAGGAGCATTTTGAAGGTAGGCGGTGGGGGGGGCGGACTTGGGGAGGAACCCCCTCTTAACAAACCTGTCACCTTTGTTTCCCAGCTATTGCTAAATTGCCCTAGAGGAGCAGGAGTTTGAAGGAGGTGACTTACGGGACCTTTTGCCAGTATAAAAGGGTGCAAGTTTTTAAGTTGCACAGAATTCTTCATCACATAGGCTGGAAAGGTAGCTACATTTCCACTTCTAAATTACAGAGTGCGAATCCGCCTGAAAAGATGGTGTATTCTCCTTCTCATTGATTATCTCATTGATGCTGATCAGTGCTTTAATGTGTTTTAAATGGAAAACAAATGTTTTTTGCCATTAGGCCGTTATCTTTCTGCGGAAGCTAACGACATTTGCATTTGTAACCAGCTTGACTACTTGTGGAGCTGGCTTAGTGTATTTTTCAGCCGGGAGTTTCCCATCGGCTTCCTTTTGGCTATTTCCACCCCCATCCAAGTTCTGCTTGCTGGCTTCCTAGAGGTACCTGGTTGGCCAGGGTGGAAAGCAGGAGGCTGGGTGAGAGACAGGCTTCCTGCCTGCTGCGATGGGCCTCTTCTGATGTCTCCCATGCTGGGTCTGCCAATGAAATTTTATCCCAGCCTCTCTGCACACAAAGACACACACCTTGGCAATGGAGCAATATGCAAAATCATATTTAAAAGGAAGAAAAGAGGGATCAGGCGGGTGGCGGGGGGGGGAGAAAGAGAAAGTGTGAGTTTCTTGTTGATCATGAACCTTGCAGAGCTGTAGCAGGGAAGTCACTCTCTCAGCCTAAACTACCTGACAGGGCTGTTGTGAGAAAGTCCTTAACAGCTGTGTTAAAGCAAAATGCTACCCCAGGGCTCTGTGGTCGCCAGGAGTCGACACCGACTCGACAGGCACACTTAACTTTACAGTGCTCTAGCAAACCATAATTTAGCATAGCCTGAAATAGCTGGATGGCTGTGGATGACGGGAGTTGTGGTCCAACATCATCATGGGAGGAGAGCAGGTCTTGCAAGCATGAATTGTCCCCTTTGCTAAGCAGGATCCACCCTGGTTTGCATTTGAATGGGAGACTGCATGTGTGAGCACTGTAAGATATTGGGGCCACTCGGGGAAGAGCACCTGCTGTGCTTGCATGCAGAAGTTCCCAAGTTCCCTCCCTGGCATCTCCAGACAGGTCTGGGAGAGACTCCTGCCTGCAACCTTGGAGAAGCCGCTGCCAGTCTGTGAAGATAATACTGAGCTAGATAGACCAATGGTCTGATGTGGCAGCTTATGTTCCTGTGTTCCTACCGTATTCCACACAATGAATTCTGCTTATGCTAGTCATGGGTCAGGGAGTGGGGCAGGAGCCATGACGCAGGGCAATGAAAGGCTGCTTCCTGAGTGCTGGAGGTCCTGTTAATGGAGCATTTCCCTCTTGCAGCTAGGGCCCTTCTGGCTCTATGGTTCTAGAAAGAAAGTATGAACTTAAACACAGGATGCTGCCTTATATGGAGTCAAACTCTTGGTCCATCTAATTCACATTTGTCTGCACCAGGGGTTAAGAACATAAGCACAGCCCTGCTGGATCAGGCCCAAGGAAGCCCATCTAGTCCAGCATCCTGTTTTGCACAGTGGCCCACCAGATGCTGCTGGAAGCCACAGGCAGAAGCTGAGGGCAGGCCCTCTCTCTTGCTGTGGCTCCCCTGCAACTGGCATTCAGAGGCATCCTGCCTTTGAGGCTAGGGGTGGCCTATAGCCTTCCGACTCGTAGCCGATGATAGACGTCTCTCCTCCATGACGTTATCCAAACCCTTCTTAAAGCCATCCAGGTTGCTGGCTGTCACCACATCTCGTGGCAGAGAATTCCACAAGCGGATTATGCATTGTGTGAAAAAATACTTCCGTTTGTTGGTCCTAGATTTCCTGGCAATCCATTTCATGGGATGACCCCTGGTTCTAGTGTTATGGGAGAGGGAGAAGAATTTCTCTCTATCCACTTTCTCCACTCCATGTTCTCAAGCTCGGGTCCCCAGATGTGGTTCGACTGAACTAGATGGACCAAGGGTCTGCCTCGATAGGAAGCAGCTTCCTATGTTCCTATGATCCATGATTGGGAGCCTTTGATCTAGCAGGATGGCCCCACAATACAAGAAACAGTTCTGGGTCTTTCTAGGCACACAAGTATCAGGTCACATATCTTGGCCTGTTTTTGAAGTCAGATGGACTTGCATTTTTATCATCAGGAATTGATTAAGAAAAAAATCTATCAATAGCTCCCTCTAATCCTTCCAGGTCTATTTTAATAATGCCGACCTATTTTAATCAGTTTAATCAAGAGATCTGGTGTAAGCCAGCCTAATCTATACATCTGCGTGCTTTCATCTTCTCTAATCTCCTCGAATATCGGACTTAATGCCTCTGATCCCTTTTAGGCAGCTACCAGCCTGGTTTAATCTCATTTGCACATATGCATATTTTAATTTGCCTTTTGTTCGTCAGGCGATGCCAGTCTCTGTGTTTCTCTCTGCAACAGCAGCAAATTCTGGTGGTATGAAGCCTGCCTGATCTTTCCATGTTCTGCTCAGCACGGAGCAGCACGGTGTGTCTAATCCACATTAAGCAAACCTCAGATCCCGTCTCCTGAGACTCCCCGATAAGGGACTTTCCCAGGCCATCAATGCACAGTCGGCTGCAATATTTACTCAGTGTCATTCAGTTGAATTAAATCAGTTTTTAAAAAAACAAACACTTGGGATCAATTAAAAAGGTGCCTCGATGAACCAGGCAGGAAATTTTAAAACATTGTTGATTATTTTTAACACAAGCAAATGCAAAGATTGCTTTCTTTTCTTTTTGCTGTGTAAACTGGTTTTGAGATCTTTCTTTGCCGAAAAGCAGGGTACAGTTGTTTTCAGTAATAACTGTGGGTGGCACAGGCACTAGGGCCCATTCACACGATTAGGATGAGGGTAGGAGGAGTGTCCTACCCGGCTTTGGGAGTTGTGCGCACACTCGTTTTGTGATCATGTGCGAGGGAAACAGCAAGATCGGAGGGGGAGGAAGTGGTCGCCTGGGAGAGAGGCGCTGAGTCAGATGGCGTGGTCAAGCCCAGCAGCTCTCCCTCTTGGCCAAGGCTGGAGGAATCACCGTCTGACCCAGCTCCCCACACTGGACCCACTCTAATTCTAATCGTGTGAGCTGCTTTATTGTGCCAGAAGAGGCATCCCCTCTTTCATGTTATTCTCTTCTAAAAGAGAAGGCCTCTTCTACAAGAATGCTTGCTGTGATTCATGGGGGCATCATGTAAAAGGAAAGAGTGCATCTTCATCCATTTGTCAATGTGAGCCAGCGTGGTGTAGTGGTTAGAGTGCTGGACTAGGACCGGGGAGACCCGAGTTCAAATCCCCATCCAGCCATGAGACTTGCTGGGTGACTCTGGGCCAGTCACTTCTCTCTCAGCCTAACCTACTTCACAAGGTTGTTGTGATAAGAAACCTAAGTATGTAGTACACTGCTCTGGGCTCCTTGGAGGAAGAGCGGGATATAAAAATGTTAAAAATAAATAAAAATAAAATAAATATTATAAACATGTAAGGAGCCCTGCTTGATCAGATTAAAGTATCCATTCTCATTACATTGGCCAATCACATGTCTTTGGGAAATCCCCAAGTGGGGCTGGAAGGAAGCAGCCCTCTCCTGCTGTTATTCCCTCTAGCTACTGGTATTTAGAGGTAGACTGCCTCTGAATTTAGAGGCTCTACTTAGCCATCCTATGGAGATGGGGCTGCAGCTCCATGAAACTCTGGAGAACTGCTGCCAGTCAGTGTGGACGATACTGACCTAGATGGAGTGATGGCCTGACTTGGTATAAGGCAGCTAAGCTTCCTATGTCCCGACATGGTGAATAGCTGCTGACAGGTCCCTCTCATGGGGGAGGAGAATAGTCCCCTTTTAATGCCACCTAAGCCTGATTAGGTGGCACTGAATACTTTAAATACTTTATTTTGCCTCTCTTGAATCTACTGCTAACCAGTTTCATTTGTGTGGCCCTCATACTGAGGCAGAGGAAGAAAAAAATTGATTTTATTTATCTGCAAATTTATGCAAATTTAACCAGTTAATTAAATCAACTGAAATTCTTGCATTTAACCAGGTGACCTTTAGAGCACAAGAAATGCACTCTTGTTTCTTGGTTGCATGGGTTGGAGATTTCTTCCTTAAAGGAGGTGCTTCTGCATTGGGAATAGATTTCCACACTACCTCACAAAGGCTCAAAGCCACAATTAATTGTGAATGAGACCAGGTACAGCAGGTATTGGTGGTTTCAAGTTTGACGGGGTACAGAATCACACCCACGAGGTATAAGCTTTAAATGTTTAAAAGGACAGTTTGGCGTTTGGTTCTCAAAATTCTGCCAAGGGAAGTAGTAGCTGCATTTCATTTTTAACCAGAGGTGCTGTGTGGGACTCTTGCCCTCATTCTAAATATGTGTGGGGAGCTAAAGCATTTTAAGCATGCTGGGAGGTGCTTTCCTTTACTATACAAGATCTGAATCTTTAAAGCAGCCAGGTTGGTCTCTGGGTCATCTAGGAGAGACCATATGACTCCCATTTTGACAGATCTACACTGGCTGCCGATAAGTTTCTGGGCAAAATACAAGGTGCTGGTTATAACTTGGAATGCCCTAAATGGCTTGAGCCCTGGTTATTTAAGAGAACGCCTTCTTCATCATGAACCCCACTGCACACTGAGATCATTAGGAGAGGTCCATCTGCAGTTGCCACCGGCTCGTCTGGTGGCTACTCGGGGACGGGCCTTCTCCGTTGCTGCCCCGAAGCTTTGGAACACCCTCTCTGATTAAATAAGAGCCTCCCCATCTCTGACAACTTTTTAAAAGTCTTTAAAGATGCATCTATTCACCCAGGCTTTTAGCTAAACATTGTTTTAATAGTTTTAACATTGTTTAAAATGTTTTAAGGTTTGGATTGTTGTAGTGTTTTAACTTTTGCTGTATCATTTACTTTGTTTTAACTGGTGTTTTAATTTTTGTTGTCATTTATTTTAACTAATGCTTTAACTTTTTCCATTTGTTTGTATGCTTTGTTGTAAACCACCCAGAGACGTGAGTTTTGGGAGGTATAAAAATATGTTAAATAAAATAAATAAGGATCATACTCATAACCACAGGTTGATGAAGTTAAATGGGTGTGGCTAAGGAAAGGAGGTGGAGCTAAAAGTCCTGATAACTAACAATGCCTAGAAGAAAAGAAAAGAAAAGAAAGAATAGAAAAGGAAAAGAAAAGAAAAGAAAAGAATAACCACTCTAGCCAATCAGGGGACAAGTCACATGGAACCCTTTCCCTGGACAGGCTAGCTTTCTTTTCTTTGTGGGGGAGCATTCACCCATTGGAGACAAACCCCAGAGAGCCATTGCCAGTCAGAATGGATAATACTGAACCAATGTCTGACATTTAAAACAGCCTAGGGAGCAAGTGGTTATCAGTTCGAATCCCTGCTGATATGTTTCCCAGACTATGAGAAACACCTATATCTGGCACCAGCAATATAGGAAGATGCTGAAAGGCATAATCTCATACTGCGCGGGAGGAAGCAATGGCAAACCCCTCCTGTATTCTACCAAAGACAGTCACAGGGCTCTGTGGTTGCCAGGAGTTGACACCAACTCAATGGCGGAACTTAACCTATATATGTTTCTAAATTGCTTTGACATTCCTGACTCTCCAACCTCTCCAGAGTTTGCATTTCAGACGTCACAGGCTTGAGGGTTACTAAATTAAACTATCACCTGAAATCATAACCCTTGCTGATAGATTTTGAGGCCAGCATGCTACATAGTCAACCCCTTCAATCAATGCTTGTTTCCCCATAAAATTCTATATCTAAGCAAGTGGCGAAGAAGACTGAACTCTTATGTTGCATTTAAATTTGCTAGTCTTTAAAGACTACATGATTCTCTGTTGTCCCTCCCCCCAAATCTATCATAAAGAAAGGAAATATAATGTATATTAGAATGTTTGCAGACAAATTCAAACCAGGAGAATCTTCTCCTGCACAGTTCTTCCCCACTTCATTTTGTACGCATTGTCCTGTTAAATCGAAACATTCTTCAGATGCTGAGTTCTATGGAAGCTTCCAGGTCCTGTGTGAAATTCACACACAATCCATCCGGCCCTTAGGAAGGTCAGTAGTAGCTCGCTCTCTCCTCCTTTTGGTGCTGATATGACGCTCATTTAACCAATACCAGGGCAAAACCACAAGGTGGCAGCAGTCGTTCAGGTAGAAGTCTAGTTAAGATACCATCAGAAAGGCATTGCCAACTTTGGACAAAACAGAACTTTCCCTTGCTTTGTAAAGACAAAGAGGCACCTTTTTAACGTGGCAATTCTCTTTACTGAGCAGCGGGAGAGCAACTGGCCCTGTCCACCGCCAGCACAGTACCTCCAGTGACGGCTGCTGGTGTCTAGATAGTGGATAGAGAGAAATTCTTCTCCTTCTCCCATAACACTAGAACCAGGGGTCATCCCATGAAATGGATTGCCAGGAAATCTAGGACCAACAAACGGAAGTATTTTTTCACACAACGCATAATCGGCTTGTGGAATTCTCTGCCACAAGATGTGGTGACAGCCAACAACCTGGATGGCTTTAAGAAGGGTTTGGATAACGTCATGGAGGAGAGACGTCTATCATCGGCTACTAGTCGGAAGGCTATAGGCCACCCCTAGCCTCAAAGGCAGGATGCCTCTGAATGCCAGTTGCAGGGGAGTCACAGCAGGAGAGACGGCATGCCCTCAACTCCTGCCTGTGGCTTCCGGCGACATCTGGTGGGCCACTGTGCGAAACAGGATGCTGGGCCTCCTTGGGCCTGATCCAGCAGGGCTGTTCTTATGTTCTTAAGTATGTTCTATCTGAGGTTTGTTTTTAGACTGTGAGCCCTTTGGGGACAGGAGCCATCTCAGTTATTTATTTATTATTTCTCTGTGTAAACCACTTTGGACACTTTTGTTGAGAAGTAGTATATCGGTATTTGTTGTTGCTGCTTTGTTCCCCTGAATTTGGTGCCTGGATGTGGGTGGAAACGCTGAATCCATGGAGAGAAAGCAGGCTGGTCCTAGCTTAGCAGAGGGCTCTGTCACAGCAACTGGAACACAGCAAGCGGCCTTAGACTGAGTCAGAGCCCTAGTCTCTCTAGCTCTGGATTGTCTACACCAGTGTTTCTCAACCTTTTTGGAGTCAAGGACCGCTAAATTCTTCGTGCAGAGTTTCAAGGACCGCTACATTCTTCATGCGCAGTTTCCCGGACCGGCAGTTAGTAAAGGGGTTTCAAATCTATCTATCTATCTATCTATCTATCTATCTATCTATCTATCTATCTATCTATCAGACTTCTATACTGCCCAAAACTTCCATCTCTGGGCAGTTTACAATTAAAATAATATAAGCATTAAAATAATTAAATTTGGAATCTTTTGCAAACATGGAATATTAGGGGTTCTCAACCTTGGGTCCCTCAGTTAAACTCCCATAACCCCCAACCACAATGGCATTTGGCCATTATGGCTGGGGATTATGGGAGTAGAAGTCCACCAACGTCTGGATACCCAAGGTTGAGAACCCCTGAATCTAAAAGCCTGGGTGAACAAATTTGTCTCCAGTATGTCTTCAGTATGTGTGGGGTGGGGGTGGAGGTGCTTGTGATTACTCAATGGAGAGGGGATGTTGGGCCATTAGAAAAATTCAAAAGCTACATGGGGGCAATGAAAACAACGCACAAGCAAGCTTTTGAATCCCCCAAAATGCTTCATCAGGCTGGATGTCAAGCAAAGCAAAAAGGAGGTGAGGAGAGGAGAGCAGGGCAAGCTCAGTAGAGCCGGAAATCTACAGTTTAACCCTCTCATGATGGAGGTGGAGTTTTAGCAGGAGTTGTGTAGTCGCAGGGCAGGATCCAGACAACGTTAGTCACGACCACCCACTGAAATTAATTTAGTCATCTCTCATTTGTGTCAATGCTGCTTGGTCATGATCACCTGACTTGATCTGGATCCTGCTCTTAGATGTGCACTTTGTGAGGTGGACCTAATGAAACCCGTGCAGCTCCTCCAAAACTCGTTAAATTCGTTACATGGCAGGTGCTGGGAATGGGGTTTTTTTTAATGGTGAAAGAAAATGTGAAGAAGAGCGGTGGAGACCTGGCATTAAAAGAAAGGGGGTGATTCTGAGATGGCGGAGGGTGTGGGGTGTTGTAGTGGTAGATGCCTCATTTTCCTCGCTGGGGAGACGAGGCACTGTTCAGGGTGGGTGAGGCAATGGTGCACTGGACTGCACTCGGAAGGTCGCCTGGGTCCAAGAGCTGCCGCCACTGTGCTTGCGCACCAGAGTGTAGCAAGTGTTCCCCATCCTCTCTCACAATGTGCACTTCTGTGCCCCCCTCCCAACTCCCCTGCGGGAGCCAATCACACCAGCCTGCCTTTGGGGCCACGCAGCTCACGTGGTCCCACATGCTGCCCGCGCATACCTGCGAGGTGAGCCAAGGCGGCCCTCCTCCCTCCCTCCTCTGCTTAGCCCTCACCGCGGCATGATCCCGGCCAGAGATTGTCCCCCGCACCCGGCGAGGTCATAAAGGGGACCGCCGTCCTCCACCGGCGGTGCAGACCAGGGGGCTACAGGGGGCAGAGGGACCACAACACCCCACCGATGCAAGAGGGAAACAGCGTTCCCTCTCAAGGCGCCTCGACCACAATAGGCAGCTGGGTTTCAATCAATCAACCTTTGGCTGCAAACAATGAGCATGCAAGAACCAGCAGCCCTTCAAGTGGCAGCCCTTCAGGTGGCATACCTTCCACACCGCATACAGTTTGAAGCTGTAAAGATAGGGAATAAAATAGCTGTAGGAAGATCACAGCAGCACGTGGAGGCAAGGGACAAGAAGGTGATACTCTTCCTCTTCCGTACCATGTGCAAAATTGAGGAAGTGAGTGCCTTGATTGCAGTTGTTGGGGGGGGGGTTTGACTCCCAGTCAGGGACCGGCGCTCAACCCTTCGGGGACCGGCAGCGGTCCCCGGACCGGTGGTTGAGAAACTCTGGTCTACACTGACTGGCAGCAGCTCTCCAAGGTTTCAGGCAGTAGTCTCTCCCAGCCCTACTTGGAGATGCTGCCAGGGAGGGACTGAGCTTGGTCCAGGACCTTCAGCATGCAAAGCAGATGCTGTTCCGCTGAACTACAGCCCTATCCCCGCTCCACAGGGCAGAGAGACCTGGCCTCCTCCTTGTACTTTGCAACACACCATGCACAGGGCCGGGCTGGGGGCACTGAGAGGGCAGTGGAATGTACGTGGGGAGGGCACCAAGTTTTGAGCAGAATGGGTGGGAGTCGGGGTGCAGGGGTGCCCCGTGGGGAGGGCGCACCGGGAATATGCCCTGTTGCCCTGTGGGCCAGTCTGAGCCTGACCAGGCACATGGTTGATACTAGAGAAATAAACAACAACAATAACAACACATAAGCATAAGAAGATCCCCGAAGGAGCGGATCAAGGGGCCCACCTAAAATTGCTTTGACATTCTAGGCTATCCAACTTTTCCAGATTTTGCATTTGAGATGTCATGGGCTTGATGGTTACTAAACTACCACCTGAAATCATTCATTCATTCATTCATTCATCATATTTTTATACTGCCAAAAACTTACGGCTCTGGGCGGTTTACAATGAATAACCCTTGCCGAAGACTTCTGAGGCCAGACCTAGCCACCCCTTCAATCTGATGCTTGTTTCCCCCGAAAATTTCCATACCTAGCCAAGTGGCAAAGAAGACCTGGGGCGAACAACAGAGAATCTTGTGGTCCTTAAAGACTAGCAAATATAAATGCAGTGACCAGCCAGGTGCCTTCCTGGCAACGAGTATTTAGAGGTGGAGCTGCCTCTGAATATGGCAGCTTAGTTTAGTACTATGGCTAATAGTGCTTGACGGACCAATATCCAAACAGAGAACAAGCAAGCATAGGCTGCTGTTTGATTATTTTTATTCTACGTTTGGGGAGTGGTGCTGATATACAGAGGCAGGGAAAGGTTTCTCCAGTGCCTTTTAGGTATGGAGTCGGGAGTGTCTGTGTGAGACAGAGGACGGGGTGTCTGATCTTGCAAAGAATTATTCCTCATTCAGACCTTTCTGCAAGGGAACAGAGAAAGAGAGAGAAGGAAGAAATCAGTGAATAAGTGCATAGACAGAGGAAGAAACTGAAAACAGCAGGGGAAAGTTGGGCTGGAGGAGTGACAGTCTAGGGGTTCTTACCTTTGCCCCAATATCACGGCTCTTGGCCCTCAGCTTGTTGACCTGGGACTCTGCGATGTCGGCCCGCTCCTCAGCTTCATCCAGCTCATGCTGAACTTTCCGGAACTTGGCCAGGTTGCTGTTGGCCTGTTCCTCCTGCAGGGAAAGCAATGAGGAGGCGTTTTATTAAACCGGTGGGGAACTCTCTCCTTGTGGCGGGGAGAAAAGGTCTGGTGAGCAGTGTTCCCTCTAATCTTTTCCATCTATGTGTGGAATGAGTTTTGTTCTGGGCAGTCATCTCAAGGCAGTGTGTGCACACACATTCAGAGTGGGGCCTTCCTGATTCCGCCTGAGTGGGATCTAAAATTAACTGAGTGGACATCAAAAAGCTTGTGTGTGCGTGCACATGCGCACGCCTTAGAAGGAACACTGCTGGTGAGGTACAGCTGCTGTATGTCAGGAACAAATCAGCATCCTTGACAGGAGGCTAGTATGAGGGGGCTTGTGCAACCCATTGTTAATTCATGGAACTGCTTGCCACTGCATTTCCAAAAAGCAAAACCTTGGTGAGGCTGAGTGCAAGGCCTTCAGCTGTTCCTTAGCAGCCTTGGTCCAAATTACTTTATACGGTAGTAGGGCCATTATGTGGTAGCAAAAGGCCATTGTTGCTAGGGATTATGGGAGCTGTCATCCAACAACATCTGGGGACCCCCTTCCTTCGAGAGTAGCCGATGAGTCCCCGCCCCATACACGAACACTCTCAGATGGGGCCTTGCTCCCAGTCCCTTCTGCTTCAGAAGCCAGATGGAGGAACTAGACCTTTTAAGCAGCAGGATGCCACTCAGGAATGTCTTCCCAGTCAACTCAGCTCTGTCTTGACTTTAGAAAGCTGTCAGAAATTTTCCTATTTATGCATGGATTCAACAGTCGCTGTTAACAATTCCACTTCCTGCAGACATTCATTAATTCATTAGATTTCTATACCGCCCTTCCAAAAATGGCTCAGGGTGGTTTACACAGAGAAATAATAAACAGATAAGATGGCTCCCTGTCCCCAAAGGGCTCCTCACAATCTAAAAAGAAACATCAGATAGACACCAGCAACAGTCACGGGAGGGATGCTGTGCTGGGGGTGGAGAGGGCCAGTTACTCTCTCCCTGCTAAATAAAGAGAATCACCACATTAAAAAGGTGCCTCTTTGCCAAGTTAGCAGGGGTCATTTTATCGAATTGTATGCATGTTTTTAATTTTAATGGAATTGGGTGCTATGTTCTAGGACCTGGAGAGAAGAGCCAGCTATGAGAGGGCTGGAAGCAATATGTGGTCCCAAACAGGCAGGGGTCAGGTTCTAGAGCAGGCAAACAAGGATAATAAGGGATGGATAGAGAGCTGGTCTTGTGGTAGTAAGCATGAATTGTCCCCCTTTGTTAAGCAGGATCCACCCTGATTTGCACTTGACTGGGAGACTACATATTATTATTATTATTTTTACATTTATATCCCGCTCTTCCTCCAAGGAGCCCAGAGCACTGTACTACATACTTGAGTTTCTCTTTCACAACAACCCTGTGAAGTAGGTTAGGCAGAGAGAGAAGTGACTGGCCCAGAGTCACCCAGCTAGTTTCATGGCTGAATGGGGATTTGAACTCGGGTCTCCCCGGTCCTAGTCCAGCACTCTAACCACTACACCACTGCCAGATATTCCCCTTAGGGCAGGTCTGCTCAGCGTAGGCCCCCCAGCTGTTTTTGAACTACAAGTCCCATAATCCCCAGCCACAGTGGCCAATAGCCAGGAATTATGGGAATGGTAGAACATCTGCGGGAGGGCCGAAGTTGAGCAGCCCTACCTTAAGGGATGGGACCACTCTGGGAAGAGCACCTGCCTGCTTGCACACAGAAGGTTCCCAGTTCCCTCCCTGGCAGCATCTCCAGACAGGGCTGGGAGAGACTCCTGCCTGTAACCTTGGAGAAGCTGCTGCCAGTCTGGGTAGACAATACTGAGATAGATGGACCAAGGGTCTGACTCAGTATCTGGCAGCTTCCTATGTTCCTGTGTTCAAAGCCAGGCAGGGGTCAAGATCCGTTAGGGAAAGAGAACAAGAGCTTAGACTCCTTAGTCTTTGCACTAGAGACAAGCTGCTCAGACTGAGCTCCCAGACGAGGGCTTTATAGGGCCTGGTGGACAGGGAGTGGCAATTGGGTCAGCTGACTGGCTGCTCTGGCAGGCTGGTACTGCGGCCTAGACAGTGCCCTCGAAGCCCAGAGCTCTGTTTGCCAGGCTGTGGCGGCTCAGGCAACAAGGTGCCACAGCCTGGCTGCATGGCACTCTGGTTCTAGTCCCGCTGCCTCTCCTGCCCTATGGAGGGCAAGGTCTCATGGCAAGCTCTCAGAGACTTGGGCGGGGTGGGGGGAGAGGCTAGAAGATTGGCCACTCACCGCTTCTTCCGCCTGCCTCTTGTAGGCTTTCACCTTCAGCTGGAGCTTATCCACCAGGTCCTGGAGACGCACAAGGTTCTTCCGATCCTCCTCAGTCTAGGGTGAAGGAGAGAGGGAGGGAGGGAGGGACACAGCAGGAGTGAGGTCATCTAGCAGAGCTAGAAAACAGCCTTATGTTTACAGCTCTCTCTCTTCCTAACACAACTATGAGTTCTGTTTTTTAACTGTGAGATTTTTTAACCTATTGTAGACTAATCTCACACTTCTTCCTGAGTTGTTCCGGTCTTAAAAGACAGTGGCGATATTTTGTCATTGTTTCAGAACTGCGTGTTTGTGCTCTGGAACCCAGCTGGAGCCCTCAGTGGTCCAGTCTTTGAAATGGGGGGAAAACGTGTTGGATTCCAGTTCTCTAACATATTTCCCCTAGAATTTGCTTTGAAAATAATGCTTTGTTTTAGCAGTCGTCTATAAGGTCAGAGAACCAGAGATCAGTTTCTTGAAGCATTTGATGTATATAATGTTACATTATTTATTCATTTTAGGCATCCTTCTTAAGGTTTTAAGTGGGACAAGTTTTCTCTCAATTTTCTGGAACAAAATGGTACCTGGGATCTCAACTGTTATGATGTGCCATATTGTTTCCAAATCATAAAGTGATACATTATGTCATGGGACAAATGACATTCTATATTATCACATGTGATAAATAAATTTTGGAGCAAATGATTTTGCTATCAGTTCATTTACATAATTTTAGGTTATGCCAGATCACCATTCTGAGTCCAGGTAATTCTAGATCAGAGCTCCAACAACCAAGCCACTCGTAATCTGTAGAGACCTCGTGTGGTAAGTTGCTATGTTCTGGATACAACTGGTTCTACAATGGAAATGTCTTGTGGTTAGGTGAGATCATGTTCAAACCAAACTGAACCAGGTAGATTCTAAAATTTATAATTCATCATTCAAGCAAGATGCCTGTTAAAATAATAGGTAGACAAGAACAGCAAGCAACTGTACATCAGGGTCTCCGCAGTCCAGAACCAATACTGTTCTAGATACAGAGATGCTCAAGTCACGGCACCTGATAGGTGAGCTCCTTGATGCGCCTCTCACACTTGCGCATGCCCTTGACATTCTCCGCGTTGCGCTTCTGCTCCAGCTCCAGCTCGTTCTCCAGCTCCCGCACTCGGGCCTCCAGTTTCTGGAGCTGCTTCTTGCCGCCCTTCAGGGCCAGTTGCTCAGCTTCATCCAGCCGCATCTGCAGGTCCTTGATGGTCTGCTCCATGTTCTTCTTCATCCTCTCCAGGTGCGCGCTGGTGTCCTGCTCCTTCTTCAGTTCCTCTGCCATCATGGCCGCCTGCCCCGTTCAGGAGACAACAGAGAAATGCTGATAACTATTTCCAGTCTAACAATCCCATAATGCTCCTGTTTTCACCAAGAGGAGGGAGAGGTGGACTGAGGAGTCGGTTGTGAAGCAGTTATACAGGTGAAGATATCCCTGGCTCATGAATGTTTTCTTCCTGTGAATGTTTTCAAGGAAGGCCCCTCTCATAAGAACAGCCCTGCTGGATCAGGCCCAAGGCCCATCTAGTCCAGCATCCTGTTTCACACAGTGGCCCTCCTCATCCCAGCATGCCCCTGACCACCATAGAGAGGATGGCTACTTCCTCTCAATGAACCAAAGGAAAGGGGGATTCTGGAATACACTCATGTCAGCTTCATTGACCATGGCCCTTCTTGTGAGGGGGTGGAAATAGGGATCGTGCTTTTGTAGAGCAGAAGTATAAGGCCTGTAGAGCAGAACTATAAAGCCTCTGCTCCTAAATAAGCCATACAGAAGTAACTCCTGCTTTTCCACCTTGTGTGAACTTATGCACCAGAAGTGGTGCTTTCAAGCTACCTATGCATTAGAGCTGGTGCTTCTCTAAGAAAATGTTCCCTGTTTCACTCACATCTGTGATGGCTTTCTTGGCCTTCTCCTCGGCATTCCTGCACTCCTGCACGGCCTCCTCTACCTCTGTCTGCAGCTGGGACAGGTCAGACTCCATCTTCTTTTTCTGGTTGATAAGGCTGGTGTTCTGCATAATGCAAAAAGAAAATACAGGCAAGGGATTTTTGTCCTGCAGCTCCAGACTGATTCCGATGGAGCGCTTGCATGGTAGAGAAGATGGTGCCTGGCCTCAAGAGACTATGAAGGCTTCCCGGCTTCCCAAAGAATGGCCCCGGACATGGATGGGGAAGGCGTGGCTTCACTCTGTCTCTTAACCTGAGGTAGAGGCGAGAGTACGGCACGCTGGCCATGCATGCACTTCACCCTGGTCACTTAGAAGCCCCACTCCAAATCAGGTAACCACCCCAGAAGAGAAACTGAGCTTTTTTTCTTTTTTCTTTTAGGTTAAGCATAAGTACTAGAGAGGAATTAGGCAAGATAAAAGGAATAAAGAACAAATGATATGGAAATAATAGAAGAGTTCTGCCAAGAGCCAGTTGCAGGACTAAGAGAACTGAGAGAGAAGAGCTGGTCTTGTGGTAACAAGCATGACCTGTCCCCTTAGCTAAGCAGGGTCCACCCTGGTTGCAGATGAATGGGAGACTTGATGTGTGAGCACTGGAAGAGACTCTGCTCAGGAGATGGAGCCGCTCTGGGAAGAACAGAAGGTTTCAAGTTCCCTCCCTTGCTTCTCCAAGATAGGGCTGAGAGAGATTCCTGCCTGTGACCTTTGAGAAGCTGCTGCCAGTCTGTGAAGACAATACTGAGCTAGATAGACCAATGGTCTGACTCAGTATATGGCAGCTTCCTATGTTCCTAACTGGGCGGGCTTATCCCCTCTGGGCTCTTAAAGTCTCTGTTTATTTTACATAAGCCCTGCCTTTGAGCCATGTGGAGAAGGATAGCCCACTCAGATGTCCTCTAATACAGCCCCAGAGAAACATGTACCTGTGTACAGCGTACACCTGTGCACACGTACAATCCTATGTCTGAATAGGGTTGTGGTGACCGGCTGGTCCTCCTCGGTGCCGGATGCAGGGTTAGCCAGTGCTGAGCTCAACTTGACGCAACTTTCTTTTTGAGGGCCTGTGCTTGTCTCTCACACAACCCCAATGTTCACCTGTCAGCCTGTGACAATGCTATATTCTACTGGGTAAGACAGGGGTTCTGAAATGTGGGTCCCCAGATGTTGTTGGACTACAACTTCCATCATCTCCGACCAATACGGCCATCAGCTGAGGATGATGGGAGCTGTAGTCCAACAACGCCTGCACGACACGTTTCAAAACCTCTGAGGTAAGGTATAATTTGCCCGCTCTGGTCCTTGGCTGACACCCTCCCCAACACTAGTCAATGCTAAACTTATACTACAGACCACTCTGAGGCAGCAGTAAACCGCTGGATTCTGTTTGCAGGGAAATTCTGAGGTAAACCATGATTTCTGTTTAGAAGGTTTGAGAAAACCACCACGGGGTTATATTACTCAGCTGTTGATATTGCCACAAAAGGGTGTCTGAGGGCAATTCTTATATTATATTCTTATATTTCCAGTTGGGCTGCACCCATGGTTTAAGAACACGGGTTGTCTCTCTTCTGTGGCCCCTCTTACTTGGGAGTGGAGAAGCTGGACCCTTTCGCTGGCTTCTATCAGTTCCTGCTCAGCCAGTTTCCGGGCACGTTCGGTTTGCTCCACCACCGTTCGCAACTCCTCCAGCTCCGCTTGTAACAGGTTGTTCCTCCGTTCCACGATGGCAATGTTTTCTTTCAGGTCCTCATTAGCTCTGACAGCATCATCCAGTTGAATCTGGGTATCCTGGGGGGGAAAGTGGGGGGGGGGACAAGAGAAAACTGAAGGTGACCCCACAGTACCATCTTGCGGGAGAAACGTGAAAGGACTTCCAAACCAAATTCTGTAGGAGTACCTTGGGGAAATGACTTGACTAGCAAGCCAGAGGTTGCCGGTTCGAATCCCTGCTGGTATGTTTCCCAGACTATGGGAAACACCTATATCGGGCAGCAGTGATATAGCACGATGCTGAACGGCATCATCACATACTGGGCAGTAGATGGCAATGGTAAAGCCCTCCTGTATTCTACCAAAGACAACCACAGGGCTCTGTGGTCGCCAGGAGTCGACACCGACTCGAGGGCACACTTTACCTTTACCTTACCTTGAGGTAGCCCTGTAACGTTTTGACTTGCTTCTGGGCCTCAGCTGCTATGCGGTTGGCGTGACTGAGTTGGATCTCCATCTCGTTGAGGTCACCCTCCATCTTCTTCTTTACTCTGAGGGCCTCATTGCGGCTGCGGGTCTCGGCGTCCAGCGAGGTCTGAAGCGAGTCCACCACCCTCAGGTGGTTCCGCTTGGCTTGCTCCATCTCCTCATCCTTCTCAGCCAACTTCCGCTCAATATCAGCCTTGATCTGGTTGAACTCCAGCTGTGCCCGGAGGATCTTGCCTTCCTCATGCTCCAGAGAGGCCTGAAGTGTAGGGTAATATTAGGCAGAGGGAGAGAACAAAATGGCAGAGCAAATGAATGACCAAACGAAGAAAGTTTGGACATAGTTATGGGAGGGTACAAGGAATTTTACCTCAGAATGTGTGAGGAAAATGTTATTTGCTACACACACATACACACGCCCCCTTTCAGGGAATTTTCAGTCACAATAAATTCCCTCAGCCTTCCTGAGGAAAACAATGACATTGGCTGCCAACAGAATTCCCCAAGTGGTTGCCGGAAATAGTGGGAGTAATGCTGGTGCTCACCCATGTGATTCATTGATTTAGTTTTTTCAGACCCCATATTTTCATAACATTTATTGTGTGTTTGATTGCTCATATAAAACTTTAATGCTTATGGGCCCACTTATAGGGAAGGTATTTTCCTGTGTGAGAGTGAGGCGGAGATTGTGCTCACGAGGGTGGGGCTTCTATTGGCCGGGGGATGGTGGAGGAGCCTGTATCCACCATCCACCACTTACATGCAACATGTACCTAAAGGCTGGGAGGAGGGTGAAGGAATGTGAAGGAAGGAATGTGAGGTAATGAGGGGAGAAAGGAAGGACTGAAAGAGAACTGTGGACTTTCCCAGCTTGCCTTGGAGAGGCAAGCTGGAAAAGGTATGGTGGAGAATCCAGTTCGGGGATAATGCAGAATCATGACCTAGCAGGGGCGACCCTTCCATGAGGCAGGCTGAGGCTGTTGCTTCGGGTGTGGGTGTGAGGAGGGGCTCAGAAGGCAGCAAGTACTGCCCCCCCCAACACTGCCGCCACCAGAGGCACACCTGCCTGCAGATGGGAGGGCGTCACATTGTTCTTTACTTCAGGTAAGGCTGCACAGCTTTGGCCCTCCAGGTGTTTTTGGACTACAAATCCCATGATCCCTGGGTATTGGCCACTGTGGCTGGGGGTGATGGGAGTCATAGTCCAAAAAACACCTGGTAGGGCCAAAGTTGTGCAGTTCTGACTATAGGCAGCAAAATGTCTTGGACCAGCCCTGTGACCTAAGCCCCTCCTCACCTCAGCCTCCTCCAGAGCTGACTGGAGCTCCAGCTTCTCGGCCTCTAGCTGCTTCCGGATCTTCTCCAGCTCGTGGATGCTCTTGCCGCTGGCTCCAAGCTGCTCAGTGAGATCCGAGATCTCCTCTGCCGGGAGAAATAAAAGAGTCAGGTTACATCCAGGCTCAGTGGCCCACTGTCAGATTCTCAGCCATTCACAGGGCAGGGGCAGGAGTCACAGCAAGGCCTCAGCCGCTGGAGAAGGAAGACTCACCTTGCAAGTTCTTGTTCTCCCTCTTGAAGGTCTCCAGATGCTCCAGCGACTCCTCGTAGGCGTTCTTCAGCTTGAAGAGTTCGGTGCTGAGTGAGCGGGCCTCCTTTTGCGAGGACTCCAGCTCCGTCTGGGACTCTTCGAACTTCTGCTTCCACTCGGACAGGAGCTGGGGTTGTCAATATAGAGAGAATAAGGTCTGGGAGCAGCTGGTTCTGTGGGGCTCTATGGCCGTTATTTTCAAAGTGGGCCATGGGTCTCGCTAAACAGCGGCTAGGGGAGGAGGAGAACATGGTTTCTATGTTCTGACAGGGCTCAGAGGTGGAACCAGTAACCTCCTTTCATTCCTTAAGGCAGGAATCTTCAAACTTGTGTTCTCAGATGATGTTGGACTATGACTCCCATCGTCTGGAGTTGTAGTCCAACAATGGCCTTTGGTCATTGTGGCAGGGGACAATGGGAGTTGTAGTCCAACAACATATCGGGAGCCCAGATTTGAGAGCCCTTGTCTTAGGGCACTTTTCTCTCTCCCTTTTACCTGTCCCTGCTCTGGAATCAGGGTGTAGGGGTTCCCCTACAAATGACAGAAGGGATGGGATTTATTCTGGATGAGGTCCCGGACGAGACCAGCCTCTCCAGGTCTCAGGCAGAAGTTCTTCCCAGCCTTGCTATCTGAGATCCTTAAAAAGGGTGGGGGGAGGTGGGAATTGAACTGGAGACCTCTTTAAAAAATATGTTTAATGTAGTTATGTGCAACAGATGTGCTCTATCTTCCACTAAGCTATTGGTCTTCTTCTGCTATTGGTCTTTTTCTGCTGCGTGCGGACTCACATATGGGTCAAAGCCTGACCTAAGGTGGGTTGCACCAATGGCATCATCACCATTTTTTTTTTAAAAAGAGAGAAGCGGAAAGGCAGACCAATCAGAGGCAAAGGAGGACAAAAAGGTGGCAGCCGCTGCTTGTCACACACAGGTGAGAAAAGCGGCAACTGCCAAAATTCCCTCTTTATACAGTGATGAAGGTGGTGCAGAAGCGCCTATCAGCTCCTTTATATCTGGTCCCTAGACTAAGGAGAAAGATGAACATTGGGTCAAAAAATGAAGTGGGTCCCATGTTGCAGGTTGGCTCTGAGGTCCAAAGAAGTTGAAAGCTACCTCCCAAAGTTACTTTGCCTTTATTATACCGGAGAGGCTCAAAATGTCTGCCCTTGACTTGAGAAAGGCCGACCATGACGGAGTTGCAGAAGTATCCTATGTGACCTGCTGTCACTAGGCAGAGCCAGTGTGCTCACAACATCTGCATGACTTGCTGTCACCATAGATTATTGGGGTGTGTGTGTGTGCAAAGGGCTGACTTTGTCCTGAATCTACACCCATCCATTTTATTGGGTGATCCTGAGTTCTAGAACTAGGAGAGAGGGAGAAAAAGTTCTCAAACACTCACTTTGTCCCGGCTTAGTTACTTTTTTCTAAACTCAGAAGCCCAGACTCCAGTCTCTGTATACCTCTGCTTCCTCCGTCATCCCTCTCTGCTTTTTTGCTTTCCCTCTTCCAAACTGACAGTTCATACAGCAGGGGTTCTCAAACTTGATTCCCCAGGTGGTGTTGGACTACAACTCCAATCATCCATCACCAATGGCGATGGATGATGGGGTCTGTAGTCCAACACCCTCTGGGGACCCAGTCCTCTTCCCCCAGTTCCCCCTCTCTTCGCAGCGTACTTTGTCGAAGTTCCTCTGCTTCTTGTCCAGGGCAGCCGCAGCCGCGTTGGAACGCTCCACGTCCACCATGAGGTCCTCGATCTCGTTCTGCAGGCGGTGCTTGGTCTTCTCCAGGGAGGAGCACTTGGCGTTCACCGCCTCCACCGCCTCCTCGGCGTCCTGCAGCCGCTGCGCCAGCTTCTTCCTGGCACCCAAGGGGCAGGGGTGACAGCAAGTCAGTCACCAAGGAAGGCGCACAAGGCCACTGCAAAGCAGGTGTGGACCAGGGGGGCCACTTCCAGGGCAGGAGGGATAGGAAGCAGCTTTGCTGTTCTGCTTTTGGGGGTGAACGCAAGCTTAGTGGCTCTTGAGGGAAATGGAAATGAAGCACAGGGAGGGAAGTTGAAAGGAAACTGAAGGACAGAGGGGTAAAAACATAAAGGACTAACGGGCAGGCAGGAGAAGAAGAGAAAGGAATCTAAAAAGTGGCCAAGAAAGAAGGTGAGGAGCCTATAAGGCACGATGTGGCTGGGGATGATGGGAGTTGTAGTTCAACAGCTGCTGGAGAGCCAAGGTTGCCTATCCCTGCCTTGGGGGGAAAGGCTGGGCTGAACAGCCAGCTTGTGACGGGTCCAGTCTTGAGAGGATAATCGCCCAGGCTCCCTCACTTACTTGGCCTCCTCCAGCTCCTCCGTCCTCTGGATGGCGTCGGTCTCATACTTGGTCCTCCACTGCGCCACCTCAGAGTTGGCCTTGGAGAGCAGGCGCTGCAGCTCCGCTTTGGCCTCCGTCTCCTCCTCGTACTGTTCCCTCAGCAGGTCGCAGTCATGGCGGGCCGACTGGAGCGCGTGTGCCAGAGCATTCTTGGCCTGCAGGGAGGGGGGCAGTCATATGCTCGTCTCAGCGGCCCTCCATCTCAACCTGACACTTGTGCTTCTTTTGGGGTCCTGGAAATCCCCCCTCCCGCCCAGCCCACCACTCCGCCACAGTCCTTGCCTTAGTTTCTTCTTCCAGTTGCCTCTTCAGATCTTCCAGCTGTTGGGTGTAAGTCAGCTTTCCTCGTGTGAGCTGGTTGATCAGACCTTCCTTCTCATCCAGCTGGCGGGATAATTCCCCTAAGAAGAAGAAGAATAGTCACTCAGTTGCTTTGTGGTGGAAGACGCCGTTATCTCTGGGAGAATCCCATGGCCTCTGGGGAAGTGTTTTTTGGGTAGGTTTCATCTAAGTGGGCGACCATCTTGGACAGGGCCCAAAGGGATTCAACTGGCAAGCTGTCCTCTCTGTCCCTGGGGAGGCTGGGCTGGGCCTTTATTGGGTCATTGCGGACTCAGTACAAATTCTGTAAAATGGCACCACCAAAGTGCCATTTTGTAGATCTTGTAGGCCAGGTTTTATAGGACTTGCTTTGTTTTCCCTCTGGGGGAGATTTTGGGCCAGGAGGAGGGTTCAGGCATCAGCTCAATTTCTGGAAAATATAAAGATTATGACTGAATGCTGTACACCAAGGGCTCTCAAACTTTGGGTCTCCAGAGGCTGTTGGACTACAAATCTCATCAAAGGCTTTCCTTCTTTCAAAACCACAGTCCATATGGCAGGGATTCTCAAACTTGGGTCCCCAGATGGTGTCAGACTACAACTCTCAACATCCACAGCCATTGGCTATGGATCATGGGAGTTGTAATCCAAAACCATCTGAGGAATCAAGTTTGAGAACTTCTGCTGTATGAACTGCCATTTTGAAAGAAGGAAAGACAAAAAAGGAGGGAGGGATAATGGAGGAAGCAGAGATATACAGAGACTGGAGTTTGGGCTTCTGAGTTTAGAAAAAAGTAACTAAGCCGGGACAAAGTGAGTGTTTAAGAAAATTCTCTCTCTCTCTCTCTCTCTCTCTCTCTCTCTCTCTCTCTCTCTCGGTTCGAGAACTCAGGATCACCCAATAAAATGGATGGGTGAAGACTCAGGACAGTCTGACAACCCTTTGCACACACACACCCAATAAAGGGATACCTCTGAACTTAGGAACCAGTTGCAGGGGAGTAACAGCAGGAGAGAGGGCATGCCCTCAACTCCTGCCTGTAGGCTTCCAGGGGCATCTGGTGGGCCACTGTGCGAAACAGAATGCTGGACTAGATGGGCTTCCTTGGGCCTGATCCAGCAGCGCTGTTCTTATGTTCTTAATTTATGGTGCTCACTACCACAAAATGTAGTAGTAGTAATAGTAGTTTAGATGGCTTTAAAAAGAGATTAGAAAGTTTGTGGAGGAGGAGAGGTCTCTCAGTGGCTATTAGCCATGATGGCTAGATAGAACCTCCATGATCAGAGATAGTCCACCTCTCTCAATACCAATTGCTGGAGAGGAACAGCAAGGGGGCGCTGTTGCCTTCTTGCCCAGCTCCTGGGCTTCCTGGAAGCAACCAGTTTCCCGTTGTGGGAAATAGGGGGATGGATAAAATGGGGTGATCCAGCAGGACTTTCCTTATGGATTCTTGTGATAAGGATCGGGAAGGAATACTGTGAAGGAGGGAAGGAGGAGCAGCACAGGGCAGGGGGAGCCAATTCCCCCACCCCACGGTCTCTGGGCTCACCGTTCTCAGTCTGGAGCTTGGCTCGCTGACTGGTGAGGTCATTGACCATTCGCTGAGTCTCTTCGGCCTTGGTCCGGTGCTCATTCATTTGGTCTTCAAAAGTGCGGCACATCTTCTCCAGGTTGGCCTGGAATGAACCAAACAAGGAGAGGAGGCGTGGATGAAGATACAGATGTGGGGCTTCAAAAAGCACCAAGGGAGAGGTGGATGGGTGAGGAAGACAATGGATATTTAGAAGGAAGGAAGGAAGGAAGGAAGGAAGGAAGGAAGGAAGGAAGGAAGGAAGGAAGATCAAGGAAAGCTTTTTGTATAATTTTTAAAAAATGAAAGAGCAAGGCCCAGTTAGATGTAGGAAT
Organism: Hemicordylus capensis; assembly: GCF_027244095.1. Lineage (NCBI taxonomy): Eukaryota > Metazoa > Chordata > Lepidosauria > Squamata > Cordylidae > Hemicordylus > Hemicordylus capensis. The sequence continues at coordinate 5,051,598 of NC_069662.1, read as the reverse complement.
TGTTTAATTTAGGAATGGAAGGCTCCATGAATGGAAGGTACTGGCTCCAAACTCAGGAACACAGGAAGCTGCCATCTACTGAGTCAGATCATTGGTGCATCTAACTCAGTATGGTCTATTCTGACTGACAGCAGCTCTCCAGAGCTTCAGTTAGGAGTCTATCTCAGTCCTACCTGGAGATGCTGTCAGGGATTGAACCCAACCTGGGAGCTTCTGCATGCTAGGCAGACACTCTATCAATGAGCTATGGTCCCATCCCAAACTTTGTCCCCTTCCCAGCTTCATATCCTCCCCGTTCCCCAAACGTCGTAACTTTAGCTCCACTCTCAAACACTGACATCACTGCCTTCCTTACTCTGCTCCCAATTGAGCCCCTCCTCTCCCTCAAGCATGTATTAGAACCTTGGCTTTCATCAGCTGCTCCATATTGGAGGTGACGTCATCCAACTCCAGCTTGAACTCGCTCTTCTCCTTCTCCAGCTTCTGTTTCACACGCTGCAGGTTGTCGATCTGCTCGCCCAGCTCTGCCACTGAGTCGGCGTGTTTCTTGCGCAGGGCCGCTGCCGTGGCATCGTGCTGGAGCGTGGCCTCCTCCAGGTCTCGACGCATCTTCTGGAACTCAGTCTCCCGCTTCTTGTTCAGCTCGATCTGCACGGAGGTGGCTCCGCCCGCCTCTTCCAGCCGCTCGCTGATCTCCTCCAACTCCCGCGAAAGGTCCGAACGCTGCTTCTCCACCTTGGCCCGGGCCGTGCGCTCCGCCTCCAGCTCCTCTTCCAGCTCTTCAATCCGCGCCTGCATCCAAAAGGAGGAAGCCATTCCTTTAGGAACATCTAGAGAAGCACATTCCAGTAAATGCTCCATTTCAAAAGACCATGCTTAGATCCGATATCCTAAAGCAGACCTGCTCAACTTTGGTCCCCCAGTTGTTTTTGGACAACAGCTCCCAGAATCCCCAGCCACAGTGGCCAATAGCCAGGGATTATGGGAGTTGTAGGCCAGCATCTGCAGGAGGGCCAAAGTTGAGCAGGCTTGTCCTAAAGACTACTGTGGAGATGTGAAGGGTAATATTACCTGGATTTCGAGCAACAGATGTTCAAAGAACAATTAGTTTTGCAAAAGTAGGACCTATTCATCTCTGCCCAGAAATGCTGGGTTCCAGCCATCATTTTGATCCAGAGCTTAGAAGAAATCTTGTCACTGAGGTTCATATGCATCTTCATTTGAGCCAACATGCCCCCTCCCTCCACCCAGCACAACACATTTCACGGACCCAGTTGGTGGGAATCGAAAATGGGGGAATGTCCGCCATTGTGGGGAGCAAAGGCAAAATGGGGGTGTTTTATCTGTGATGGCAGCACTCTTCCTGGGGCTTGGCAGCTCCCATTTTATTTCCCATAAGCCCCCAAGAGCAGCACTGCATCATTACATGGCACTGTCCATAGGTGACTTCTAGGGATTTAAAATGGTGGCTGCCCTCTCTCCAGAGTCAAGCCAAAAGTTCTCCAACTCAGGCTGCAAGTTCTACCACTGCAAATCTGATTCTCCTGAGTTCTCCAGTTCAAGAAGAATTCTCCAAGTTCTCCAAATTCAAGCTAGAAGTTCTCCACTGAGTACTTCCGGCTCAGCTTTAAAAAATACACCCAGCCCTGCCCTCCACACTTTACCTGGAGCTCTTTGAGCTTCTTCTGCAGCTGGATGCCCAAGGCTTGCTCATCTTCAATTCTAGCATTCAGCGCATTGAGCTCAAAATCTTTCCTGGGGGAGAAAAGAGATAATTTGGATCCAGCAAGGGAGCGGCTTGCAGACCTGTGCAGGTCCCATTTGTAAAAAGGCTGCGGAGTTGATTGTACAAGAAAACAACCTACTTTTTCAGCTTCTCATCCAGCTGTTGCTTGTCGTTCTCCAAATCCATGATGCTCTCTTGGGTCAGCTTCAAGTCACCTTCCAGCTTCCTCTTTGCCCGTTCCAGGTCCATCCGAATCTTCTTTTCTTGCTCCAAGGAGCTCTCCAGCTATTGAGCAAGAGAAGTAAGACATTGCTACCCTAAGCAAGACATTTCTACCCAAGTTTCTTTCCCCACCGGATACAAGGTCCTCCTTTCAATGAAACTAAAAATTGGACCAGCCTGGCGGCCCAGGGCCCAGGCTAAAGTACTTACGTCGTCCACCTGTTGCTCCAGCTTGAGCTTGGCTTTTGTGAGGGTGTTGACCTTGTCTTCCTCGGCTTGTAGGTCATCCAGAGCTTGCTGGTGGGCCTCCTGCAGAGCCTTCTTTTCCTTAGTCAACTTGACAATGATCTCATCCAGGCCAGCCATCTCTTCTGTGAGGTTCTTAACCTGTGGTCAAGTCACAAGTTAGGGCACGGGTTCCCAACCTTAGGTGCCCAGATGTGGTTGGACTAGAACTCCCATCATCCCAATCTCCACCCACAGTCCAGACAACATCAACAAAGCTTCTTGGAGTCTTGGCAAAGAATTTTCGCCTCAACAAGTGTTGCCTTCCTTTCTCAACCCTTACCTTATTCTCTGTGGCGTGCTTCTCTTTTTCCACCTTAGCCAGGGTCAGCTCCAGGTCGTCAATATCCTTTTTGAGCTCAGAGCATTCATCTTCTAGCTTCCGCTTCTTGGCCGTCAGCTCGGCGTTCATCTCCTCCTCGTCTTCCAGCCGCTCAGTCTGTTCTTTCACCTTTGCCTCCAACTGGATCTTGTTCTTGATCAGCTGGTCGCAGCGTTCTTCAGCATCTGCAAGATTGTCTTGCTCCTAAGGAAGAAGTAAGAGAACGGGAAGATCAATACACACAAGCTTCTCCCCTTCTAAGTTTGCTTTGCTTTTGGCTTTCTGTTTTATTCTCAGCTCAGGCCAGTTTTTCCTTGCCTCGGGGAGCTTGACATAATCAAATTTCAACACCCATGTCCTGATGCCTTGAGGCTGCAAAGACTCCCCATAACTTACTGCTTGAACTTGCAATTGTAGGTCATTCTTCTCCTGCAGAAGAGAGACCATCTTTTCCTCCAGCTCTTTCCGACGCGCCTCCGATTTTTCCAGCGCTTCCTTCAACCTGCCAAACTCCTCTTTCATGGCCAACATCTCCTTCTCCGTCTCTGCGCTCTTCAGCAGGGGCTTGATCTTGAAGTAGAGCCTCATCCAGGGCCAGTTTTTCACCCCCATGAAGGCCCGGATGTTGTACTGGATCACCAGCAGGGATTCCCTGCAAAAAAAGAAACACGTGTTGTGTGAAGTACAACAAGAAAATACAGAAACCACAAAGTAGAAGATGAGCCTTCCTTGAGCAAACACATCACTCCCAAACAGAAAGGCAGCAAACGCAAATCAATCCCTATAAACAAGACTGTATTGACTTTGCAGCTCCACAATCGCACTGAGCTGTTTGAACAATGGCAGGAACAAACAAAGGTTCCACAAGCATGGATTAATTTTGTGTGTGTTACGTCCATGAATTCCATTGCATGTGGCCCCCCTTGTTACTCCTCCTCATCCAAGCCTCCTGGTAGCCATCTGCAATCAACTGCTGCAATTGCTGCTACCGCCAATATTTATATACTGCTGTCAACAAAAGTTTCCAAAGCAGTTTACATAGAAAAATGAATAATAAATACACAAGGCCTTAAAGCACACGAAGAACATTTCATGCAGGGTTCTCAAAGTTGGGTCCCCCATATGTAGTTGGACTTCAGTTCCCATCATCCCCAGCCACAATGGCTAAGGCCATGATGGGAGTTGTAGTCCAACAATATCCGGGGACCCAGCTTCGAGAATCCCTGATTTAATGCATTTCTGGTTATTTTGGCTTTCCCAAATGACAGGGAAGGGGAAGCAAACTAAACGTACTGGGGATAGTGGTGAAGCATTGCCAGTGCCTTTCCCGTGCACCGATATTTATCTGTTTACAAAATGGCTAAACCTGATTATTGAGGACTATTGAGGATATTTAATATTGAGGCTATTTTTAAAAAAATCATCTTATTTGGATGCCAAACTGGTGTCCATGAGGAGCAGAGGACACTAGTCTGGTATTCAACAACTTCTCAAGGTGGTGTACACAAAAAACAGCAATAGTGGATTAACACACACAAAATCTCAATACGTCAACAAAATTTCAGTAAATGCTTAACAAAGCCAGCAGGAATCTGCAGCAGGTATGATCTTCCAAAGGCATAGCAAAAGAGCAGTGCCTTTACTTGTTTGCAAAATGACTAGAACCAGGGGTCACTCCATGAAATTGATTGCCAGGAGGTCTAGGACCAACAAACGGAAGTACTTTTTCACACAACGTGTGATCCTCTTGTGGAACTCTCTGCCACAGGATGTGGTGACAGCCAACAACCTGGATGGCTTTAAGAGGGGTTTTGATAACTTCATGGAGGAGGGGTCTATCAACGGCTACTAGTTGGAGGGCTAAAGGCCACCTCCAGCCTCAAAGGCAGGATGCCTCTGAGTACCAGTTGCAGGGGAGTCACAGCAGGAGAGAGGGCACGCCCTCAACTTCTGCCTGTGGCTTCCAGCGGCATCTGGTGGGCCACTGTGCGAAACAGGATGCTGGACTAGATGGGCCTCCTTGGGCCTGATCCAGCAGGGCTGATCTTAGGTTCTTATGACATCAGTGAGGCGGTCAGTTTTGAGCAGCCCGAAAAGGGCATTCCAGAGTTTGGGGGCTGCCCCTGAAAAGTCGCTGCTCCTCGTGGATACCAGTTTGGCATCCAAACTAGGCAATAAGAAGCCTGTTCTCCACAATCACACTCACAAATACTAAGCATCCGGCAGGAAACAACCTACTTCCGTTCCATGATCTTCCGGAATTCTATCCTGGAGAGGACCCCGCGGGATTGGGCCTGGATGCGGGTGATGATGCGAGAGAGGCGCTCGTCCCTCATCTCCTCCAACATCCCCAGGAGACCCGCTTTGAAGAACACCTGGGTGGAAAGAGAGACTTTGAAAGATATTGGTGCCCCCTAGTGGCTGAAGCCAGAGCTAGTGACACACCATCGCCCTCGCCCTGTGGGAGTGGCTCCCTCTGACTCCGCCTTCCTCTCACCTTGGTGTGCCCAAATTTGTACTGGTTGTGGTCGATATCTAGAGAGCTCAGCAGCTTCTCTGCCCCTTTCCTGCTGTCGATGAACTGACCCTCGGGGATGGCGGCTGGGTTCAGGATACGGTACCTGAGAAGATGAAAGGTAAGTGTGTTAAATACTTCTGACAGCTTCCTTTCACTGTGCTTTCCCTCACAATGCTGGCAGCTGTCCACAACAAAATCCAGGGTTGAGTGCATTTCATTACTGAGGGATTTGGTATTTGGGTCCCAGGTTTTGTCGTCTCTGTACTTAATTACACCCTCACATCTGTAAAGATGTGCTTGCAACGATGTTCTCCATGCCTGGTGAAACCCTAGAAGCTAGAGAAGGGGGTTAAGCAAGAATGTCCAGCCAACCCTAGGCTTCAGCGTTCTCCGTAACTCCTTATTCCTCCCGCCAGCTATTGAAAGAATGTTATGCAACAACAACCACCACAACAAAGAGACACGTAAGTTTGGGCAGGAATTTATTTGAGCACCTCAGCTTAGTCATACACAATAACTGCAGCTGATTTCACTGACATGTTGCCCCATAGCACCGTGGACTGCCCCTTAGCTGTGTGTTCCTCCTTCAATGGCAATCTGAGCTTCTTCAAAGTCTCATCGGAACCCCTCCCCACTGCTTGAAGGACAAGCCCACCTTTGCCGGAAGTCCCCGTAGAGGATTCGGTTGGGGAATCCCTTCCGACAGATCCGGATCCCCTCCAGGACCCCATTACAGCGTAGTTGGTGCATGACCAATGGGTTGTCCATCACACCTGAGGGAGAATTGAGAAGAGAAGCAGGAGTCGATGTGGGTGAAAGGAAGAAATGGGTTGTTACTGAGCAGGTATCCGAAGTTATTTTGAGTGGTCTGACACAGAGTCAGAGATGTGGGATTGAACATTTGCCACAAGAAAATTTCCCCAAACATTATGTTTTTCAGAAGTTATTCCTGTACTTTATTTTTTCGTGAAGAATGCTCCATTTCTAAAAATTAATAGTCTCATAAAATAGTTTAGCAACCATGAATGTTTGTCAATGTAATATTGGGCAAGTGTGGCAATCTCAAAGTTGTAATTAATGTTTTTCAGGTGATTATCTTTAGGAAGTGTGTCTGTGTGTGTGCGTGCGCATAACTTATTTGTAAACAGGAGGGTAATATGTTTTTGTGTGTTGTTGTTTTACTAAATATATTGGTCAAATAACATGCCAAATTCAATCACATTTATTTAGGGCATCAGGAAAATGTGCATAGTAAACTTTATGAGGGGAAAAATTACGCAAGTTTTATACAAAATGTGGGGGGAATGCACGGGAGAAAGTTCCTGGAAAGTTTTCAAACCAGAACTTTCTGGAAAGCCCACATCTCTGGATTTCTTCCAGCTTTATACTTGGAATGGCAAGGAGTGCCTTGGGTGACTCAGGCTGAGGTCCTTCCCAGCTTTGATTCCTACCATCCTTCCAACCAGAGGTGTTCAAGAGGGAGAGATGGAATCCACGTGTAGAAGTTTCCATTCCCTCCTGTCCCAGTAATCTAAGTCTGTGGAAGGAAAGCACTGGGGTCCCAAAACCTGTCCAAAGGTAAGCATTGGGATTTCACCTGGAGACTTGCTCTCGTTAGGGATGATGCAACGCACAAAGTGGGGGTGAGTGGAGCGCAGGTTGGTCATCAGCTTGTTGAGGTTCTCCTGGGGAAGGAAGGAAGAGGAGATAACTTCAGGTAACGAGGTGGAGCAGGCGAAGAAGGACAGCACAAGTAGGCAGGTGGCAGGGCACATGGAGAGAGCTGGACAGGATGGCAGGAGAAGGTGTGTACAGACAAGAGAGGGAAAGGATGGATGGACAGATGGGACTGGCAGACCAACAAGCAGGGAAGGAAGGAAGGAAGGAAGGCAGTTCACAGAGAAGAGGATGAAAGCAAGTCTGACAGGAGGAGAAAAGGTGGGAAGGATGAATGAGGAGAAGGACTGGAGATCCGAAAGGGCAGAAGCGTGAAAACAAAAAAGGAAGAAGAAAGAGATAAATGCTTCAGTGGGTGAAGAAATTCAATAACTGTCCTGTGAAACCTCTGAATGGCTTTCAGCCTCCACAGGAGGGCAGTTTGATAGCTGCCCTCCACTTTCTCCTGTGGAGGCTGAAAGCCATTCAAAGGCTTCACATCTGGGCAGCTGCTCCGGAAGGACAAGCCCAGCCTAGAAGGCCCGCCATGCCAAGCGCGGCTGCTGCTCCTTTCTGGGTGGCCGGCAAGCAAGCTGGGTGATGGGGCGAGGGAAGGGGCAACAACCAAATGAAGTCAGTCAGGGGTCCCTCACGACACGCAAACCCATCCTTTCCTGGAGTTAAGGCCCATGTGGTGGGGTGAAAGCAAGAGCAACTGACTCCGAGGAAGGAAGGCATGCAGCCAAAGGGAGATGGCCAGGTCAACCGTGGCCAAGGCCCACTGCTGCTTAAATGATCGGATGTCTTCCAGTCCCAGCCAGGCCTTTTACCCTTACCCTGTGCAACGCAGATACCGTCTGAAATGAGGAGCCCTTCTTCTTAGTGCCTTTGCCCTTGCCAGTCTCAGAAGCTATTGGAGAGAGATTGAGAGGAGAGAGAGAAATGAGAGAAGCAAGTTTGGGCCGAGTGGTTTGGAATTCATTTACTCACTTTTTATCCCACCCTCCCTACAAGGAGCTCAGGGCAGCATACACGTTCTCCCTTCCTCTGTGTATCCCCACAACAACCCTGTGAGGTAGGTTAGGCTGAGAGACGGTGACTAGCCCAAGGTCACCCTGTGAGCTTCATGGCAGAGTGGGGATTTGAACCTAGGTCTGCACCCAGTCCAGATCCAGCACGTCATTCACCACCCTACCCCACAGCCGAGCAGTTGGTGGCTGGAGCTGTTGGGGTTCTATCTCCAGCTGGATGAGAATCCTGTTTGCAGGATTAGGTAGGCAAGATTCCCGCCTGCCCAATCCTTTCGGGGCCTCCCTTACGTGCGTCTGCTCCGGCGTAATTGGCAAAGAGGGCTGCCAGGAGCTTGAGGGCCGACTTCTGGTAGAGCCCCACCACCGTCTCGTTGAGCGGGTCCTTGTTCTTCTGCAGCCAGCCGTTGATGTTGTAATCCACGGTGCCGGCGTAATGGATGAGGGCAAAGTGGGCCTCCGGCTTGCCCTTGATGTTCCGGGGCTTCCCAAAGTTGGCCGACTTGCCCAAGTGGTTGTCAAAGAGCTTGGCCTTGAAGGTTGTATCAGAGGCCTTGGGGAACATGCACTCCTCCTCCAGGATGGACATGATGCCCATAGGCTGTGGACAAGAACAAGATGTCCCCCAATGGACCATCTCCAGGTAACCCCTTATAGAAGGGGCTCTCAAGTTTGGGTGCCCAGTGTTGGACTGCAACTCCCATCATCCTCTGCCACAATGGGCTTTGGGAACTGTGGTCCAACAACATCTGGAGACTGGGGGACTCCTTCCGCATGGTAACTCATTAGGATTACAGTAAGCTTGTTCACACAACCGTTTTGAGGTGGGTAGGAGGTGCAGCGAGGAAGTAACTTGCCTAGCAAGCAAGAGGTTCCCGGTTCGAATCCCTAATGGTATGTTTCCCAGACTATGGGAAACACCTATCTCGGGCAGCAACTGAAAGGCATAATCTCATACTGCGTGGGAGAAGGCAATGGTAAACCCCTCCTATATTCTACCAAAGACAACCACAGGGCTCTGAGGTCACCAGGAGTCGACACCGACTCGATGGCACAACTTTGCCTTTAGGAGTTCAGGCAAGATGTTACCCTGTATGCAACCCATGAGCATCCCCTCAGCTGGGCTTTGCAAACCCAGCAAGCGGACAATCACGGCTGCCGAGGGCTTCAGTGCTGCTTGACACTGACAGCCACAAGCCCTGTCCCTCCAGCTGCCCTCCCATTGATCACAGAGAAGCAGGAGGCAGATGCAGCCCTGCTGAAGCTACTTCAAGCTTCAACTTTGGTGCCTGTGCATGATCCGGCATGGGCCGCCAGCCCCATGGCAGCCCACACGCTCCAGAAGAAGGCAGCCACAGGAATGCCAGCAGTCCCTCGTAAAGAAAGGGAAGGTGCTTTCCTGTGACTGAAGAGCGGGCTGAGGGGCGGGGTGGGATTCGGTACCTTCTCGATGAGGTCGATGCAGGCCTGCAGGTCCATGCCGAAGTCGATGAACACCCACTCGATGCCTTCCTTCTTGTACTCCTCCTGCTCCAGTACGAACATGTGGTGGTTGAAGAACTGCTGCAGCTTCTCATTGGTGAAGTTGATGCACAGCTGCTCAAAGCTGTTGAACTGGGGAGAAGCAGCACCGAGGGCGGCCTGTGAGACGCAGCCTCCCTGGCAGGGAGAATCTCCCTCTTTCTGGGCAGAGGCCCCTAAACAGAAGAAGTGTCCCCGCCCGACAGGAGGCTAGATGGTAACAGAGCTTACCCAGACCATCTCTCCCAGAAGGCAAGACAGCTTTGTACAGGTTTATGGCCGAATCGATATCCTGGAAAGCCCATCCTCCCTCGCAGGTGGGAAGTGGACAAGACAGTCTTCTGGACCTTCTATCCAACCTTGGGTCCCCAGGTGCTGTTGGACAGCAGCTCCAGCCCTCAGCCATTGCAGTTGGGGGTGATGGGAGCAGAAGTCCAGCGACATCTGGGCACCCAAGGGTGGCCACCCCTGCCTCAAAGCACTGTGATTCTACAAGGTGGAATCACTCACATCGAAGATCTCAAAGCCAGCGATATCCAACACCCCGATGAAATACTGCCGTGGTAACTTGGTTTCCAGAGTGCTGTTGATTCTGGTGACCATCCAGCTGAACATTTTCTCATACACTGATTTGGCCAGGGCCCCAGTAGAGTAGGACACCTGTTGGAAAAGCGGGGAGAGGGTGGTAGCAGGCGGAGGTGGGGCTCATGAACAAGTTCGATTTCCAAGTACAGCCGAAACAAACGGGGTGGGAGAAATGGGCCCATCTGCGTGGGGCAGGAGAGCAGAAAACGAGCCCCAGGAGCTACTCTTCTCACCCCACCCTGGCATTAGCCCCAGGCGCTGGGACTGGTCATTCACTTGGTTCCCCAGCCTGGCAAATGACCAGCACATGTGTCTGGAGGAGTGAATGCCACGGAGGAGCAAGGCAAGGGAGAGTGAGGCAGCCGCAGCAGGGTGTGAAGAAAACAGTTTAAAAACCCTGGAAGGCCAGGCCAAACAGATAGGTCTTAAGGGCTCTCCCGAAGGCCAATAATGAACTCAGGTTATGGATTTCTGCCGGGAGTGCATTTCATAGCCCTGCAGCAGTCCAGAGAAGGCCCGCCTCTAAGTCGCCACCAGACGTGTTGGTGGTAACTGGAGACAGATCTCAGATGACCTTAACGTGCGGTGGGGATCGTGCAGAAGAAGACGCTCTCTAAGATAACTTGGACCTAAGCCATTCAGGGCTTTAAAGGTAATAACCAGCATTTTTTTGTATTTTGCCCGGAAACATACTGGCAGCCAGTGCAGCTGTTTCAAAACAGGCATAATATGGTCTCTCCGGGTTGCCCCAGAGACCATGTCAGGTCCATGTTTCAAAAGGGTGACATCTTTCAAAAACTGGTTCTAGCTCTCCTCGTAGGGACTTGGGAAAAGGAATCCAATTTCCCCATCTGGGGCACAATCTCACCTGTTGGACATTTTGCCCTTTGGTGACATACTCGTTCCCCACTTTCACTCTCGGATGGCAGAGGCCCTTGAGCAGGTCGGCTGAGTTTAAGCCCATCAAGTAGGCTGACTTGTCAGCTTCTGTAGATGCAGAGAAAACCACTGAATTAAATGAGGCCTTAGCTCAAGAATGATGGCAAATAAGCTGGAAAGGATCTAAAGGACAGTTCCAAAGATGACCAAGAGCCAACTCTTATAATGAAAGGCAAATCCTATGATGAAAGGATGCAGAGCCTTTTTGCCACAGCCTGTATCTCACCTGACCTCTTGAGAATGGGTAAGCACAAGGTGCATGTATTCTGCTGTTGCCCTGTGCAAAATTGTACTCAATATAGAGGTGCTGCATTCTGAGAATCCCAGTTTGCATGTGAATGCCAGGTTTCTAGTTCTTAAGGCTGTAAAGATTGGCTGGCATTTCTGTAAGCACTAGGGCTGTTCTTACGATCAACATTTTAGGGCAGGAGAAGCCTAATCTGGGAGCTGGGTTCACTCTCAATTTTCGATCGTATATTAGATACAAACACGGTCGGAGGTGGGAAACTTGATTGTCAGTCAAGCCCCAGCTGGGTGGCATGATTTTTCTGCCTCCCTCATTCGGAAGCTGGGGATGGCATCCAGGTCAGGCATGCTCGTCCTACCCCGCAGGGGCTCGACTGATGATCAAGCTCCCCACCTTAACCTTTCTTTGCTCTAACGCTCAATCGAAAATCGAGGGCTTGCCCAGCTCCTGAATTAGAGTAGGAGGCTTCTCCTCTCCTAATGTTGATCATGTGAACAGCCCTAATGTGTGTGAAATCTCAGGAGCCAGCAGACACGAGATAATCCACCAGAAGTGGAAGGTGATTCCCCAATATCATGTACCATAACATACCCCTCGAATCCATAGTCCATTGGGAGAGTAGAGCTGGTCTTGTGGTAGCAAGCATGACCTGTCCCCTGAGCTAAGCAGGGTCCACCCTGGCTGCATATGAATGGGAGACTCCATGTGTGAGCACTGCAAGATATTCCCCTTAGGGGATGGAGCCGCTCTGGGAAGAGCAGATGGTTCCAAGTTCCCTCCCTGGCGGCATCTCCAAGATAGGGCTGAGAGAGATTCCTGCCTGCAACCTTAGAGAAGCCACTGCCAGTCTGTGAAGACAATACTGAGCTAGATGTTCCTATGGTCTGACTCAGTATATAGCAGCTTCCTATGTTCTATGTTCCTTACCCTGTGATCCTTCACCCCCCAACTGTGCATAATTTTAAAAATCCCAACAACTTCATTGGGGTACCGCCCTTCCTCTAATTTTTTTCATCTGTGTGCAGAATGAGGTTTTTTGGGGGTGGCAGTATCAGGGCAGTGTGTGCGCATGTGCATTCAGAGTGGGGCCTTCCTGATTCAACCTGAGCGGGATCTAAAATTAACTAAGCGGACATCAAAAAATGTGCGAGTGGGCACAAGTGTGCACGCATTAGAGGAAACACTGCCCCCCACCCCTTTGCACACCTTCAGTGCCGTCAGGCTCTGCCTGTTCTTCACGCTGTTTCTGCTTGAATTTCATGTTTCCATAGTGCATGATGGCTCCCGTCAACTTGTATATGGAGTTCTTCTCTTCCTGGGTGAAGCCCAAGACATCAAAGGCACTCTGTGTATGGAGAAAAGAAAGGGTGACCCCCAACTGCTTCTCCGCAGCCCAAGCGGCAACAGAGGTCAGGTACTCATAGTCTGACTTAGTGTGTTGTTTTGTCCCCAGCACTCACGTCAGTTGCTAACAGTTCCTCAGCGTCATCGATAGAGGGCACTGTGGTTTCTCCTTGGGAGATGAAGGCATAGTCGTAGGGGTTGTTGGTCACTAGCATCATGTCTGGAAAGAGGGAAGGCAGTATGGATTATGGGGGCAATTTATGAATGGAAGGAAATCCCTTTGCAAGTGGTTCTTCCATGTTCAGACCAAAACTGTGCCCCCAGGCAAGGTCAACCCGAAGGAAGATGGAACTCCAGTTAGCTCCACAAGATCAAGTCAAATAAACCAGCAAGTCATAATGGATTTGATCCATTTGATCCCTAGGTCATTTCGGCCCTTACAAGGTAGAAAGGGACCCACTGTAACCTGAATGAGCTGGGAAAGGAAGGCTACGTTCAACCCCACGGAAGCGGAGGAAATCCAGCTTATACTAATATAACTTGAAGGGACAGGAGAGAGTTCAACTCAGGATAACAAAGCTTTCCATGAACCAAACCCCACAAAATGCTATCATCAATAATGAAAGGACATGCATGGACAGGCCTACTCCCTGATATCACCATAACCCATACACTATCCATCCAACACATGCAGACACCTCATGAGGGCCCATCCAAAAGAGAGTGTCTCTGCTCCATTAGTTATCCCCATGTTCAAAATAATACTGTGTGAGCCTGTTCAATAACAGAGGCAGGGAGGTCCTTCTTCTCAGCCCAGCTTGTCAAGATGGAAGATGGCAGCTGCACTGAGAACGAAGCCAAGCTTCTTTTCCTTTGCGAAGCGTCATGTGAAAAGGCAACTCAGCAAAATTTCTGGTGAGCCAAAGATGAATAACTCCTCGTGAAAGCCTCACCCAAGAGCTCCGGCTTCTTGTTGGATAGGATCTGGTAGTAGATGTGGTAGTTCCTCTCAGCCTTGAGCTGGAAGATGACCCGAGACTTTTCTAGGAGGTCTGAGAATTGGAGTGCAAAGAAAGTGGTTGAGAAGGAGCAAGCATGAAAAAAGAATCCCGCTCCAAGGGCCCGAGAAAGGGAAAGCTAAATAAGCAGCGGACACTCACAGGTTTCTATGTCAGCTGAAGCCAGCTTCCCCGTTGCCCCAAAATGGATCCGGATGAATTTACCCTGAAGGGGGAGAAGCGGAGTAGGTGAGGAGGCAGGCAGACACGGGGAAAAGCTGTGAAAACATCCAGAAGAGGACGATGGCACTTCAGATTGTATCTCCACCCGCCAGCCTGCCATTTCCTCCTGAGCAACACTCACAAATCGGGACGAGTTGTCGTTCCGCAAAGTTTTGGCGTTGCCAAAGGCTTCCAGGGCAGGGTTGGCCTGGATGATTTGATCCTCCAGAGTCCCCTGTGGGGTAAAGCAAAAAGAAATTTTCCTGACCGTTGGGGAGTGGGGTGGAAGAGAGCATGGAAGTTTGTTCCAGGGCCAGCTGGCACAACAACATCCCTACCGATGTGATCAGAAAGGGGACCCACAAGAGCATGTTGGTTGAGATGCCTTCTGTGGACATCGCAACATCTTGCCAGATGTCCCTTTATTGCGTGGGATTGGGACATGCTGGGACGTCCACGGAAGATGTGCCAGGTGGACGGACATTGGGATATCCACGGAAGACAAACCAATAGTTGCACTTTGGGCGCATCTCCTTTCTCTCTGAATGACAGGGAGCGTATCATCTGGACTGACCCCGTGATGAGGGGAGAGATGACAGGTGACAGATAGCCAAAGGAGAAAGCCACTCAGTGGCTCCTTCTTCCCCTGGGAGGGACCCCAAGCCTCCCTAGCTTTCTTTGCCTGCCTGGAGGTTTCTGCCAAGAAGCCAGGCCTAGAGTGGTATTTCACACGGCAGGTGTAGCATGTAGCTCGGCCCTCAGTCTCGGTAGAGAGTCGGAAGCGGTGCTTACCTTGCCGGTGGCCGCCTGGTCTTTTTTGCTCCGGTCGCCAATGGCAGCGATCACAGCAAAGTACTGGATGACCCGCTTGGTGTTCACCGTCTTCCCTGCACCGGATTCTCCGCTGTGGAGAAGGAGGAGGTTGTGGAGAGAGCCTGCACGACTCAGTTACATTCATGGGGTACGTAGGGTGGGCAGGAGCCGAGGGGTGGCAGATCACTATTATTGCTGCTCTGCAGATAAATCAACTGAAGCCATCAGGGGCATAGGCGGATGAAGGCACAGGCAGTGGAGGCGCCTGCCTATGGCGGCAAAATTTGGGGAGCGAGGGAGAGAAAGCGAAATGAATGCTGTTCAGGCAGCAAACAGCTGCCTGAAATGAGGGGGAGAGCTCACTTGGGCTCTCTGGAGCCTGGGCCACACCACCTTTGTGTGTGATCTCACACGCACGGGGGCATGGCCTCGAGCTCCAGAGAGCCTGAGCGAGCTCTCCCCCTCGTTTCAAGCAGCCGTGTGCTGCCTGAAATGAGGGGAGAGGAGAGCTCACTTGGCTTCGGAGCCGAGCGGTGAGTCTGCCCCCTTTGTGAGGGATACTGTTACTGGAGGGGAGGGGCCACTGGCCACCGCCGCAGAGGAGTTATCTATATGGCACTTTAAAAGGTAAAGAAAAGGGGGTAATCTTCCCTCCTCGCCCCCATCCACCCTGCCTGCAGTCAGCCACCAACAATGTGCCCCATCCCGCCAAGGCAGCGGCGATTTTTATAGGCAAAAGGGGAGATTTCCCCTCACACACCCCCTCCCTGTGGTGGCAAAATCCTCTTTTGCTGCCTCTAGGCAGCAAAGAGCTTAATCCACCCCTGATCAGGGGTCCTTCCAGACTGCAAGAGAAAGGCGCAAACTTGCCCACAAGTTGGAAGTGAGAGCTTACTCATCCTCCAGACACTCTCAAAGGTTCACATCTTCTTTCCCAAGGTGAGCTCATGGGTTGGTCACATGGCCAGAAGGGACCCCTGTGCAATTTCACAGCTCCATCTGCTGGCCATTTGTGGGCAACCCATGATGAAAACTGTGTCTTTTGAAACTACTTTAAAAGCACGAATTTTCATCGCAGATTGCCTGCAAATGGCCAGCAGATGGCGCTGCGAGATTGCACAAGATCCCTGCTGGCCATGTGACCAGCCCTTGTGTTTGCGCTGGGAAAGACTACATGAACCTGTGGGAGCACGTGGAGGCTGAGTAAGCTCCTAACTTGTGGGAAACTCTTCTGTTGCAAGTATTTTTGCAGTCTGGAAGAACCTCCTGTCACAGGCACTGTTACTATGTTGGCCATTTGTGGCCAAAACACAAGTATCCCTGCCCAGCTGGTTGCCTGGAGAGGGTTCTTACTGTATGACACAGTGGACTGGACAGGCGGCTATTTGCAAGCCTGCATTCCTGCCACTCACCCGGAGACAGAACAGAGAAATGAGAGAAAGGAAAGAGCATGGGGTGTAGGCTTGAAATGGAGTCGATGGGTTTCAATTGAGAGATTTGACCAGTGGGTCTAAACGCAAATCCAGGTGCAGCAGGGATGTCTTAGGGCATGGCTGCTCAGCCTCAGCCCTCCTGCAGTTATTGGCCTACAACTCCCATTATCCCTGGCTATTGGCCGCTATGGCTGGGGATTATGGGAATTGCAGTCCCAAAACAGCTGGCGGGCCTAAGTTGAGCAGGCCTGTCTTAGGGTAGAATGGTGGAAACCGAAGACCTCATAGGAAGAAGCAGAAGGAGAGCGTGGAACTTACGTGATGAGGATGGACTGGTTCTCCCGATCTAAATGGAAGTGAAAAAGGAAGAAAAGGCATGCAAGCAAAAAGAAACCAATAAGACAGAGCAAGACCAACACTTTCTTTGGCCACCCGTTCTTCCCGCTCACACAGCAAAGCCTGGCTTGCTGGCTCTATCCTCCCTTGTTTACCTGTCAGCATGTACTGATAGGCATTGTCAGAGATGGAGAAGATGTGGGGTGGGGCCTCACTTCGTTTCTTGCCCCGATAGGCAGCCACAACCTCTGCATTGTAGACTGGCAACCACTTGTAGGGGTTCACCGTCACACAGAAGAGCCCAGAGTAGGTCTAGAGGAGAGAGAGCCAAGGAAGAAGAGAAGGCACTATGTGCAAGGCCAAGGGATAAATGATGCTATGGAGAATGCTCCCTCCCACCTCCGAGCCTCAAGAGCTAGAAACTTATTATGGGGCTCTCAGAGGTATCGAGTTGCCTGCGGTTGAACACAGGACACTGGGCTGTGGCCCTTGTAGCCTGATCCAGCAAGACAAGAAGGACAGGTTTCTAATTTATCTGGCCCCATCTCAGGTACACGAGGCCACCCATAAATCAGTTCCATTCCTGTAAGGTGCAACTGCAAGGATTCTCAAACTGGGGGTCTCCAGATTTATTTATTTATTTATTACATTTATATCCCAATTTTTCTCCGAGGAGCTCAGTACATGGTTATTTTTATCCTCACAACAATCCTGTGAGGTAGGTTAGGCTGAGAGATACATGACTGGCCCAGAGTCACCCAGTGAGTTTCGTGGCTGAATGGGGATTCGAACTTGGGTCTTCCTGGGCCTAGTCCAGCACTCTAACCACTACGCTATCCTGTTGGACTACAACTTCCATCATCCCCTGCTGCAGTGGCCTTTGGGGATGATAGGATTTGCAGTCCGACGACATCTGGAGACTCACGTTTGAGAATCCCTCGCTTAACATTGTAAACCGCCCTGAGCCATTTTGGAAGGGCGGTATATAAATAAATAAATAAATAAATAAATAAAATGCTGTCAGGGTCCCTGACTACAGACCCTGGATGGCAGTTTGGTTCCTGCAAGGCGGTGATAACCCTGGTGGCTACACGAAGGGGGCTTACATAGATCATCCAGGCAGCGTAGCGCTCCTTCAGGTTGTAGAGGACAGCAGGTTCATGCAGGAAGGTGAGCATGGCCATGTCTTCAATCTTGTCAAACTTGGGCGGGTTCTGCTGCATGATCTGGTCTTCCTTCACTGACACCGTCTGACAAGAATCAATGATTGCATTGCAAAGCATATGACATCAACAACAAATATTTATATACCGCTTTTCAACAAAAGTTGCTGAAATGGTTTACACAGAGAAATAACAAACAAACAAATAAATAAATAAATAAGATGGCTCCCTGTCCCCAAAGGGCTCACAATCTAAAAAGAAACTTAAGACAGACACCAGCAACAGTCACTGGAGGTCCTGTGCTGCGGGGTGGAGAGGCCCAGTTACTCTCCCCCTGCCAAATAAAGAGAATCACCACCAGATTCTCAGGCTTCATCCCCTAGGGGAATATCTTGCCGTGCTCACACATCAAGTCTCCCATTCAGATGTTAAAAAGGTGCCTCTTTGCCAAGTTAGCATATGTCATAGCAACATAGGAAGCTGCCTTCTACTGAGTCAGGCCACTGGTTCATCTAGCTCAGTATTGCCTACACTGACTGGCAGCAGCTTCTCCAAGGTGGCAGAGTCTCTCTCAGCCCTATCTTGGAGATGCTGCCAGGGAGGGAACTTGGGACCTTCTGCAGGTAAGCATGCAGATGCTCTTCCCAGAGCGGCCCCATCCTCTAAGGGGAATGCCTTACAGGGCTAGCATGTAGTCTCCCATTCAAATGCAAACCAGGGCAGACCCTGCTTAGCAAAGGGGACAATCCATGCTTGCTACCACAAGATCTGCTCTCCTCCCATGGAGATGGGCACTCCTCTTCTTCCTCCTCAGCCCCCTGCCCCTTGCTCCTAAATCTTAACATTGGTCCTTGCTGGAATGTGAATTGGTTGAATGAAACAGATGGGAAGCTTCATATCGAACGAGGGCCTCATGGTTGGTACTTAATCATCCTTGGAAGGAGGGCAGCATAGGAACATCGGAAACGGCCTCATGCCGAGTCAGACCATCGGTCCATGCATCTCAGTATTGTCTACACTGACTGGCAGCAGCTCTCCAAGGTTAGGAACAAAGGAACATAGGAAACTGCCATATACTGAGTCAGACCCTTGGTCTATCTAGCTCAGTATTGTCTTCACAGACTGGCAGCGGCTTCTCCAAGGTGGCAGGCAGGAATCTCTCTCAGCCCTATCTTGGAGATGCTGCCGGGGAGGGAACTTGGAACCTGGATGCTCTTCCCAGAGCGGCTCCATCCCCTAAGTGGGGAATATCTTGTAGCGCTCACACTTCTAGTCTCCCACCCATATGCAACCAGGGCAGACCCTGCTTAGCTAAGGGGACAGGTCCTGCTTGCTACCAACAGGCCAGCTCTCCTCTCTAAGACCAGCTCTCCTCTCTTGCAGGCAGGAGTCTCTCCCAGCCCTACCTGGGAGTGAACCTGGGACCTTCTGCGTGGGAAACAGATGCCCTTGCAACTGAACTCAAGGGGGATGTCTTACAGCAGGCAGAGCTCACAGGTAAGCCAGCCATCCAAGCTCTGTGGAAAGGAGCCAATTCATGTTCAACACCGCAAGGCCAGCTCTCCGCAGAAAGGGCATCTGGGAGGATACCAGAAGGGGGGGCAGAAGGGGGGCCAGTAGAGGTTGGAAGATACTAGAAAGCACTCTGAACATGGAGTGGAGGAATTCAAGGGGTCTAGAATTCAAGTTCAAGAAAGGGTTTCATTGGACCTGGAGGCTGTTGAGGGCAGAAAGACCACGATGGAGTATTGCTCAAAGGGGTGCTTTGGAGGGGGACCACACTGGCAGGGACGTAACTGTAATAGGGCAAGGGGAGACAGTTGTCTGGGGGCCCACTGCGTTGGGGGCCCCCCCCCACAGAGGCAAATCACATGACTGACTGCCCCAGCCGCGCACCCGCCCGGGCTTCCTTCAGTTGTATTCACCCTCCAAATTGATGTGAGTGTGAAGACCTGGAGCTACCAGAACAGCAGGTCTTTCTCTAGTATTTGTGATGGCGGCGGGGGGGGGGGAGGGGGGAAGTACCTTGCCATTCTCGGTCTCCGCAGTGACTTTGCCACCATCCTTGGAAACAACCTTGGCCTTGACAAACTCCTCTTTGTCGTCTGGCACAAACACATCTTTCTTCATGTCGAAAGTCCGGTTCTGAGCTTCGATCCTTTGCTTTTCTGACATGCGCAGGTAAGGGGCAGCGGGGCCAAACTCGGACATCTCCATGGCTGTAGCTGCAGCAAGAGTCTGAGAGTAACACACACACACACACACACACACACACACACACACACACAGAAGCAGGCTCTCGTATGGGCCTGGACGCCTGGTAGTCCGGAGTGGGATTCGAACCTATAACTTTAGGGGGCGGTGGTTGGGGAAGCTGTAATTCACCAACCAGCCACTAGGGGAAGCGTCGGTCGTGCATCACCACTGAAGAAAGAATATGCACGATGACAGGAATGGCCAACTGGAGGCTCTCCAGTTGTTGCAACCCATCATCCCCAGCCACTGAGGGCGATGGGTGTTGTAGTCCTCTGGAGAGCCTCGGGTTAGCCACCCCTGTATTATGGAATTCCCAGGAAGCCCGGGGGGGGGGGCGCCCTATTGCCCAACCCCAACATTTCTCAACGGGGAAGCAAGGTGTTGCTGCCCCCAAGTGGAGAGCGAGAGGACTGCTCCTTGCTTTAACACAACTCTCTCCTCTGCATGATTGGCCGCTTTGGAGGTTTTCGGGCAATTCAACCCCTTAGAAAGAGCCCCATCCCTCCCCCACCAAAGAGGCTTCACCCTCCAAAGTGGCATTTAGGCAACAGATAAAAAGGGACTCCATATAAGCAGCTGCCCACTGCTTGAAGTATGTAAGGCAATCTCTTTACCTTTCCTTTTCCTGGAACCTTACAGGAGATCTGGAAATGTGCGATACCTCAGACCAGACTCCTGTTGGGAAAAGGCACATAAATTAATTATTACAAAATAGGTAGATAAGCTTGCTATCCCCCCAAACACATACATACATACATACATACATACATATATAATTTCTACCTTTATATTTCCCATAATCTAATGAGAGAAGAGAGAGAGGCAGATGCACACTATTCATAGGGACATAGGAAGCTGCCATATACTGAGTCAGACCCTTGGTCCATCTAGCTCAGTATCGTCTGCCCAGACTGGCAGTGGCCTCTCCAAGGTTGCAGGCAGGATTCTCAGCCTTATCTTGGAGATGCCAGGCAGGGAACTTGGGACCTTCTGCGTACAAGCATGCAAGCATGAATTCCCAGAGCAGCCCCATCCCCTAAGGGGAATATCTTACAGTGCTCACACAGGTAGTCTCCCATTCAAATGCAAACCAGGGTAGACCCTGTTTAGCAAAAGGGGACAATTCATGCTTGTTATACAAGACCAGCTCTCCTTTACTTATCTATCGTTTATTATTTCTAGTACAACATCTGTGGGTGTGGCACTTTACAAAGTACAGGTCCCTGCCCCAAGAAGCTTACAATCTAAAATCTGACACAAGAAACATAGGAATATAGGAAACTTCATTATATCAAGTCAGAGCCTTGGTCCAACTAGCTCAGTATTGTCTACGACACTGACTGGCGGCGGGTCTCCAAGGTTTCAGGCGGGGAAATTTCCCAGTCCTATCTGGAGATACCAGGGAGTGAACCTGGGACCTTGGGTATGCAAAGCAGATGATCTGCCACTGAGCTGCAGCCCCATCCATAGGGAGATAACACAGGAATTGGATGGAAATGGAATAAATAGGGGCAGAATTTTCATTTCATTTCAGCCACAAGTACTTGGTTTTGTAGGTGCCAGGAAGATGACGGGATTCTGCCAAAGGAGTCGTGCAAAAAAGTGGATTTTGAAGAGAGATTTAAAGGAAGTTAGCATCACGCATGTATTCTGGGAGGCAATTTCAAGCTTAAGGGGCCGCAAGGGAGAATGGGCAAAGTCGTTGGAGGGTACGAGAGACCTTTGGACAGCTGATGGCGAAGGAGTTGGAGGAACAACCATGCTCACTTTTGCAGCATATGCGTAAACAGCTTGTGCACGAAGCTGCCTACTGAGTCAGACCCTTGGTCCATCCATTCCAGGACTGTCTGCTCGGACGGGCAGCAGCTCTCCAGTTTTAGGCAGTGAGGGGTGTATCCCAGCCCTCCTCCTAGTTTAAGATCCTTTTAACTGGAGTTGCCAGGGACTGAACCTGGGCGTCCCAGGTTCCCAGGCTGGGACCTTCAGCATGCCAATTGTGTGCTCTGTCACTGAGCGGCTTTAGGGCAGTGCCCAAGTTCACCGCTTCCTCACCTTCACAGCCCCACTGCCAGGATGCACCGCACAGCCATGACACATGCGCAGCTTCCTACGTGCCTGAACCTTTTCTGAATCTTACACAAGATTCATAAGTGATTCCACCCACTACACTGCCGGCATATTTACACAGCTTTAGATGGATGGCGCTTGGGGTCTACTCGCAGCTTCACAACTGCGAACGACACCACGACAGCACGTAGAAAAGACACCCGCTGTGGCACATCCTGTACGCTCACAGGAGGCCAGTGTGGAGGCTGCTGGGTTGTCTGAGCAGTTTGCCCGGTTCAGCGGCTGCGATTTCGCACACCCACGTCTAAAGTGGCTTTCATGCTGTTTGTTCTATAAAGTGCCCACACAAGCAGCCTCAGCAATCACGTTTCCATCGCAGACCGAAATCAGGCGTTCTCCGGCAGAACTCACAGCAAGCACACAGATCACACAGATTATCTGTCACAAACGCCTTCCAGAATTCTCAGCCTTATGGCACATTCGTGCCAGTTTTCAAAAATTGGCCGGCCAGGGCCAGTCTAGGCACACTTACTCGGGAGTAAGTTCAATGGGACTCACTTCTGAATAGACAGGCTCAAGAGTTGAAATGACAAGGAAGCAGATTTGGGTTAGGCACTAGGAAGAATTTCTGAATGGAAATTGCTGTTAGACAGTGGAACAGCCTGCCACATGCAGTGATAGGTGCTCCTCCACTGGAGGTTTTCAAACAGAGACTGGACAGTCAACTGCCAGGGATGCTGTAACAGATTCCTGTACTGAGCAGAAACCTCCAAGTTCCCTTCCAAGTCCAGCACTAAAATAAGATGATTTAATGACTGTACTATGATCCTATCTTCAAATTTGCAGGTGGACAGAAAAACCCAAAGTTGTCAACATCTGACTTTCAGGCTTAAGGTTTTCACATTCGGGCACGCTGCAATATCTAGGGGAGATTCCATCTTTGGGAGACCCAGCGAACATCCACATTCACCATCAAGAGAACACACTTGGATGAAAAGAGAGAAGCTGGAAATTCAAATGTGAAACCTCTTTGCTCTTTTGAAGCAACACCCATTTATTCCCAGGAAGTATCTGTATGTGTTTGAAACTTTTCTGATAAGGAAGAGAGAGAAGGAAATTGTTTGGGCTAGATGAGCTAAAATATTTGAATGTTCTAACTCCTGGTACCACAACGGAATTTGGAAGGGAAATTCTCACTCAAATTTGCAGAATTAGCTGAAAATGTGCACACTAGATTCTCTGAAAATACACGCACGCGCACACCACTACAAACATGTCCCTCACATATTCAATATACTCACCAGAATTACATACATTAGATTTCATGCAAAGATGTGTCCTAACCTGGCAACTTACGGACATCAGGCCAGAGGGATCCACTTTGTCTTTTAGAAGAACCCTGAGACCCGAAGCCAAGGCAAACCAGCAGTGGGGAGGGCTGGAGAGGCACTTTGGATTAAGGGCCAGGGTGCCTCTGAGCACACACTCAGCCTAGGAATTTGCTCTCCGTTCCAGAACTGGGCTCACAATTCTTTTGTGCAAAAACACACCCCTGGTTTTGATCCAACTTTCTTTATTTCAGCAGCCGAATTTAGAAAGGAAGGGGGGGAGGGGAAACGCCTTTTGTTGACTATTGTTAAATAATTGGGAGTCAAAAACCTTTGCTACATCTGCTGCAAATCACCCAGAGATCTTCCAGAAGATGGGCCATAGCTCAGTGGAAAATGCAGAAGGTCCCGGGTTCACTCCCTGGCAGCAGCATCTCTGGGTAAGGCTGGGAAAGACTCCAGCTTGAAACCTAGGAGAATCGCTGCCAGTCAGTGTAGACAACCCTGAGTGAAATGGACCAATGGTCTGACTCAGTGTAAAGCACTGTCCTATATTCCTGTCTCTGTCTACCTTCAGCTCGATAAGGGATACATGAAAATCTGACAAATCCCAACATGCAGAATACACACACACACACACCATGCTTGCAGAAAGACACCGCTACAAGCATATACATGAAATCTATGAAGAGATTTCACCCACTGGCTAGCTTACTTGTGTGTGGCTGATGGCGGCCACCTTCTTTGCAAAATGTACAGAATCCATCCTGTGCATGCATGGATGCGCCAGACATGCACGGAGGTACTAATGCTTAGACTCCCATATATGCCGCTCCATACTGAAACACATTCACCTCCCTCACGCTTGTAACATCATTTCTCTGCTGGGCTGGACACGCCACCACTCTTTCCGCACACCATACAATCGCAGATATATGCCCTTATACATTAATACGCATTACAGAAGACACCTTAAGTACAATGCTCCAGCCTGATTTTGACACACACAGAATCTCAGATCTCAGCCATAAGTGATCAGGAAATTCCCAGCCCCCATTAAAAAAAACACAAACCCCAAACCACCCACATTTACGATTCACTCCATCGCACCTCCCTACTCCAAGATGCTGGCCTGGATTTGGAGAGGAGCTGGGTGTTAGAACTGGGCCTTACCTGAGACCAGCACAGATGGGAGGGTTCTAAGCAGGGTGCTTGGCCAGAACCCGTGTTATAAACCCCCAATCCCCCGCCCCCTCCCTCTGGCCGGCCTCATATGGACACACAGACCCATTCCTTCCCCAGCCCCCAACCCTTGGTGTTCACCCCCTGGAACAATTGGAAGCTCTCGTCATTGTTGTGGTATGAAGAAGAATAAGAACAGGTTCAGGGAGAGGGGGGGTCAGGGAGGGGGGCACTGAAATATCTTGGAACAACAGGGCTGAGATTCCAGGGGACGGGGTCTCAAGGGAGGAAAGGCAGACAGGGAAACAGGACACATTTTATGCAGGCTAGGAATATCTCTATGCCCCTGATTCTCCTTCCTACAGCCTTGCCCAAACCTCCTGGCCCCCACAATCCCACAAGGACAAACTGGGACCAATCCAGAGAAAGTTAACTGTTATATAAGTTTGATGTGTTTTTCAGTCCCGTTCATTTCATCAGTGTAACTCAGAGTGTTGGGATGCAGGCCTTCAGCGATAACCAGGGCTACATCAAGAGCCTCTCATGATTCAAGGGCTCTCTTCTTTGGGTTTTAAACCAGGGGTTCCCAACTTTGCACCCCCAGAAGTGGTCGGACTACAGCTCCCATCATCCCCAGCCTTTGGCCACTGTGACTGGGAACGATGGGTGCTGTAGTCCAACAACTTCTGGGGAGCCCACATTGGGAACCCCTGGTTTAAACTCACCTCTGATTCTTTCCTTGATCCAGTATACAAAACCAGGAAACGAAGAGGCAAATGCTGGGTTTTTCTTCTCAGGATTCCCCTTCACGGCTATCTTTTGCAGCGTCCTCCACTGAGACTCATCCACACACTCTCCACTGTGTGAACAAAGAAGGATTTTTCAGTTTGGATTAAGAACCTCAGCCACGGATGTGCAGACAAATGAACTCGCCCTTTGGAAAGGCTGCATCTTTTTCGGGTGCGAATTCCAACAGGAGATCTACTTGTTTGGGCCTGCTGCCCTGTCCGCAGAATATGCTAATTTCATTGTGAAGTTTGTTCATTTCTCTCCCCAGCTCCTCCTTCCTTTGAAAAGCCCACATTGGGGAATGTTTAAAGAAAGAGATGTGATACAAGTACCTGTACTTTTTAAAAACTCAGCTGGGCTAATAGCAGCTTTTGGGGAAGGTCTACCACTTTTAATTGGGAAAATGTCACAAGGAAAGGAAATGTCACCAGGAATAAGGGTTAATGACTCTCCTTTAAGTAGTCTGCTTCTCTGATCAAAACCAGAGCTTCATCCCACTAATAAAAACACCAGGGTGTTTTCCACACCCGGCTTTTAGTTTGCATCTCCTCCAGAATGGAGGGTGTGTGTTCATTTATTGGCCAGATTTACCCTGGAGTGCCTGTGAGCTATCGGGGCGTTAGAGTGTAGCCTGATCCAGGCCACAAAAATCCACTTTTTGCATCGGTTTTTTGGGGCAACTTCAAACTCATGTAAAGCCTTGCAGTAAACTCATTGCACAGGTATGCCACTACCATTTCCATTTCATAGCCGGAGCACTGAGGCTGAGACAGCAGAAGAGTCCGTAGCAGAGACTGCTAATCTGAATCAACAAAATCACCGCTGATTTGTTTGCATAGCTGGAGGCATTGTGCAATTTTGAACCCAGATCTCTCAGCCAGGAAGCCTGGCAAATAAGGGGCCTGATTACCTTCTTCATCTGTACCTTGCAAATCTATTTAACAGAGCAACATGCTTGAACATATGAAAGGGAGTGATAACTCAGAACAGTGCAAAACCTGAGAGAGTGAGAGAGACACAGAGAGAGACAGAGACCCACTCCAGCTTAAATAAGGCATGTCCCTTACAGGCTTTAGCTGGCATATAGACTAAGTGACTCAATAAGTACTACTCAGGTATTACTCGACTACTTAATTTCAATAGGTCTGCTCAGGAGTAATTTAGCCACTATTTTTACTCAAGTAACAAGCAGAAGGTTGCCAGTTTGAATCCCCGCTGGTACTATATCAGGCAGCAGCGATATAGGAAGATGCTGAAAGGCATCATCTCATACTGCACAGGAGGAGGCAATGGCAAACCCCTCCTGTATTCTACCAAAGAAAACCACAGGGCTCTGTTGGTGCCAGGAGTCGAAA